>NC_064424.1:10962857-11305000 GCF_023375975.1 Astyanax mexicanus | reverse complement strand
CACTCCTTTCTTTTTCTAAGGGTGTTTTAACACATATCTTGTTTGGTCCAGACCATAGGACTCTAAAGTTTGGTCAGAACCAAACAAAAGGCAGTTGTAAAACTTTCAGACCAAATAAAATGTTGAGGGGCAGTGGAACTGAGTTCAAAATTCTTTTTAAAACACCATTTATTTTAGAAGAAACAATGATTGAGCAAGTGTTTCAACACTTTTGTTAAAATTGTGTCTTAGTATAGTGATCACTATATAATAAGCAAAAACTTTTCATTGAGAATATATAGTAACTTTTTAATTAAAAATTAAATTATCCACATCTTTTTATGTAAGTTTTAAAATGTAAAATTTACACAAACTTTAATCCCTTCACCCTCTACAGTCACACTGAGCATGTGTCCCGCACAACCCCTGTCCTCATAACTCATAACTGCTCTTTTACTAGTCATATCTCTCCAATGTTTATGTTAGAAATATTAACAGGACAACAACATGAAGAAAACAGAAAAGATGCTTTAATTTCTACAAACACAAACCATTAATTAAATTAACTTTAGATACTTTAGATTTACAGATTGTAATGTGAACACACCCAAATATGACATCAGTAGAAAGTTCAACATATTAACCTAACTGAGAGAAGTACTCTGCTTGGTTCATAAAATGCTTCTCTGGTGAGCTTTTGTTTACATTCCCCCCTGTCTCTTTGTCGCGCTCGGCGACTTTAGTTTCCGCCCGTTCGGCAGTGGTAGTGTATTGGACCGCGACCCTGACAACATGGGTTTGATCCCGTGTGAATAGCAGTGTGTTTATTAATATTATTTGTCCATTTTTCTTGGGTTTTCCTATTTTGGGATCAATTGTTCTGCAATTGGGTTCAACAGCCCTCTGGGCTGGAGAGCTACAGGGGTTGGACAATGAAACTGAAACACCTGTCATTTTAGTGTGGGAGGTTTCATGGCTAAATTGGACCAGCCTTCTTCGGCCAATCTTCATTAATTGCACATTGCACCAGTAAGAGCACAGTTTTGCTCTAAATATTGCAATGCACACAACATTATGGGTGACAGAGGGAGTGAAAGGGATGTAATGGTTTGGAAAACATCTGGCTTGAGATCAGTGCTTACAGGTCTTTTTTACTTGTGATTACTGTCTATTTGCCATGTATTTATTTAATATGATCTGTTTATTTATATCAAAAAATTCTTTGTGTTTCTGTCTGTCTGTCTCTCAGTTTGTTTATCTGTCTGTTTGTCTGTCTGTCTGGTCTTCGGCTTTTGCCACCACGGCCGTCCGGGTGCCAGCCGGCTAATGCTCGGGGCTGCTGGACAGCACGGGCAAGTAGGTGATATAAATTTCAATGAAAGGGATTATATGGAGGCTATGGAGGTGGCTACTGCAGAGGGGTGCATACACACACACACACACACACAGGGACATCATATTCTTATAGGTATATGCTCAAGACTGCTCAATCACCGGTCATATTAATCTATCATTAGGCACCCGCCATCATGTTAGCCTGTGTGAGGTCTGATCATTTGCTGTTTCGCACAACTCAGGTTTTCATGAGTTGCAGAGATGTTTTTTTTTTTGTTTTTTTTTTCGTGGAGTGTGTAAAAGCGGCAAATAATGAGTTGGTTACGGTTTTGTTTTTAAAAGTTGACTGCAAAACTTTGGCCCAATTACCTGCTCTGCTTCAGCCACCCTGTCAGCAGACTTTACATATTCCCCACTGTAATTGGAGAGGGGGGGAAAAAAAGCAGCGTGTTTAAAGTAAATGCGAAGCTGATAAGAGGCCGTTCTTTAAGGGCTATCACGAGGACACACAGGCCGGACGCACAGGCGTGTAAATGTGTGTGCACGTGGATCAGAACGGCGTGGACGTGCTTAAATAAAGAGTGGATGGAATTGGGCATATATCAGCATCCTGTGTGGGGTGTCCAATTCCAAATAATTGTTTGCATTGTCCTTCACCCTGGTGTGGCGACACCTGATTGCGCATGTGTGTGTGTGTGTTTGCGTGTGAGTGTGTGTGAGCGTCAGTGTGTGTGTGTGTGTGTGTGTGTGTGTGTGTAGGTGGACAGAAGGCCATGGCGTGACCTGCCACAGCCTCTGAGGAAGCGGGCTGACATAATGAGGCCGGTAAACAAGCGGCCGTCACCCCGACCGTGTGGCGCATGTGCGCACACACTCACACACTCGTACACACACACACACACACACACACACACACTGCTCCTCTGCCTCACCACTCTTATCCGTTTGTGCTCTGTCCTGGCTCTCTCCGGGTGAGGGTTGTGAGACAGGCCGTGCAGCCCAGAAATTTAACACCGCTAACAAAGAGGCACCTCCAAGAAGCGTGATACGCTAATGACTGTCCACTTTCTGTCCGTTCTGCCCCTTCTTTAACCCATCAGCCCCCTAAAACTTCAGAGGTCAGTACGTGGGCCCTCATTTCTATTCTGTTTTAATAAATCAATTAAATCAATTAAAAAAAATTATATAAAAAAAAAAAGTTGGCAACTAATTTGCTAAATACAGTTGCTACCCCTTAATATGAAGCGGTAAGCCAACCAAAGGCATCGCAGTAAGAACAAAAGAACAATTAAGCTAGAAGCATGTTGAAGCCATAGGTGAAGGAGAAGCCTGGTAGTAATGTCGTAGTAACTTATGAATATATATATATATATATATATATATATATATATATATATATATATATTATTCCCTCAGTGTAACTAGAGCCTGCTAGAGTAGTTAAACAAGATGTTTCATTCTCAGTTAATGTACAGCACTGCAAAAAAAGTTTTAGGCACCAAAGCAAATTACACTAATCCATTTATTTTAGTAATATGAGTGTTTTTTTTTTACCTGATTTAAACAGATGCAAATAAACATACATACAGTAAAATGTAACAAGGAGTTCTCATTTTTAACTGAGTATGTTATATCCTATGAGCCAAGCTGAAGAACACAGTGTAGTTCCAGATTTCTCCTGGATGCTCCTCAGCCAGTATGTGTATATGTTCAGTTCCTGCAGCAGCTCACCTGATTTACCATATTTACCAATTTAACAAACCAGCTGTTGATATGATATGATATGAGAACTAGAAATAACTATTAAATACAGATGAGGGGAGATTAGGAGATGTTTTAAGGAAAACTAAGTATTTTTGAAAAATTGCTGTTTGTATTTATTGTAATGCTTTATTGTTTACTGAACTAATAAACACTTACTTCACAGATAAGACACTTATTCTTTACTGAAATTCCCTAAAACATTTTCACAATACTGTATGTCTTACTCATATTTAGTGCCAGGGCCAGCTGTTCCAAAACAAGCCGTAATGTTAGTCAAACTAATTTTAACAACAGGTTATCTTTATTTTTTCTCTTACTCAATGCTACTAGAGCCTGCTAGAGTAGTTAAATAAGATATGTCTTCTTTTTAGTAAATTTTGATCCCACTTGAATTTATCAAGTTTTTTGTTTTATTTTAAATGTGGTGGCAGTTACATTTAAAATAATAATAATAAAAAAAAAAAATATATATTTAAACCCTTTTTAAGGTGTTTTGAGTCTCATGTTGCATGGAAATGTTTGAGAATCAAACGTACAAAGTGTACATTTATATTACATACTCTGTTATCGTGTTATTTAAATAATGATAATACTAATATAAATAAATAAAATATATTGGAATCTCAGAATCATTCTAAATGTAAATATTCATATTTTTTTATTGACGAAAAGTTGTGAATTCCTTATACAATTACAACATTTGTTCTCTGAAATCTTTGATATCTAAACAATATCTGATCAATATACAGGGGTTGGACAATGAAACTAAAACACCTGGTTTTAGACCACGATAATTTATTGTGGCGACGGACAGTTCTGGTGGAAACAGGAGAGTTGAGGTGCACATTGAATTCTGTCGTGATTTGATCAGCCGTGGTTTTATGTTTTTTGGATACAATCCGGGTTAGCACTTGAACATCCCTTTCAAACAGCCTCCTCTTGCGTCCACAGTTAATCCTGTTAGATGTGGTTGGTCCTTCTTGGTGGTATGCTGACATTACCCTGGATACCGTGGCTTGTTGATGCATCACAAAGACTTGCTGTCTTGGTCACAGATGCGCCAGCAAGACGTGCACCAACAATTTGTCCTCTTTTGAACTCTGGTATGTCACCCATAATGTTGTGTGCATTGCAATATTTTGAGCAGAACTGTGCTCTTACCCTGCTAATGGAACCTTCACACTCTGCTCTTACTGGTGCAATGTGCAATTAATGAAGATTGGCCACCAGGCTGCTCCAATTTAGCAATGAAACCTCCCACACTAAAATTACAGGTGTTTCAGTTTCATTGTCCAACACCTGTAAATCGTCGCTGTCCAATGAAAAACAAGTATCTTCAAAACAGCAACTTTACAGGAGAGAGAAAAAATCTTCTAAGCTTGTCAAATGTAAAAAGTTAATGTATAAAAAAAGAGTTTATTTCAGGTAATTTTGGAGTATTTCTATTGGTCCATTCATCTAAACGTTTTGGCACAGTTTGTCTGTTCAAATTATGTAGTAAACTAAAAATCATCAAAAATGCATATACTTGTTTTTGATTGGACAGCAACAATGTATTAATTAATTTCCCTTTTTATTCTCAGCACATGGCAGCTTCACTTCACTCTGTGGTCAAGACCGAGATCAATTTATTGTTGTTATGTGTCACAAGTCCATAAGACGTTGTGTCATGGTGTGCGGCACAATGGCGGAGAAGATCTGTGCCAGATCACCTTTGGTCTTTAAATTAATATTTGGTGGAATAACCCTGGTTTTTAATCACAGTTTTCATGCATCTTGGCATCATGTCCTCCTCCACCAGTCTTACACACTGCTTTTGGATAACTTTATGCCTTTACTCCTGGTGCAAAAATTCAAGCAGTTCAGTTTGATTTGATGGCTTGTGATCATCCGTCTTTCTCTTGATTATATTACTGAGGTTCTTAATTTGGTAAAATCAAAGAAACTCATCATTTTTAAGTGTTTCTCTTAGTATTTCTCTTATTTTTTACAGGGCTGTATATAAGTTATATATATAAGAGTACTAAGTGCAGCGAAAGTGTATATAAGAGTACTCATTTAACAATTCACAGAAGTTACTTTATGCGTATAACAACACAATCATTAAGACCAGTAACTAAATGATGCAGCTTCATGTGTTAATCAGACAACATGCTTGCAGTGCTGAGAATGACCCACTGTCGGCTCTGTGGTGGTCCTGTGGGGTCCTGACCATTGAAGAACAGGTTAAAAGGAGGGTAATAAAAGTATGCCAAGTAAGAAATACAGTACTACAGTCTGTAACTGTAGAATCACAAAGTGTTCTTATCACATTGTGCCAAACGTTTTCACATTCATTACTCAGATAGAAGTATAGATACTAGAGTTTAAAATACTTGAAGTATCAACTCAAGCTTTTTAATCAAGTAAGTTTAAAAGTATTGCTTTTAAAACTACTCAAAGTATAAAAGTAAAAGTAATGTAAGGAGAAAAAATGTTACCAAGGACCAAATCTAAGGCTGCACTACTCCCCCTCCCCAAAACACATTTTTCTAAAAGCCATAAGGACTATAAAATGTTATATTAAATGTTAATGTTCATAAATTTAGGATGCACTAGGCTCCCTGTTTCAGCTGCATATATGCCCATTGGAAATACATGTACCAATAGGATGTTGTAATGGTATATGTTTATACTTCTCATTCAACCACAATCAGATTCACGCTATCCTGATGAAAAGATTTATCTGGATAAAACAGGAGTAACAAGGCTAATTTTTAAATATAAGAAGTAGAAAGTTCAGAGAAATTGTAAGTAGAAGTAAAAAAAAGTCATATGAAAAATTATTTCTCCTTATTAAAGTGTAGATAACCACATTTTTCTACCTAGATAAGGTAATGAATGATTCGTACTTCATTATTTGACATCTCTGGCTCCTATATGATCAATAAAGCTGAAAGAAAATGAGACAACGACCGTAGAAACAAGGAGAGATGATCATAACTGCGAATAACTGACTAAAATGCGTATGTATGAAACTGCGAGAGTAGGATTAGCACTTTAATGAAATGAAGAGGCTACACCCAGAGGCTACCAACCCCACCTACAATCGTTCAGAACGTGTTTAAGGGTGTACATGTACTATGTAACCCAGCAGTATTGAATACTTTTCTATAAATAATCGAAACGTGTAAAAGCACACTCCGCCAGTGCTCCTTCGTAGTCTTTTGTCCGTAGTGAGTAGGCTGCAGGCGAAGCTCGCAACAAGAAGCTTTGCCTGCCTCTGTGCCTCGGAGCTGAAGCAGTGGAAGAGGGGAGAAGGAGAGGCGTATGTGAATGAATTAGACTCGCAGGAGATACTGAACCAGAGAGTTTAGCAACGGTCAGAACCAACGCCAGCGAAATTTTCCTGACGACAAAGACAGTTCAGTCGAATGGTGGAAGACGTGTCAATGCTTAATGTTAGTTAATATCTTTTTTTTGGTAAACCATTGTTTTATTAGTTCGGTAAATAGTATGATTTTCACAATATATTAATATGATATAGAAGCAACCCCTCCTCTTCCCCTTTTCCTTATAAACTTCCCTCCCCTTCCCTGGGTCCCTGTGTTGATGGATCATCATGCAAAAAAACAAATGCTGCCCTCAAGTCCTCCTCTGAAATTTGAACAACTGAACAACTTGACATGCATTTGAGTGTTTTGTGGTTGGATGGAAATAGACGTCATTAGAAAAAAACACGTTTTTTTTTTTGCCCTACTTCAAGAGAATGAAGCGAACAAGACATGCAATAGGTGAGTGATGTTTGTATCCTATTAAAATCGTGAATCATACTAGACTTTTACTTATTTTCACATATAGCTACAGATTTTATTAGTTACTTAATTAGCTAATAACAACCTGCAAGTGTTGAAGTCTTGTAGCAATAACAGAAGTGTAAGCAGTTTACATTACCAACTGTCTGCATCGATTTATTGACCTCTTGTTACTGACATGCTCCCAACTGGAAAACTTAAATCTTATAATCTGAGTTTCACACCAGTTTGTGATGGCATTCATTTGCTTTCATCTCGTAAAAACGAAATTTCTGATATGAACTTGAAGGCAGCAAAAGTTCACCAAATTTTAGGATGGTACACTATTAGAAAAACAAAATAATGCTTATTTTCAAAAAGCCATTAAAAAGATATTAATAATTGGAGTGCATCTTTTCAGGTATTGATAGTTCTTGGTTTGGCACCATGCATACATACAACCGACTACTCCAATTTAAATGATATCAAGTGTTGACAAAATCCACTGACGCCTTGAGATATGATGTGGAGGATTCCAGCGATTCACTCACAAGCAGTTTTTTCGTCACTGTTGGACCACTCGAAGACTTTTACTTAGTGATCTAGAAATCTAATGAGCTGTTACTATAAATAGGAGGTTGCATGTTCGAATCCTGTTCATGTAGCTCTGCCATTAGCTGTTGGCAGCCAGAGGGAGCTCAATTGGCCTTGCTCTCTCTGGGTGGGTAGATGGCGCTCTCTCTCCCCATCACGCCTAAAGGTGGCGCCCGGCGGCACAAGGCGCCTGTGAGCTGATGTATCAGAACCGAGTCGCAGCGCTTTCCTTTGAGCGCGCTAGCAATGGCAATGATGCATCGGCAGCAGCAGCTCAAAAAAAAGGGGTGACTGACATGTTCACATGTGTCGGAGGAGGCATGTGATGTCCACACCCTCCTAGGGGTGCAGGCGCCACTGGTGAAGGGGTGGGTCGATTGGATAGCCAAATTGGAGAAAAAAAAAATAAAAAAGTAAAGTAAAAGTCTCTTTCGCTGCATTGAAATGGGCCTAATGTTTGTGGGCTTAATTTCATTTCACTCTAAATTCCTGTGCGAATACAAAAACATCAGAATCATGAGCTGACTGGTCTCTTAATTTCTAAAAACAAGCCACACGGAAGAACTGCTAATTGGTCCGGTTTTATGACACCCAATTTAGTCGCGAAAAAAAAAAAAGCTAGCTAGCTAGTTAACATTAGCTGTTCACTGAAGCACTACATTCTCTCCAAAATCTCATCACAGCAGGACCTCTCATAATCGCTGCACAGCGGCGGCAGAAGTGAAGTAAACAGTGAAGTGAAGGTTTCGCAGTTTGGAGACGTCTGCTTTAGCGTGACCTGGCTGATCTGGGTAAAGATAACTCAGGTAAAGCGTCAGGATGCTGTGGTTAGCTCTGTTTAGCTGTATTCAGATGTGATCAGATCTCGTGATCTGTTGTCCTGCAGCGGGGCCTCACCGGTAGCGGAGAGCGCAGTGGGACGGGGCGAGATGAGATCAGGCTTTCCCTATTGGGCACTAACTCAGGAGAGAGAGAGAGAGAGAGAGAGAGAGAGAGAGAGAGAGAGAGAGAGAGTCAGAATGGCGTCTCGGTCGGGCATAATTGGCAGTCTTTGTAGAGAGGGGCCCTTGATTTAATAGGCACGGCTGGTGACTGAGGCAGTGGAGTGCGAACAGTGCGGAAATGTGCTGGAGCCTGGAGCCCTCTGGCCCAACTCCCCTCCCCCTCCCCCTCCCACTCTCTCTCTTTTTCTCTCTCTTTTACTCTCTCTCTTTCCCTCTCTCTCTCTTTTCAGCCCCCTCCCGCTTAGTCTCGGAGGACGACTGACTCAGAGGCTGCCTGCCTTGGCGTTCTCTCTCTCACACACACACACACCTTATAGTGACAGAGTCTGCACACTGCGGTACACACACATATACTTCACTGGGCACACACACACACACACACACTGCAGCGACTACGCTACGTCTGACAAACGTCTACAATATACCTTGAACAGCCTGCATACAGCAAAACACACTTACTTTAAAAAAAGTAAGTTCATTCAGCCTCAAAAAGGAGGACACTTTCTTAGTTGAACCTACACTCAAAAACTTAAACAATTAAACAACAGGTAATAATTGGAGGCCAAGTTTTATCCATAAGGTTTGTCAGATCTGAGGGATATTGACAAAAGAAAAAAAAACATATTGTCACTGTCATATTAAAACTTTTATACATCATTTGAAACATCAGCAGTTTTATATTTGATTCTGATTCTCTTCCTGGTTACTCCATGCAACAGAGGGCCCTCTCTGGTGAGAATGGGTAATTGCACCGAGCATGTGGAAAAATCATTTTAAACTGGGCGGGTGTGATGCGGTCTCCTTTCAGAGTGGAGAAATCTGATTCCAGGTTATGTTCAATCAGAGAGAGAGAGAGAGCACTTAGTCAGAAACCATTTAAATGCCAATCCGATATTAATCCTGGTTTAAGCATGGACTATATTGCATTCCCTTTTGGCTTCACTCATTTGTTTCTTTGGTTTTACTATGAGTGAATGAGCTCTGAGTTTCCTCTTCTGAAGTCTCCATTGCTCCACCAGTCGCTCGCGTTCAGTAAAATTGTGGGTAACACTTTATAATACTGTTCCATAGTTAATAGGTAACTAAGCAGGAACTAAGCAGTAAATAATTAATAGTGCTGCATTAACACCTAAATATTTTCTATTAACTACCAGGGAGTACTGAATAATTACTCAGTAGATAGTACTGAACTAATGATTATAGTAGTTCACTATTAACTCCACAATAATTACTGAGACTTACATATCTCCCAGAGAACTACTTACTAATTATGTCTCCTTTATAATAACTATTCATTAATTACTGCTCAAATCAACATTAACTACTGAAAACCCTTACATGCCACCTGGGGAACTATAGATCTAAATCAGGCATATTTGAGTTAAATGCATATTAATTGAAGGCATATTTGAATTAAGCAAGTGACACCATTTGTAGTAGTGGTAACCTTAATTACCTTATCCTCAGTTACTTCCAAATATTAGCAACATATAGTAAAATACTTCAGTGTGTATTACTCTGCTTAACCATCATTTTTGGGAGAAAAAAACAACATTATAACGTAATATTATTGCATAGAAGACATTGATGAAAGTTCTCCAGAAAGCATCTAAGACTCTAAGAATGACTGTAAGACTGTAATAATGTAACAATCATTGCTTTAATACTAGGTATCAGCCTTATAAAAGTGCATCTTCAGCGTTTGCAGTCTCACAGAGATTTATTTTACTGCGCACTATTAGGGTAATTACGGTAATTTCACAGCGGACGCAGCTCTCCAGGTCCTTCGTGTAAATTCTCTGCTGTGCGCTGCTGCTGCTGGAGGAGGATTAAGAGAAACTCTGCTGCTTTCATATTTCTGTATTTGATTGAAAATAAACTAGTAATCAAGATATTGAGATCTTTTCCAGCTGATTATACCCCCGGATCAGAGAAGGACTCTTTGTGGGTTGTTAACCAGCTTTAGGATGTGTGTTAGCTAGCTAAGTTAGCTAAGTTGTGTGTGTAGTTAGCGTTAGCCAGCTAAGTTAGCTAGGTTATGTGTGTGTTAGTTAACTGGCTAAGTTAACTAGGTTATGTGTGTGTTAGTTAACTGGCTAAGTTAACTAGGTTATGTGTGTGTTAGTTAGCTAGTTTAAATGTGTGTTAGTTAGCTAGGTTATGTGTGTTCGTTTGCTAGCTAAGTTAACTTTTATGTGTGTGTTAGTTAGCTAGGTTATATGTGTGTTAGTTAGCTAGGTTATATGTGTGTTAGTTAGCTAGGTTATATGTGTGTTAGTTAGCAAGCTAAGTTAGCTAAGGGAAATGTGTGTGTTAGCTAGGTTAATCGTGTTAGCTAGTTTAAATGTGTGTGTGTTAGTTAGCTAGGTTAAATGTGTGTTATTATTATTATTATTATTATTATTATTATTATTATTAATGTATATTTCCCTTTATAATACTGTGACATGATCTGCAGTAACTCTGGTAAAGAAGAACTCAGTAACTCCTCAGTAATAAGTAATTAGTTACCATGTTTCTCACTTTATTATACACTGTAAAAAATGATGTGCTGGTTTTACTTAAAAATATAGTGCAACGTTTTTGCAAGCTTGTTTTTAAGTGTTACCCACAAATCTTTTTTGATAACTTTTAATTAAAATATTAAACTGATATTACTTAATAATTTGCTTGCAAAAATGTTGCACTATGTTTTTACGTAAACCCATAGAAACATTTTTCGTCATTTTTACAAAAAAAATTACAGTGAAATTACTTAAAAATAAGGTTGCAAAAATGTTGCACCATATTTTTACGTAGAACCAACAAATATTTTTTAGTCATTTTTAACTAAAATCTTAAACTGACATTACTTAATAATAAGGTTGCAAAAATGTTGCACCATATTTTTACGTAGAACCAACAAATATTTTTTTACTCATTTTTAACAAAAATCTTAAACTGGCAATACTTAATAATACGTTTGCAAAAATGTTGCACCATATTCTTAAATAAAACTAAGAAAAGTTTTTTTGTCCTTTTTTCAAAAAGTCTTAATACTGACAGTACAAAAAAAATCACTTTACGCCTTCACATAAAAAAATGTCTTTGTCCAGTGAATAAACTTAATATTAACTTAACTTAATATTGTAAGATGAACATGAGCAAGACAGCAGGTTGAGCAGCTGAACATTAAATATTTAAAAGCAGTTAAAAAAAAGTCTTAGACCATTTCAAATGAACTCCATTTATTTTTTTTAACAAACAGTCTGTAATTATAGAAATACATGTGTTTTATGCTCATCTGCAAAAACTCTGTAAAACAGTGTAGAAACAAAAATAATATTTTATCCCTTTGTCTCCCTAACCTGCAGGCCAATTACTGAAAAAAAGCATTTTTACAGTCAGTTGAAATAAGTAGATCAGAAAGGTGTTTGTACATAACTTTTTATATTTATTGCACATCAGAATAGAGCAGAATAAAATCCTTTAAAAAAAAACATTTTTTTTTATAAAAAAAAAAAGCAAAAGCAAAAAGTAAACAGTTACAGAGAGTGTCACAGGTGTGCTTCGGCACACGTGTAAAAACACTGGCTCTGATTGGCTACCACCTCTGTCCCGCATAACTCGCCACCTGATTGGCTGAGCCCATACCTCTTTTTTTTCTCAGGCTGAAGCCCATGGAAACGCGCATGCGCAGTTTATCGCTGTAGAACCAAGAGAAACTCCTAAAATAAACTTTTTATTAATATTTAAATATTTAATATTTATTAATATAATATTTTTTTCTAAAAGCAGTGCTCGGATATGAGGATTACTGGAGACTGGACTGATGGATGTTGTGATGTTTGGAGGGGTTCTGAAGCCCGGACTCTGAGGTACGCGCTGATATTCTCTGTTTGTGTGTGAGGGGTGTCCTGTAGTAACCCCAGGCAGATCAAAGAGCGTGTTCACAGACCGAACCGTCTAACGCACTCTTATTCAGGAACCGTACATCCGACAGTAAAACGGTTTGCAGCTCCGTAATCCTGAAAGTCAGCAGGCTGTCATTGATATATTGAGCCTGTAATTATTCATAAACACAGCCAGATATTAATTATTATATTTATCTGGCCCGCCGTCGGGCCAGGGCGTGTTAAGAGCGTGTCAAGTTCAACAGGTGTTACACCGAGAACTGTCACCTGTTTAGACCTGGAGTCACAGATCTCTATAGGTCACAGTTCATGGTGAAACACCTGTTACTACTCACTAGCCTGGGCAGGGGTCCGCTCGAATTACTGTTATTATATCATTATATAGTAACGCACTGCTTTTAATCACCAGTAACGTCAACGGCGTTGTAACGACAGGAAAAGTAATTAATTATTTTATCCCGTTACTGACAAAATGACGTCGTTACCTAACGCCGTTACTTATAACGCTGTTATTCCCAACACTGATAATTATAGAACTAAGTGCACCAAGCTGCTCAGTGAAAAGGAGAATGTAAAAAAGGGGTTGAAGTGGCCAATCATTGTAGCTAACATGCGTTAGCCTTATAGCACGCGAACAATACTTTGATTAGCCAGCTAGACCGACTCTGGTCTGGCGTTACTCACCGGGGTCTCTAATGCGGTGCACGCTAACGCTGTGTTAGCATTACAGCACGCTAACGTGGTGTTAGCATTATAGCACGCTAACGCTGTGTTAGCATTACAGCACGCTAACGCGGTGTTAGCATTACGGCACGCTAAAAATAAGTTCATTAAGCCAGCTAGACCGACTCTGGTCTACTCACCGGGGTCGCTAATGCGGTGTTAGCATGACGGCCCAGCCCGGTTTGTACGCGCCCAGTGCCGGAATAGCCACCCGGGTGGTTAGCCTACGTGCTAGCTAGCTACATTTGCCCTTTCTTTCGGTTTGATGCTTGCCTATAGCTGCAGGCCAACACAGTTCACTGAAGCACCGTGTTTCTAAAACCAACTACACAGATAACTCACAACTGTAAATATCTCAAAAATAATCAGTCACTGTGCTCTTACCCATGCAGTCCATGCTCGCTGCCTTCCAAAAGTTCTTCATCAGTGGAGATAAGTACTTGTATCAGTGCCTCGTGGTCTCCCAAGCAGCCTTAAAATATTTAGTTAGGCGTAACAAAATCTTAACATAATACACACTAAAACTATTGGGTTGTACTTATTTTTGTAATTAAGCAAAGTTCGAAAAGTATAATTTTAGGTAAAATCTTCTCATTATAATGAGCAAACATCACTGGGCTCAAATCATGTTGATTTTACTCAAATATTCATGCAATATTTCTCCAAATTTCTAAACAAAATAAACACACAAAATATTGGGTTGTACATACTGTTTTAATTAAGCATAGTTCAAAAAGTATAATTTTAGGTAAAATCTTCTCATATTAATGAGCAAAGTTTACTGGGCTCAAGAATCGTTTTTTGCAGTGTACTGTGGTATGATTTGCACTAACTCCTAAAGAAGAACACAGTAACTCCTCAGTCATTAGTAATTAGTTACCATGTTTTTCACTTTATAATACTGTGGTATGATCTGCAGTAACTCCTCAGTAATTAGTAATTAGTTACCATGTTTCTCACTTTATAATACTGTGGTATGATCTGCAGTAACTCCTCAGTAATTAGTAATTAGTTAACATGTTTCTCACTTTATAATACTGTGATATGATCTGCAGTAACTCCTAAAGAAGAACACAGTAACTCCTCAGTCATTAGTAATGGGTTACCATGTGCTGCTGTTAACTCCCGAAAAAAGAAGACAGGGACCCCTTATTAATTATCTATGAAGAACACAGGGATGCCTAGTTCGTTATCTAACACAAATATTTATTCATTTAAACATGATTTCCCCCAGAATAAGGAGTAAAGCTGTACGTGAGCCATCACTTCTACTGAGCACATCTCCAGGAGGACCGAAGAAGAGCACAGGTTTAGAATAAACACCTGTAACACACTGACAGAATATTACAAAAATGGGGGTTAAGCAGACTACTGCACATTTCAGTGTGTCTAACATTTGGAAGATATTGAGCATACTAAGGTAAGTAAGGTTAATATATGATAAGTGGTGTCACTGACTTTAATATCACCACTGATAGAATAACCTGCAGCAGCAGATAAACACACTGATAGAGGCTAGGGTCCGGCGCTGTGGAATTACCGTAATTACCCTAATACTGGGCATTAAAAGTCTGTGAGACTGCAAGGCTAAAGATGAACGTTTATAAGGTTGGTGCTGAAAATTAAAGCAGTGACCATTAACCCTTTCCAGTCTAGGGGCATTATCTCGATTTTTGGATATTTTCTTAATTTTGCCTTTAAAACAAAATCGAGTACAGTCAGTCTTAGAGTCTTCTGGAGAACATAAATAATGTCTACTATGTAATAATATTACGTTATTTTTTTATTTTATTTTTTTATTTTAAAAATGATGTTTAAGCAGATTACGACACACTGTAGTATTTTACTATATGTTGCAAATAGTTGGAAGATAATTATGATAATAAGGTAATTAAGGTTACTACTACTACAAATGGTGTCACTCAAATATGCCTTTAATATCACCACTGATAGAATAATTGTTTGTGTAGACTGATCTATAGTTCCCCAGGTGGCATGTAAGGGTTTTCAGTAGTTAATGTTGATTTGAGCAGTAATTAATAAGTAGTTATTATAAAGAAGACATCATTAGTAAGTAGTTCTCCAGGAGATATGTAAGTCTCAGTAATTATTGTGGAGTTAATAGTGAACTACTATAATCATTAGTTCAGTACTATCTACTGAGTAATTACTCAGTACTCCCTGGTAGTTAATAGAAAATATTTAGGTGTTAATGCAGCACTATTAATTACTTACTGCTTAGTTACTGCTTAGTTACCTATTAACTATGGAACAGTATTATAAAGTGTTACCAAATTGTGTCGGATCCTCTTTTAGAAACTGTACGTGTGATGTAAGTACGTTTATACATCATTTGAAACACTTTAGCAGTTTTATATTTGATTCTGATTCCGTTCCTGGTTACTCCTTGCAACAGAGGTAACTCTCTGAGCCCTTTTTAGCAATCTTTAGGTGAGCAGTCAGCCATGCAGCTTAAATGAGGGCGTATCAGTGTTTCTTTGCTATCGTAACAACGTGAAAAGTACACCTTTTAATTAATCATGGGCGGAATGTTTTGGGAGTAACGTGCGATAAACCAATCAGCATGACCCTTGAATCAGGTGCGCTCTGACTCCTTGGATTGGTATTTCAACAGCTCAGTAATCTGACAAAGGCCTATATTTTGTGTTTATGTAGAATAAATGTTATGTTATTTTATAGTTTGTTCATGTATAAGTTATGTTTAAGCGCTATGGGTTTATGCACCGCACACCTTTAATCAATAGGCTGCCATTCTTTTTCAATAGAACCTGTTTCTACCCATCCATCAACAGCCCAAAATCACTGCTACTCCCAGAATAAATATATTATAGAACACGCTCATTTGTATACTGAAACTCATTTTTTTTTTACGATACCAAAGACAAACCGACATCCCCTAAATCCAGCTGCGTAATCCGTAATTGACAGTGCAAACTTCTATAGGTCGCTAAAATAGGGCACATACAATACAATACAATCTACTTTCAAAAATTAAAGAAATATCATGACCAAATGAATAGGTAATATTTTTAATTTGCGTTTTTAGCCATTTATCTCCATTCACTCCCATTCATTCTGGATTCACTCGTGGGCTCCCTTAAGCAGTTTGCAGTCATTTTCTGAGATAGGAAGTGAGTAGGCTTTCCATGAACCGACCTCATGTTAATTATTTTTAAACTGAGTCGTTCAGTTCAGTGTTAAAAAAAATATGAATGTGTGTACTGTTGATCATTTTCACTTTTTAAAGTAATTCAAGATGAGATGGTACATTGATCTCACAAAACACAGAATCATCTGCACTATTTGTACTAGTTACTCCCCATCCTCAGCAAACCCTGGTGATATTTTGTGATGACGTGACGGTCTGAACAAAACTGAATTCAACTCAACCCTAATAAGAGGAAGGAGAAAAACTATATATTCCATTAAATATACGCCAGTTATATTGGCAAATCTTAAGTAGTTCCCTGAGTGAGAACATCACTGAATGTCTTTGGCTAGTTTTAGGATTTGGGTTATTGAGGGCCCTCTCTGGTGAGAATGGGTAATTGGACTGAGCATGTGGAAAAATCATTTTAAACTGGGCGGGTGTGATGCGCTCTCTTTTCAGAGTGGAGAAATCCGATTCCAGGTTATGTTCAATGAGAGAGAGAGAGAGAGAGAGAGAGAGAGAGAGAGAGAGAGAGAGAGCGCTTAGTCAGAAACTGTTCAAATGCCAATTCGATATTAATCCTGGTTTAAGCATGGACTATATTGCGTTCCCTTTTGGCTTCACTCACTCGTTTCTTTGGTTTTACTATGAGAAAATGAGCTCTGAGTTTCCTCTTCTGAAGTCTCCATTGCTCCACCAGTCGCTCGCTTTCAGTAAAACCGCGCCGGATCCTCATTTTGAAACTGTACGTGTGACATAAGTACGTAAAGACGTGTAACGTGGCCAGAAGAACTTCCGCAAAAAGCGACCCGAAAGCCCAGTTTTTAGCATAAATATACAGTATTAGGCTTAGGAAGGGACCATCAAACACAATATTTTATCCATATTCTTCTCCACTCAGAAATGCTTCTGCTTTCAGTTTAGAAACTAAATCATACGGCCTGCCACTTTAAGCATGCTGCGCATGCAAGGTGGGCCAGGAAGATGTATAGAAGATATGTAATCTTGCAATGCTTATGTGACATTCAGCCCTCCAGCTATAAGCTGAACCAGAGACATTTACAATGAAAAGCCTCCACTGAAAGGGTCAGACCTCAGAGAAGTATCAAGATATCAGGGTCAAATACCAGTTAACAACCAGTATGGGAGTTAAGGTCATCAGACGTGCTGGGAAAAAAAAAAAGAAAGGTTTCTGTGGTTGTGTGTGTGTGTACGTGTATACGGTTCACATCAGCAAGCGGTGGCGCGGCCTGGCGCGCCTCTGAGTGGGGTGGCTCTGGGCGGCAGGGCTGTGATTAGACCAGGCCAGGGGGACGTGGGTATTGATTGGCATGGTGGAGACACTGGGCTGTCTTCCACGGCGCTCTAATGAGAAGCCCTGACCTCCTCCAGTCAGCAAGGTCGCCAAACCCTACTGTAATTGCACTCTCTCTAATGGCGTCAGTCACGCACTCTCCCCAGCCCCAGTAATGACAATTACCATAATGTTCCTCTGCTTCGCGGGAGCCTCTCAATCACACAGCGCTTCAGCCAGGGATCTGGAGCACTGACGCGCGAGACCGGAATACACACGGATGCTCGGACACGTTCTGAGTACCGCTCAGACCTGTGCGCGCGTGTGTGAATGCTCAAGTGGAAGCTAAGCTTCTTGGTGCAAATGAGCTGCTTTCACGCAACCAGCCTGGCTTGCGTGCACGCCGAGGAGCAATATGTCAATGGTGCTTGAAGTTTACCAATGGATCAATGATTGGATCGGTTGATTTTCAGAGCACTTTGTCCCTCGCAAACAGTTAAAATTGACTAACCTGGAACTCGAGACGTTTAGGGCGTTTTTACACTGGTCCAGAACAAATGGGTCTACGCCCAGGACTGATTCTGGACTCGTTTGGGGGAGGGGTTCATTGTTGTTGGTTCCCTTTAGACATTAGAACTCAAAAACAGAACGCAAACGGTGGATCAATTGTGCATTCCATGCATCACTTTTCACGTGTGTAGGTTTCCAAAATGGTGGAAAAAAGCTTTGAGCATTCGTTGCACTCAGCACTTTTTGAATGCATGTCATTTCATTGTGTAAGAGCACCTTCAAAAACGGAGAGGTGTTCTTGTTGGAGATGATTTTTATTCAGTGTGGCTTTATCTGGACATACTATACTGACGGAAAGGGAAGTAACACATCAGTAAAGAAGTGACATTACAAAATGAACCAATCACACGACCCCACACACAGCAATGGGAGCAGATAGTATTCCAAACCTACAGAATGACCATAGGAGATCACAGCATACGCACTTGACCAAACGTACAAAAACTCACAAAGCAAGCATAAGAATTCAAAATAAACCAATCACATGACCCCACACACAGCAACGGGAGCAGATAGCTTCCACACCTGCAGCAACCCACACCAGGGTTCACAAGATGAGAACCCCCAGAGCACTGATTTCAGAATTAACAGAGGAGATCTCCGCTCTGGATCACTTATAGCCTCGAAAAATAGCATACAAACTTGATCAAACGTACAAAGAATCACAAAGCAAGCACAAGAATTCAAAATGAACCGATCACACGACCCTACACACAGCAATGGGAGCAAATAGCTTCCACACCTGCAGAGGCCCACATCAGAGATTTCCGCTCTGGACCTCTTATAGCCTTGAAAAATAGCATACACACTTGATCAAACGTACAAAGAATCACAAAGCAAGCACAAGAATTCAAAATGAACCGATCACACGACCCTACACACAGCAATGGGAGCAAATAGCTTCCACACCTGCAGAGGCCCACATCAGAGATTTCCGCTCTGGACCTCTTATAGCCTTGAAAAATAGCATACACACTTGATCAAACGTACAAAGAATCACAAAGCAAGCACAAGAATTCAAAATGAACCGATCACACGACCCCACACACAGCAATGGGAGCAGATAGCTTTCACACCTGCAGAGGCCCACATCAGGGTTCACAAGATGCGAACCCCAGAACATACTGATTTCAGATTGACCAGAGAAAATCAGTGCTCTGGACCACTTACGGGTCTAAAAATCAGCATACACACTTAGCCAAACATACCAAACTCACAGTGCAAGCGCGAAAATACAAAATGAACCAAATCACACGACCCCACACACAGCAACGGGAGCAGATAGCTTCCACACCTGCACAAGATGTGAACCCCAGAACATTGATTTCAGAATGACCAGAGGAGATCACCACTCTGGACCACTCATGATCTCAAAAAATAGCATACACACTTGACTAAACTAGTATGAATCTTTATATTCATATTCAGTTCATATTCAACCATGATAAGCAATCCAAAACCTGCTCTTCTTCTGCTGTGTCTGCAATCTACACCAAATTCCAAACTCCTCGTACAGAACATTTACCTTGCTTATGGTCTGCAAGGCCTTGTGTGTGTAACACAAACCCTACAATTAAAGCATTGATCCATGGCGTCCAACAACAAGCGAGCTGTGATATTTAAGCAGGTAGTGGAAACCTACCCACGGAAGCAGAGTGTGGACTGTGGAGTGGTGTGGACTTTGACTACCTTGGTTTGAAGGTAGAAAAATAAAAAACTCTGGTGCTCTAAACTCCAGATAAAAAGACGAATAAGGTCAAAGTTACCTTAGTCGTAAGAGCTGAGCTGACGCGAAAGCCGCACATTGCGGATAGTTTCTGCGCAGTACTCACCCAGGCATTTGGAGAGTGTGTGTGTGTAGAGGCTCTGCGCAGGTGAGGGGGGTTTATGGCCGCGCGAGCTTTATGGTGTTTGGTGAGAGAGAGAGAGAGAGAGCGTGAGAGAGCGAGAGAGGGAAGAGAGTGTGCTCAGCTCTGCGCGTCACAGATTTACTGCTACGTCTCTAATTTCAGCCGGCCGACGTATTTAAGAGAGCCACTCGTAAAAGGCGGCAGAGGAAAAAAAAAAAAGAAAGAAAAAAAACACAGAGCGAAGGCCCAGGCCGGACGCTAGCTAAATCAGAGCAGGCACAAAGAGGCAGGCGTCTGAGAGGTATTGACCCCGCATCGATCGGCAGCCTGCACACACTGCTATTGACCAAACAGGGGAGAGACCTGGGGAGTCAACACACACTGCGCCCAACTATAGTGGAATAAAAAACAACCCTATACGCAGCATGCACTCACACACACACACACACACACACACACTCACACTCACACATTCACGCTCACTGACCTTGTGCACGGTCAGCCTCCTGCAGGCGGACGGTTGCAGGCTTGTGTTTACGCGTTGTGTTGTTGTTGCGTCCAGTGGCTTGTGTCCTTAGCCTTCACTGCAAAGCTTTAGGGCATTGCCTATATGTTTGGAGAAGCCTGTAGGAGTGAAATTGCATTCATTTCATTGGAGAAAAAGAAGTTCTGCGCTGAAGAACAAACACAACAAACAAATACAATGTTTTAAATGAAACTTTACCTGGACTGAACTTTTGACATGCAATTTTGCATCCCTGACCAAATAACCCAGCAAACGGAGAACGCTATTAGAAAAAAGTTTAGTAACATTTTGAAAAAAGGTTCAAGTAAGATTAGCCTGTAACATTACAGAAATAATGTTCCAGGTATGTACTGAAAACATATGACGTTATAATTTTTTGTATTACAAATTGATAAACATTTTTCTCACATAACATTCCCAGCTGGATAAAGACACTAAAGACATTATGGAAACATAATGGGCCCTATTTTAGAGATCTAAAGCACACTGGTCAATTGTAGATTGTGCAGCTGGGTTTAGGGTCTTTGGTATCGTAAGGCTGCAAAAAAAAATATGACTTGTGCGACTTCAATAGCGCAAAAGGCATGAACTTATTTTCTCTTTTAATTTATATAAATAAACCAATCACTAGGTCACTTGTTATTCCCTTTAAGAGCCAGGTGAGCTCTGGCTTTGGCGCATTCGCATCTTAACAGTGCCATGTTTTTTTGTGCATCTCAGCAGAGGAAACTGACCTGAGCGTTCACGCTGTGAAGGTACACCAGCAGCTCATTTAAGGGAAACAGCAATGTTATTTTATTATTTATTCTGTTTATTGTTGAGTTATGGTCTGAAAGGCCTCATGTGTTGTCAATTGACTGTTGTCTAGGTTCATTTCAGTCAGTGGCGCACCTGTGTTTTCCCACTGCCAAAATAGAAACATGCTAGAAATGTACCTGAACACAGGTAGGTTTATTCCTAAACTCCGACACTATTTTAAAGACGTGGGCTCAAGGCATGAAAATACACTTTTGATGGGGTGTAAGATTCCCAACACCAAAAAAAAGTTAAAGCAGTGTCACATGAGAAATATTGAGTTGGAATTTATTTAAAGTGCACAATTCTAAAAGCGAATTAATCATGTAGTCCTCTTTGGACTAATAATCATTTATGTTCATTTTTGTATTTGTTTTAGTGAGCAAAACTAAAAGAAAACTATGCTAGACATTACCAGAACCCTTAAAAAATAATGAACATTTTAGGAATGTTAACTGTAACATTTGGAAAGCTTTCTATTATCTAAAAATTGTTAGCTGGTGAATAATAAATGCTTTGGCTGTATTATTTGTCTTTATAAAGCAGCTGAAAAGCAGTTAAGTGTATTATATACGTCATTACTATATTTGAGTACAGTTGTAATAAACACTGTCAATTCAGTGTTTATTTGTGGTTTTGTGCAGCATGTCGAGATATGGCAATATCCACTGTAAATATGAAAGTTTAGCTTCTTTTGACCAAAAAAGATATTTGTTGATTTTTTTTCTTATTTTAAATTCAGTAAAAGTGAACACAGCTTCTGTAGCAAATCAACCAAAAGCTCACACACAGTTATTCTGTCTTTCATAACAAGTTTGGGCCCCTTACAGAGTCAGGACTTAGTTACAGCCCCTTTGGCAGCTTGCAAATGTTTTCTGTAGTAGAATATATTTTTCAGTTCTTGTAGTTGGATTTCTTTTGGCCTCTGGTTCTGAAATGTTTCTGTGTTGTCTTGCATGCACAGTTTGTTTAAGGTCTAGCAACAATATCCAGAGTTTTTTTTTCAGTAGACTTTGAGAGGCATTCTGAAAGTTTGTCATTTAGTTTGTATCTGTTGAAGTTAGAGGTTTTGAGCTTTTTCTGGTTTGACTGAAAATTGTGAAACAATTAACGCTCTGTAAGTTCATATAAAACAACACTTTCTGAACAATAATATGAAAGTTTTTGACATATTTTTCTATAATTTACATATATTTGACACATTGGACCAAAAAAGGCCACGTCATGTCAACCACCCATATGCAAAATTATTGGCAACTAATGTTCCGAATGCTCAGAAATGTTATGAAACGACATGAAATAATAAATACACCCTAACACAAATGCTATATATGAAATACTGTATATGGACATATACATAAAAACATAGCAATATTTGCAAATTATATATGTAAGCTATTAGACTTTGGAACAATTTCATATATTTTCATATATATATCAGGTCAATAAAATGTATGGTCAAGTTTTTATAACACACTTCAAGCCACAAGGCTTTAGGCTAGAGTCTAAGTCAATTCATGTGTCTTTAGGCTACAGTTAAAATCAAGTAACTCGTGTTTAGACACTTTGAATGACCGCTGTGTATGAAAGGTGCTATATAAATAAACTTGCCTTGCCTTGCCTTGCCTAGACAAGAGTCCAGGTCAGGTCTAGAATTTTTAGGCTAGAGTTCAGTCCGAGTCATGAGGCTTTAGGCTGTAGTACAAGTCAAATCATAAACTTTTAGGCAACAGTTCAATTCGAGGTCACACACCTATAGGCTAGAGTCTAAGTCAATTTGTGAGTCTTAAAGATTGAGTTCAAGTCAAGTTACAAGGCTTTATCCTAGAGTCTAAGTCAATTCGTGAGTTTTAAAGATAGAGTTTAAATCAAGTCACAAGGCTTTATCCTAGAGTCTAAGTCAATTCGTGAGTTTTAAAGATAGAGTTTAAATCAAGTCACAAGGTTTTATCCTAGAGTCTAAGTCAGTTTGTGAGTCTTAAATATAGAGCTCATGTCAAGTCACAAGGCTTTAGGCTAGAGTCTAATCAGTTGGTGAGTCTTAAAGATAGAATTTGGATTAGGTCACAAGGCTTTGTCCTAGAGTCTAAGTCAATTGGTGAGCCTTAAAGATAGAGTTTAAGTTAAGTCACAAGGTTTTAGGCTAGAGTCAATTTGTGAGTCTTAAAGTAACAGTTTGGGCCCTATTTTGTCAATAGCCAGATCAGCTTTGACTTTGGCACATTTTTATCTTAACAGTGTGGTGATTTAAAGTAACAGCAATGTCATTTTAATCTTTTTCTTTATTCTGTTTATTGTTGAGGTAAAAGTCGAATTTGCGCATGGCGTACCTATAGGAATGGACTCCTGATGATTGACTGTTGTCATGGTTTTAATCAGTCAGTGGAGCACCTGTGTTTTCCGCTGCTAAAACAGCAACTGCACAGAAATTTATCATTGAACACACCGCACTTCCAGGACACCACACCAATCAGTGCAGATTTATTCCTAAACTCTGATGCTATTTTAACGGCGTGGGCACAAGGCATGAAAATATACTTTTTATGGGGTTTAAGACAGCAAGGAACATCGAAACAAAGCTTAAGAAGGAAGTACGATAGGGTCTCTGTCTGTGTGTATTTTATTAGTTTGGTGAGTCTGAAGTCTAGCCAACTCAAGTGTTCATCTCTGTCTGAAGACACTGCAGTTTATCCACTCAAAATGCTGGGCATATAATCTAAAAGTACCTTTTTAATTGAAAACCCTTAGTAGTTTGTCAGATGTAACAACATTACTTAGTGAAGAAAGGCTTGGTGAAGGTCTGCTGTTTTTTTTAGGCCTGTTGCTCCCATACAAAACTAAAAAGCTTTAAATCTCTTTTCATCAGATAAACATCTGAAATATTTCAGTAACGTATACTGTATCATTCACACTATAAGGTCAACTGGAATTTAAGGCGCATTTTAAGAGACACTATAAGGAACTTATTCAGCAGGTCTTGCCGCTGGCTAAATGAGGTAAAGCTAAGATAAGTAAACAAAACTGTAATGAAAAAAGATTATCTTTTAAAGATAAATGAGAGCTGGATGTTAATCTACACAGATTTCTTTCCTGAAAAATGTTTATTTGGGTAAATAAATAACTTCTGTTTATTTACAGTAAGCTTAGATTACTAAATTTCTCTAGCACTAGACTAGAGCATTAGCATTAGCAGCTAATCGCTCCAGCAGTGCTAGCCGGGGTTAGGAGCAGGCTACAGGCTGATAATACTCACCTCTGAAAGGAGAAATAGCAAGTGTGGTTAGCGGGTAATGCTAATGCTACTCCAGCAGTGCTAGCAGGGGTTAGCAGCAGGCTACAGGCTGATAATACTCACCTCTGAACAGGGGAAAATAGCGGTTAGCGAGTAATGCTACTTCTACTCTAGCCCCAGTGCTGGAGAACTAAACTGAAACTCCTGAATAACACTACAATTTGGTGGAGTGGCTTTACTGCTCCTTAATACCTGACTGGTAAAATTCATACATAAGATGCACTGGATTGAAAGACACATTTTAGGAAACACTATAAGGAACTTTTAATTTAGCAGGTCTCACCGCTGGTTTGTGGTGGGGGTAGTTAACTAAGTTAGGTAAAGCTAAGCTAAGTAAACAAAACTGTAATAAAAAAGACTTTCTTTTACAGTAAAACAAGTGCTGGATGTTAATCTACACAGATTTCTCTCCTGAAAACTGTTTATTTGGGTGAATAAAGCTCTTCCGTTTATTAACAGTAAGCTTAGATTTCAGAATTTCTCCACTAGACTACTAGAGCACTATATTGGAGCATTAGCATTAGCAGCTAACTGCTCTAGCTGTGCTAGCCAGGGTTAGCAACAGGCTACAGGCAGATAATACTAACCCCTGAATGGGGAAATAGCGATTTTCGGAGTGGCTTAAGAGTGCTCCTTAATACCTAACTGGTTAAATTCATACATAAGACGCACTGGGTTAAAAGTTGCACTGGCGATTTTTGGGGAATTTAAATTATTTTAAGTGCACCTTTTAGTGTGAAGAATACAGTAGTTTTAATTTTTAGTATTAGGGGTGGAGCAACTCAATTCTAATCCTACATTGGCTTAACACTTCCTTATTGTCACAATACATTAAAACAAAGTAGAAAAAAAAGAACTGTGTCCGCGTTATTGCAAAATGTACTAATGAAATAAAACATATTTAACTTGAGTACAGGAGTTCTATACTTTTACACCACTGCTGAAGATCAAACTCAAGACAAGGACGTGGAGTCTTCTGTGTAGCATTATTAGGGTGAATCCCATTTCTCCCCTTGGCCCTACCCCTTACCCCTACCCCTTCTTTTCGAGTGTAATCCTTCCCCTTGGAACGGAGTTACAAGGGGAAGGGGTAAAATCCTACCCCTAGGAATTGGGACAACCCTTCAAGCACCCGGTGAAAGGTGAATCTTATTGAAAATAGCCTCCATAATATACTAGAAATTGTATATCACACTGGTTCCCAACACTGGTCCTGGAGCAGGTAATGTGTTACAAAAACAATAAAATGTGCAAGAATATGGGTCCTCAGTGACAGAGGAATCACTGGTATATCACAATGACGTTTGTCAATGAACAATAAATACATAAATAAATAGCACTGATTTATGACCAGGCTACTAGCGGTGGTGTGTAGGTGACCCTTCTGGGCTGATGTGATGATAGCAGTGGAGCGCTAAAGTTCAGTAGCCCAGCTGCTGGTTAACTAGTTAACTTTAGGGCATGGTATGTGTTCAGAAAGGGGGCAGGAGGTGCAGAAATTAATTAATATTGTCCATTACTTAATTCCTCTGTGATGGGGAGCTGAAATTAGCTCTGATTATTTTTTATTTGATTTATTTTTTCCGTTCCGCCTTAAATGCGGTAGCGCCTGCCGTCTGTTGCACCATTTAAGGTGGAACGGGAAAGTTAGCTAGCTAGCTAGCTACCGAAATGAACTACTAGCGAACTTTTTATGCTTGTTATGAAGAATTCAGCCATAAAACATCAAAACTACACAATAAACTAAGGTAATACAGTGCTAATCGTAATTTTTAACACGGAAAATACTTACATTTGTGGGTTTCTTTGGTCGCTTGTTCCGCCATCTTGCCAGTCATTCTCATACCCCTCGGTACGAAGTGTGGGTCTGGAAAATCTCTGTTTGAAGGGCTAACTAGCCCTACCCCTTACCCCTACCACTTCATCCTAACAGGAATCGGGACACCCCTACCCCTTGACGTGCACGCGCAAAACAGAGGGGTAGGGGTAAGGGGTAGGGCCAAGGGGAGAAATGGGATTCACCCAGAATCTACAATATAGTTTATATTTTAAGAAAGAGACTTGTCTGGTGTCAATTCAGGCAAATTTCTCATTCACACTGATGAATTGTTAACTGCATCAAAATGCTGAATGAAACAAGACAGTATTATCAATATTGGCATGAATGTTGTATAGGCATATACAAGGGGCTTTTTGATGTAGACATGTTCAGGGAGAATGCAAGCTTTTTAGTTTATATAATTAAAAAAAAACTAAACCAATTAAACAAAAAATAGCATATTTGTAAAGTTTAGAGAAAACTTGGGCCTGGAGTAAATTAGAAATACTCTAACATGCCTCTCTTTTCTCACTCTCGCTCACACACACACAAACAAACACAAGATCAGGCAAAGACTGCAACAAACAGAGGGCTACTTGTACACAGAGACAGACTAGGAACACCTGGGGAAGATAACGAGAGGGCTGGGTAACAAATTAAACACTTGTGAGAACACTAATCAATGGGCGGGGCTAGGGCGGAGACAAGAAAGAAACAAAAACAGTAACAACACGTCTAAAAACAAATAATACTAAAAGAAACACATCTAAACACAAATAAAACTAAAATAAACACATCTAAACACAAATAATACTCAAATAAACACATCTAAACACAAATCATACTAAAATCAACATGTCTTAAAACAAATAATACTAAAAGAAACACATCTAAACACAAATAAAACTAAAATAAACACATCTAAACACAAATAATACTCAAATAAACACATCTAAACACAAATCATACTAAAATCAACATGTCTTAAAACAAATAATACTAAAAGAAACACATCTTAACACAAATTATACTCAAATAAACACGTCTAAACACAAATAATACTCAAACACGACTAAAAACAAATAATACTGAAATCAACACGTCTAAAAACAAATACTAAAAACAACACGTCTAATAACAAATAATACTAAAATAAACATGGCTAAAAACGAATACTATTGAATCAGAATCCTAATCACTTAATTTTGCCAAGTATGTTACACATACAAGGAATTTGGCTTGGTGAGAGCAACACATGTATGACATGTAACAGTTACACAGACTATTGACAAACATTCAAACATTACACTATGAAATAAGGTACAATAAACAATAAATATAATAAATAATAAATCTTTCCCAGATGATAAATGATAAATGAAATGAAATTAAACAAAAACATAATTTACACACATAAAAACCCAGAAAAGTCTAAAACAATAAACTGCTGAAAACCCAGAAAAGTCTAACAAATACTACTGAAACCAAATCTAACATCAAAACCCAGACTATTGAAACTATAAAAATCTGATTATAAATAATAAAAAAACAAACTTTTCTGTTTGCTTTATTGTGCTTTTTAATCAGGCTTTTATTTTCTACATGTGCCATTGCCACAAGATGGGAACATTTTGAAAAAAAAATTCTGCAGTTTAATCCAGATAAAAATTCCTGTGTTTTAACTGGTGTAGAATGGCACAAGGTACAATCCAAACCTGTTTAAATAATATAGAAAATAAACTCTCTCCCTGCACTGTAAGTTAATAATGTGAACGTATAGGAATTGCATGCCTGCTGAAAATGTTCTAATGTACTGAACTGTAATGATAGTTGACGGTTGTTTCTCCTTCCTGTGCCTGCTCTCTCTCTCTCTCTCTTACTCTTTCACTCTCACTCTCTTGGTCACTCTCTCGTTCTCTCTCTCTCTCTCTGGCATGACTCTTGGCCGATCAGGAGCACTTCCTTCCTGCTCATCCTCCACTGGTGCAGGTGACAGGAGCCCAGAGACCTGCCAGGGCACACACACACACAAACACACACTCGCACACACAGGCCAGATGGTCCCAGACCCCTGTGACAGTCAAGGTGGGCTACAACCCAAAGAGCAGAGCACTGCTTTTCTGTCTGTAGCTTCCCCAACATATCTCTTTCTTTATCGCTTTTTTTTCTTTATCTCTTTTCCATCCCAAACTTTTGCTTTCTCCGGGACCCCCCCCTCCACCCCACCACGCTGTACCCTCTGAACCGTCTAATCACAAATGAGTCATGCAGTTGCCAGTCTCTGTGTAAATGCCAGTGAGGGCCACCTAGTTTAGCTGAGTAGAATAATCTCCGCTCTGATGCTGGAGTCAGACCAAACACAAACAAAAACCTGCCTGGAGAAAAAGCCAGTTCACTTACAAAAAAAAAAAAAGTAAGTTAACTCACAGAAGCGTTAATTTAACTGACCAATCGTTAGTCAGAATAAGACATCCCATTCACTCACCGCTAAACAAAGTAGATGTGATTGTGATCGAATGTTTTTAAGCCCTTTCAAGTCTTAGTCTGAGTACAAATACTGTTGAAAGCAGTCTGATCAAATCCAGCACTACAGGTCTACAGGTGCATCTCAAAAAATTGAAATATCATTGAAAAGCTACTTTATTTCAAAATGTGAAATTTTATACACTCTAAAAAACAGAGGTACGATATGAGTACTTTTTTGTACTCAAAGGTACACTCTTCATAATTGTACCCTCAAAGGTATAATATTGGTCTTTACAGGGTCAGATTTGTTCCCTCTGTAGTACAAAGTAATTACTAGCAGCCAAAAGGTATATTCAGTATTCTGTATCACTGTACTAATAAACAATATATATTTTAATTATACATTTTTTATTTAAAAGCCAGACAATTTTAGATCATCAAGTTTTTGAGCCATATTCAGTTGATGATAATGTTTATAACCTTTATAATCTTTACTGGCAAGAAAAAATAGGTACAAAAAAGGACTTTCACTTAAAGGTACTTTTTTGTACCTCAATATAAGGTACAGCCCCAGCGACAAGCTTTGTACTCTTTTAAGTACAAATCTGTACTTACTTTTCTTAGAGTGTAAATAGTTTATGTACCGTATTTTTCACACTATAAGGTGCACTATTATTAAAAGTCTATTCTTTGGTCTATATTCACACAAAAAGATTATAAGGCGCATTTTATTCAACACTAATAACTAGTAGTAGGAATGGAGGTGTCACCCCGTTTATTTACAGTAACCTTAGATATACAGATTTTCACTAAAGCTGGAGCATTAGCATTAGCAGCTAATGCCACCCGACAGAGCTACACTAAGGAACCCTGAGTGTTCTGGTAATTCAGGGCAATATTAGCTAGCGGCTAATATTGCTGCTGCTCCAGCAGTGCTATCCAGGGTTAGCAGCAGGGTACAAGCCAATAATACTCACCACTGAATGGGCAAAGAGTTAGAGTTTAGCGCGGTTAGCAGTTAATACTTACCTATGAACTGCCAAAGTGCTAGCGCTCAACGCAGTTAGCTGCTAATGCTAATGTTGCTCCAGCAGTGCACGCTGAGGATAGCAGCAGAGTAAAGGTTAATAAAGCGTAATATACTCAACTCTGAACAGCCACAGAGCTTATAGAAACACTATTTTAAGCGTTTATTTATTTTATTGTTGATGATGGATTATGGCTTACAGCTAATGCAAACCCAAATGTCAGTATCTTAGAAAATTTGAATGTTGTGTAAGAACATAAGGTACTTTTGGCAGTGTGGGCAGACGACATGTCTCTCCAAACCATCACTGATTGTGGAAACTTCACTCTAGACCTCAAGCAGGTTGGACTGTGTGTCTCTCCACTCTTCCTACAGACTCTGGTCCCTTGATTTCTAAATGAAATGTAAAATTTACTGATGGTCAGTGATGGTTTGGAGAGACATGTCATCTGCTGGTGTTGGTCCACTGTGTTCTATCTAGTCCAAAGAGGAACTGGATTAAAAGTGTATAATCATTGTAACAAAACATTCAACCTTGGTTCAGTTCTTGGTGTGGACTACTTCACACCTTCACACCTACTTCAATGTGAAAACATTCTCAGACTCCACCAATCCACAGTTAGACAGATTGTGTACAAATGGAAGAAATTCAAGACCATCATCACCCTCACTGTGAGGTCACAAAGAGCCCAGTGTAACTTCTAAGCAACTGAAGGCCTTCTCACACTATCAGTCCACCATCAGCAGACTGTAGATGTGAAAAAAAAAAACATGCTCAGACTCTGAATGTTCTGAAACGTTCACTCAACGAATTCCGAACAGATCTACTGTAGCTTAAGGATGATATGTACTAGCTCCGTAGGTTTTACTTCTCAAACCCTGCCCCACGTTCACATTCCGGCTGCGTAGCGTGCACCGGCGAGGTGCTGCAGGATCAGTCACGGATATTAGCGGAGGGTTTTCGCTCATTGCTGACGACAACAGGTGTAGGAGCGCCAGTCCCTGGGGCGTCGGACGTGGACGTGCGGCGGGTAATTGGAGGGTAGGGCATTACGTGGATCTGCTGCAGGCTGGGGGTTGAGGTAGGGGTGTGTGTGTGTGTGTGTGTGTGTAGGTGGTGGTGGTGGGGATGGTGGGGGGGGATTTTCTCTGAAGACGTTGGAAAGACGGAAGCGAGAGAACTGGGGACGAGGGAAGAGAGAAAGAGAGAGAGCGGGAAAGACAGAGCAGGTTGGGAGTGGCGGAGGAGAGAAGGAGGAGGGGGGGAGGGGGGGTCATTAAACTGGAAACCAGGAACCACACGGGAGGTAGAATTTTAAATGATTCCCCCACAGCAACACTGGCCCAGCAACCCTCTCTCCCGCTCTCTCTCTTTCTCTCTCTCACTTTCTCTCTCTCTCTCTCTCTCTCTCTCTCACTTTCTCCTGCTCTCTCGGAGATGCAATTAATTCGGATGGAGGCTGCCAAGAGCGGAGAGAGATGGAGGGATGAGGGGTGCTCTGTTGCAGGCGAGCACTCTCTCTTCCTCCATTACGGCAGTCTGCAGTCCATGTGTTTGTGGCCTTATGTCTCTTCTCCGTAACCACCGGTAGAACTCTAAATAGCCCTGGTACAGATTATCCGACACACTAATAACACATGAAATGTACCTCCAAAAAACAGCCAATACAAAGAAAGTCTCAGGATTTGATCAGCGTAAAGGTTTTTACCCGGTTTCTTGATTGCCATCACAGCTATTAACCCCCTTAATGACCATTTAAGTTCTTCAGGTCCAGCCCTTCCCTGCCTAAAGCCCATAACAAACTGTAGGTATTAGTTTATACATTCAGGACCCTCATATCGCCACCAGCCGTGTTAAGACTTGGACATAAAGGTAAACAATAAAGTCAGAGAGAAGATAATAGGTACAAAAAAAAACACAAAGACATCAGTAACACCACATAAAAGAAGATATTAAAAGGTTTGAATGGAGGTTTTACACAATGGCCTTGAACTTGTACTCTCTGGGCTACAACAGATTAAACAAAATATACTCTAGCTGGAAAAGGCTAGGGTAGTAAGTACTTTAAAGTTTATTTCACTGCAGACAGTATAAATCTAATATATTTCACTTAAATTCATGTGTTAATATACACCCATTTGAGCCTTTCAGGACAGCAACCCAATCCAAAAAAAGTTGGGATGGTAAAGAGGGTAGATAAGGAGAACCAATGATCCAATGATACATACAGTATATGTGAGTGGAAAAGTACCCTTTTGGTAAGTGAACCTTTAGACTTAGCAGCTCATTTAAAGCTGTAGTTAGTTAGAGTCAGGTGTCTTCAACCAATGCGAGGACAATCAGATGTGATTGGGAGCTTATTTAATTTAGAAAACTAGATCTTTGAAAGTTTGATCTATATAATACATGTTTCTGGAAGTGTGCCATGGCATTAACAGAGGAGATTTGTTCACGGAGAAGCTCAGAAGAAGAGCTGTTAATGGTCATCAGACTGGAAAAGGTTGAACCATCTCTATACCAATCCACTGTTAGACAGATTGTGTACAAATGAAGAAAATGTCCAGACCATCAAGACCATCATTACCCTCCTCAACTAGAAAGTACATGCCAAAAGCAAATCATGTATTAGTCTGCAACATCATAAAGAACCTAAGGTAACTTCTAAGCAACTGAAGGCCTTAGACCATCAGGAGAACACTAAACAACAATGGTGGATTTCATTTGTACAATATACAACTATTTATGCACTTCAGGACTGCAAAAAATTCCAAAAAAAGTTGGGATAGTAAAGATTTTCCAATTTGCTATGCTCCCATTCCTTCTTACAACACAAGGATCCCAGCAATAAATGTTTCAGGTGTTTTTTGTTGTTGTTGTTAAATGCATGGACATCCCTGAAAAACATCTTGTGTTGAAGGCAGCATATGTTGATGCAATGTACTTTTTTGCATTAACAATGCTGGGATCACAGAAGTATAATAAAACAAACCCATACATAAGTCTGGATGATCTGTTTCATCTTAGGTCTGAAGCACATAATGCTTAGTACATTTCTTCAAAAGAAGACCTGGAACATTGACCACATCTGACCACAATACATGTTTTCACTATAAGATGGTCCAGGCCAGATGCTGCCAAACCCAAACAAGCTTATGCCGCTTCTGGACATGGCTATCGATGCTATCAATGAATTTAGGTTCTTAATTCGGTGCCGTCTAAGGAGCAATAAGATCACAACAAAAAGAGTGTTCAGCATAGACTTGGACCCTTGTTCTTGCACCCTTGCACACTGAAATTCCTTTTGGTTACCTGGATCATTGAATGCTATTATGCACTGTAGAGGAAGTAAATTAGAAAATATTTTCCAATCTTTCTTGGAGGAACATTGTTTTTAAACACGATGTTTTATTCTAGAAACTAAGGACAACGTTTCTCCCAAATTCCAAATAAAAATATAATCATTTACAGCATTTATTGGCAGAAAATGAGAAATGGCTGAAATAACAAAAAAAAAAAAGATGCAGAGCTTTTAGACCTCAAATAATGCAAAAAAAATACAAGGTAATATTATTAAAGTTTTAAGAGTTTAGAAATCAATATTTGGTGAAATAACCCTGGTTTTAAATCACAGTTGTCATGCATCTTGGCATGTTCTCCTCCACCACTCTTACACACTGCTTTTGGATAACTTTTTGCCACTCCTGGTGCAAACATTTAAGCAGTTCTGCTTTGGTTTGATGGCTTGTGATCATCCATCTTCCTCATGATTATATTATAGACGTTTTCAATTTGGTAAAATCAAGGAAAAACATCATCTTATTCTCAAAAACAAATTAACATTGTACATAATTGTTGACCAGATAAAACATGAGATGTAAAAGTTAAAGTTTTAATTCAAAAGTTTTTTTAAGATTAGGAAATTAATCAAGTAATAAAAGTAATAAAAGTGCATCATGGATTTCATTGTACAGTTTGTGTGTAAACACTGCAATAGTGCAGATACAGTAGATTGACTGTATTTTATTTAGATTTTTACAGCAGTTACTGTATAATTCATAGCAGTTATAGTTGGCCCACTTTAAAGTTGATAACTGAATAGTTATCATAAAGTGTTTCACTGTGGTTCGCTGAGAGTTAAGCGAGATGTTACCAGCCAGCATCAAAAACCGTGACCCTCTGGTTTGTGGCCGTTCCCACTGCTGGGCTAGCCGTAACCTTGGCTAGCTGTTTTTTTCAGCCTTCACATATGCAGCGAGCGTTAAGGAGCAGATGTAGTGTGGGATGAGTCATAGATGCTCCTCACTCCAGGGGCCACGGGCAGCCGATCCCGCCAGGGTCTGAGCTGGGTTAGGAGAGCCGCAGAGAAGAGAGAGGGAGAGAGAGAAAGAGAGAGAGAGAGAGAGAGAGAGGGAGAGAGAGTGTGTCATGGTACACAAAGCACGTAGCATGTAAAATGCAGGAGGGAGTGTTGCTCAGGGCCAGAGAGAGCGTCGATACGGGGGAAATTGATCGTAATCAACAGCGCCTGCAGAGCAAGTGGCCGCGTTCGTCAAAGCTCCTTCCCCTCCTCTCTTCTTTTCTCTCCTCCTTTTCTCTCCCCTTCCCTTTCCTGCACTCTGAACCTATCTCTCAATACAGCCTCCGCCAAGCCCCTCCTGGAGCTTTCAAAGCGTATGTAAACAAGCTGGAAAGCAGGAGCAGTTACCATACCCCTGTGTGTGTGTGTGTGTGTGTGTGTGTGTGTGTTTATATGAGTGTGTGTGTGTGTGTGTTTGGGTGTGTGTGTGTCTGTGTGTGTGGCTTCCTCTTTGGACCATCATATTGTGTTTTTTGTTGACTTGGCTAGTTCAGCTGGTTCATCTTCTTGTTGTTTTCCACACCTACCGCACACATACATGGTAGTCATAAACTACCATATAGTACATCATCTACCTATATATATATATATATATATATATATATATATATATATATATATAGAATGGATGTTATACGTAGATGATGAACCATAGACTACATGTCTATGGTTCTTATTTTGGGGGCTAGTCTGGTCTAATAGAGAGAGAGAGAGAGAGAGAGAGAGAGAGAGAGAGAGAGAGAGAGAGAGAGAGAAAGAGAGAAAGAGAGAGACAGATGTACTACTTGTCTGTTGTTCTCATTTTGAGGGCAAGTCTGGTCCAGTAAAAGCTGGCGCTCTTTAACCCCAGTTGCATTGTGGGTAGATCTAAAGACACACATATATAAGCATATATCTTTTTGTAGACCTGGCTAGTTCAGCTGGTTCATCTTCTTGTTGTTTTCCACACCTACCACTCACATACATAGCTAGTCATAGACTGCCATGTAGTACATCATCCACCTATATACTGTATATATATATGTGTGTGTAATGCATGTGATACGTGGATGATGTACTGCATGTCTATGGTTCTTATTTTGGGGGCAAGTCTGGTCTAATAAAAGCTGGCGCTCTTTAACCCCAGTTGCATTGTGGGTAGATCTAAACACACATACATATATATATATATATATATATATATATATATATATATATATTTTTTTTTTATATGTGAGTGGACACAAGGAAAATAACAGGCAGCTGCAGCAGCGTTAGGGAAGGTGAAGGTCTCTCTCTCTCTCTCGCTCTCTCTCTCCCAGCCTCGCTGCCTCGCTCTCCACGCCATGGTATAATTTCTCATTTGAAGACGCTGGCGTACCTGGCTGTGTGGCTGTGCTGTTAAAAGCGCCGGCCCAATTATAGCATAACACCTAGCCTTACGGTTACCATGGCTGCGCGATGCATCTGTCCCGCGGGACGCGGCGTGGAGGAACGAGCGTCTTATCAACCATCACCCCGGTAATAACACTCCCCCGAGCCTGCGCCGCCTCAGCCAGGCCTTAACGAGAAGCCACGGTGAAATCTCCCCCGCCTCAGCCGCAGCCATTGATTTGTGCTTAATCTGTTCCTGCGTGTGCGTGCGGGAGAGTGTGCGCTTGTGTGTGTGTGAGTGCGGATGTCAGTATGTGTGTGTGTGTGCGGATGTCAGTGGGTGTGAGTGTTTGTGTGTGTGTGTGTATGTGTGTGTGTGCGCGAGAGCGTGCGTGTGTGCGTGTTGGAGGCCGTTCAGCGTGTAAGCGCGAGAGGTAGCGTTTATTTAACTGAGATTGGGAAGAAGAAGAGAAGAAGCCTTTTTCCAAGCCGGATTCTGTCGATGCAAATTTTCTGTGTGAGAAAGGAAGGAAAAAGGTGAGAACAGTTCTTTTTTAAAACTCCACACATATTGTGTCCCTCAAAATATGACAGTTTGAATATGATGGAATATATAAAAAATATTATAAATCCAAATAAAAACCAAAATCCAGAGTAAAACTATCTAGGATCGGTTTCCCAAAAGCATCCCAACACAAAGATGAATCATGACTACAACTACACCAAGGCGCTGTTCATACCTGGCATTCACATTTATTCTGGGTGAGCCAATCATATAAAATGACCATGCATCTTGAGGATGCATCACAATCATAATCATACTCTCAATCTGATCACTTAAACCACAAATGATCGCATTAACAGTAAAGTGTGAGCACTAATGCACCTCAATGAATCCAATAGCAAGGCCAGAGCTTAGTCCCATTGACCTTTAAACTTTACTTTTAACAGGAGGCTGGCCCAACATGTGGAGACCCTTATCCATCCTCCAACCCAACGCCAAGAGGGGGACTAATGCTCCACCAGTGGAACCACAACAATTATACTGACCTATACAAAACAAACAAAAACACACATACAGGGGTTGGACAATGAAACTGAAACACCTGTCATTTTAGTGTGGGAGGTTTCATGGCTAAATTGGACCATCCTGGGGACCAATCATCATTAATTGCACATTGCACCAGTAAGAGTAAGAGCAGAGTGTGAAGGTTCAATTAGCAGGGTAAGAGCAGAGTTTTGCTCAAAATTGCAATGCACACAACATTATGAGTGACATACCAGAGTTCAAAAGAGGACAAATTGTTGGTGCACGTCTTGCTGGAGCATCTGTGACCAAGACAGCAAGTCTTTGTGATGAATTAAGAGCCACTGTATCCAGGGTAATGTCAGCATACCACCAAGAAGGGCCAACCACATCCAACAGGACTAATTGTGGACGCTGTAAGAGGAAGCTGTCTGAAAGGGATGTTCGGGTGCTAACCCGGATTGTATCCAAAAAATAAACATAAAACCACGGCTGCCCAAATCACGGCAGAATTCAATGTGCACCTCAAATTTCCTGCTTCCACCAGAAATGTCCGGACATCACAATAAATTATTGTGGTCTAAAACCAGGTGTTTTAGTTTAATTGTAACTCATCATAAAACAAAATGATGCATAATCATCACCCAACCTGTCAGCAAAGCATTGCCTGCATTAACTGGAACTACTGGAACTGAACATATTATAGCATTACTGGGGCAGAGAAACCAAGTCAGGTTTAAGTTGCCTTGATCAAACTTTACTTTAGAAGCAATAGTTCACTCATAAAAGCAGACTCGCCGGTGGAGACCCTTATCCACCTTCCAACCCAACACACTTACATGATGCACATTTAAAATGTCAGGTGTGAATGTCTATGCATTTTGTGATCTTCCAGGACATACAGTATATAAATGCTAAGTGTGAATGTGGCCTAAGATTCTTTTGGTAAACTGGGCCATAAGTAGTAAAATTACTAGGTTAAATAGTGAAACCAGTTATTGGGCCATTGGAGAAGAAATGGCCAGAATTAGTTACAATGGATGACATGCAGCCACAGGCAAATACGCGCTACAGTTCAATATACCAATCACCAATCAACCTTATCCCAGAAATACTAGATAATAATAGTGCTGCAGATTAAGTCCATATTTCAGAAAATCTGTACATTTTGTGATACAAGCACCAGAATTTGCATAAATAACACTAGGATCTACATTATCAAAAAAGCACATTAGCCACCTGAAAATCCTATTTAAATTCTAAAATAAAGATTTTTAGAATATAAATTTAATGGCAAATGACAAATTCTTTTCATATCCAAAAAATCCAATATGCTGGCTATATGTGCAGCTACTGTTATCCATGTTAATATTACTATTAAAATTGTGGTCATTTTTTTATCTAGTCCCTAAGTTTTTAAGATGTCAACACTGTTTTAACTACAGACTGTTCAGTCTGATAGAGCGTTGTGTGCTTGTATACAGATTTTTGATCAGATGCATGTTTTTGTAAAATACTTTGTTAATTTCCGTTTTTTTTTCCTATAACAAAAACGTTGCAGAGCTTTCAGACCTCAAATAATGCTTTAATGTTTTAAGAGTTTAGAAATCAATATTGGTCGATTTTTATCACAATTTTCATGCATCTTGGCATGTTCTCCTCCACCAGTCTTACACGCTGCTTTTGGATAACTTTATGCCTTTAATCCTGGTGCATAAATTCAAGCAGTTCAGCTTGGTTTGACGGCTTGAGATCATCCATCTTCCTCCTGATTATATTCCAGAGGTTTTCAATTTGGTGAAATCAAAGAAAATCATAATTTGTAAGAGTGGTCTCTTATTTTTTTTCACAAGCTCATTAAAAACAATTGATCATCCATTTGGAAAAGACAGCCATCTTGGAAAATGGTGGCCATATTAGTTAAAATGCTTTTTAGAAAAAAAAAAGTAGGTATAGAAGATGCTTTGTGCCAAATGTGATGCTTGTATCACAAAGTGAACAATCCTTTCTCTAATCTGCAGAACTACAAAGCACCATCATTCCAGAGAACACAGCTCAGTGCTGGCAGACTTCACTCTCTTCTGGCCCACACCTGGCTTTAGACATGGTGCCAACAGGTTCAAGTTTATCTGTTTCAGAGATTTCTATTCTTTCGGCACAGGGACTAGACAAGCCATTTGAACATGTACATATCCATGTCTGCAATGATTGTATCTTCATAAAGTTTGTGCACCTTACATACTTACACACAAGTAAGCAAGGACTAAAAATCACTTTGCACTGTAAAAAAAAATACTCAAATTTATTAGTCATCAAGTAAAATAAATTACAATGGGTAAATTCTACATACACTACTCATTTGTTAACAGTAAAAACTGCAACTTAGAAATATATAGTAACATATACTAAAAACTATTGGTCCCCCGCACACTTGTTGTTGAGCTGCTGTTTTGAAGGTAAGACTAGTTAAGCTGTGAGTAGTTGCTGTGAGTTCCAAACTGATTTATGTAAGTATTCTAAATTCTATATCAAGATTTGTAGTCGGTGTGCTCCTGTATAACAAGGATTTACTCTTCTGGCACAGACTGGCTCTAAAAGCAGGCTTATTATTTATACATGTAGCCACTGCTAACCCTTCTGTGCAAAGTTAGTTAAATTTTAACTAATAAATATGAATAAGATAAAGAAGCAACAATCATGTTATAATGTTCTTTCTTTTGTTAAAGTAAATATTATTGAGGAATGTTGGATAAGTTTTATCTTATTTCTTTTAGTCTATCAGAACTGATACATTTTGGTAATCTTTAGTCAATATATGGGGTAAAATCTACCCAAACACACTGAGTGCAAATTGTTCCCTCATATTTATGGAGTAGATTCTATAGGTTGTTTTTTTACCAGTGGGACATAAATCGCAGCTTAAACATTTTGCAGCTAAAATTCTTTCAGTTCTTAAAGTTGTAATTATTGCTGTACATTTAACTGTACATAAAATCTCTAGTTCTGAGATTTTTTTTATTGTGGCTCGCCGCACAGCTTGCTTAAAGCCTAGCCACATATTTTCTATGATGTGTATATATCATAAGACTGTGAGGGCCATTCTAAAAGCTTCAGTTTGTCTCATCATGCAGCCCATGGCAGTTTAGAAGTATGTTTTGGATCATTATCCTACTTCAGCCTTTTAACAGATGGTTTGACAGTTGCATCCAGGATTTTCTGGTATTTAGTGGAATCCTAAGAGTTCTATTCTGAACTCTTGTCTAGGTGTTCTGTAGCATAAATACAATGGAGAGTTTTGTGATGAGGCTGCAGGTAAGGTTTCCTTATTATGACTCTTCCTCGAAGATTATGCACAGTGGAGCGATGTACAGCCCTCTTGACTCAGCTAAACTTTAATGCAGGTTCGTTGCAATTATATGGGATACGAGCATACGAGCAGTTCTCTCTGAAAGTTTTCTTTTCTTGGTCTTCCAGATCTCATCCTGACCTTTACAGTCCTAGAGGCATCACATATTTTTAATTTCAGATCTTTCAGGGAGTTGTGTAGGGGTGTCAATGTTTTATTTGACTTCATCATTAAAGTTTTTGCAATTGCAGCTCAAAAAAACTGGGTAAAAAATGGGTAACCCTTTATAATACAGCCCGCGTTTTAGAGCGTAAGTACTGAGTACCTACAGGGTAAGAATGGAAAAACAGTGTACACTACATAATACAGCCCAATGCTCCCTGTGGTTACTGAGTATTTATTTTAACCCTTGTGTGGTGTTCGGGTCTGTGGGACCCGTTTTCATTTTTCATCACATGATACTAAAAAAATATTTTTTCTAACTCAAACTCATTGGCATTGGCTCATTTTTTGTGAAAAACATATATCAAAACACACACTGTGTACAACCCCCCCCCCACACACACACACACATTTATATTATATACAGTATGTTTGGCCAAGGGCTAATAAACATTGCTTCATTTGTAAATTTGAAACTAAACAAATTTTCTACTCATATCTTGAGTTAAATTCATTTTCTTTTACATTTTATTAAAAAACTAATAAAAAAAAGAGTAGAACTTTTTGAAAGAAATGTAACATAAGAAAGGTAAAGGGCAAATATTAACCATGTAAGCTGTTTATATTGCTTGCAATTTAGCTGAAGCAAGCATGTGTAAAGCATTTTAATGTAAAATTGCTTAATCTTGCTGAATTAAATACAAGTAACAAAGTAAACGAGTAACAAAAATATACAGTATACAGTATAAATATTATTGTATTTTAGGCTTGACATTACAAACTATAGGTTTTCTTCCTAATCCACCCTGACTGTTTTTAGCTGCTCCACCCTTGACAGTTTTAAAAGCATAAATCAAATTATCATCTTTTTTTTTCAAACTGTCTTGAACAAAGGGCAAAATGATAATATGTATAATTTTATATGAAATTTGCACCACAAGTTTAAGGAAATTGCAGGTTCTCTTGTTCTTTATTTGTACCTACATTTAAGTATGAGTAGGACTCCATAAATATTTTGTATATACTGATTAATAGAGAACAGTTACATCAAAAGTACAAGTTGGGAAAGTATAAGGTAAGTTTCAGAAAGTTACCTAGTTGTTACACTCTTGTTCCTGGTTACTTTATTCATACTAAAAGCAGATGGATCTGGTGCAACTTCCCTGCACAACAAGGTGCCTGGCAATAAAATCACTGATCAAGAAATGGTAAAAACCAGCAGCACTTTTTGACTGGAGAATTTCTGATTTATTAGCAATACAAGAATAACCAACGCGTTTCGGCGCTCAGGCCTTCATCAGGGTTAAAAGACAAAAGCTAATAGCATTCCAGCAAGAGCTACCACTGTATCCTACAATTTACTAATATTTATATTTTCAGAGCATTGAAAGGGCGTTACAGAGAACTGAAATACATTTTAACTGTTATATTAATGTAATACCTAATATATACTTTTTTTTAATTTACCAATGTAGTAATTTAATTTACTTTCAAAAAAGTTGTTTTTAACACACTTTGCTAAAAATGTACAAAAGTATATTTGGAAATAAGTATTCAAGAAGTATACTGAATTTCATTAACCTCAAAGTGTACTTCATAGTAGTCTATTTGTTTTATAAACTATATTGTACTTTTTAAAAAATTGTGTAATAAAAATTTACTTTCAAACATTTGATGAAAGCATAATATTAATGTACTTTCAACATTTTTAACATCTGTTATTTACAGCATACTTAGACATTGAGAAATTTCTCAATATGTTTTAGATACAATTAAGTATATATATATACATATATATATATATATATATATGTATATATATATATTTACGAAAATAAAAATTCAAAAACCTGTCATTTTAAAGTTACTCAACAACCATAATACATATGATTTTGGCCACCTTTCAAAAAACCCTCAAAAAAGCTACTTTTCTAAAAAGCAATTGAACCAGAAGCAGGTTCTCTATAGCATAGCTTTAAATAACCCTGTCTGGCACCTTTATTTTTGAAAGTGTATGTTTTGATGGCCAGTCTTTGTGTGTGTTCCTCATTATGGGTCAGTATAGAGTGTTGGACGCTGCTTCCTGCATGGGGACGAGCTCCACAGCGACAGTGACACATCAGCCTGTCCCCGCCTGCAGCAGCTCATTGCGTTTGCCCCCTCACGCCTCAGCTCCAGCCCTGTACCCTCAGGCACCGAGCCTGCTGCTGCTGCTGCTGCTGCTGCCCACAGCACCGGAGACTCGCTGTCCCCTCGTCTACGACCCGAGGAGAGGTGCAAGGTCACTACCCAGAGCTGCAGGAGTTTTGGGCTGGAGTTCTGTCTTTTGTCCTCGCACAACGCGCAGAAACCAAGAACAGTCGTTTAGTGACGCCGCCGTTTGGGAGGTGGAGAAATGAACGCGGGAGGAAAGAGGAGGGAAGTGTGTGATTCATGGTCAGACCACATCGCACATTTGGTCATTGTCGACTTGGCTGGACTTGCTGTTCTCCATAATGAGTATGAGCTACATAGTGTGCCCTGAAAAAATATTGAAAAAACACCTTATAGTTTCTTTTGTTTGTTTTTGCTTTTTTTCATACTTACAATTTTCTAATCATCAAAAAACGTCAATATCAAACACACAAAAGAACTGAGTAAATATAAAAAGTAGTTTTTAAATTATGATTTTTTTTTTCCAAGAGGGAAAAAAGCAATATACTGTAAATTTCACTTAACTCAAATCTTTTATCGTAACCAACTACCTACGAAATGTCATGTTCATGTAATATAAGTTTTAAGTACAGTGAACTTAAATAGATATACATATAAATTAAGATTTTTTCTGAACTTTTATCAAAAATATTATTTTTTTCTCAAGCACTATATACTACATTGGATTTGGTTAAAATTACATAATTCATATATTTTATTATTTATTATATATTATTTTTTGTTATATTGATTGCTTTGCATAATAATTCTACTTTGAATCTGATGGTCAGGTATTTTTTTTTTCAAAAGACTCATAGAAAAGTAGATGAAGAAAGAAAACCACACAGAGTTACTGCAACTTAAAAAATTCTTCTAGTTCTTACAGTCTACAACGCATAAACCAAGCAGTTAATCATAATAATATATGATCTACAAGTTTACCTAAGGTATTCAGTGGGGGAGTAGCTACATACTGATAGTAAGTGTTAGTCAGAAAATAGGGGAAACACACCCAGTATGCAAATAGATTGTGCCAGAGGCCAATGGAAAAGAAGCTGCCAATGGCAACAGACTAAACTTAGTTATTACAAGTTATAAATCAAAGATCTCAAAATAGTTGAGTAATGTTTGGAAATATCCAATTTTTATGTAAAACAGGCTTAATTTATTTGAGTTCAGAGAAATGGTGGGTTTACAGTTTACAAACCAACCCAGACCTATGTAAAAAAAAAGTAATAAATTATCTGTGATTAACTGTGATTATGTTAAGAAATCACTTAACTAGATAACTAGAACCTTTCTAACAACATGAAGCAGGATAAAAGATCTCAAAAACAGCACATTATGCCCTGATCTAAAGAAATTCCACAACAGATCAGTCCATCAGTATATCAGTCTGGAAAAGGTTAAAAGGTAAGGGTAAGGTAAAACCAAGGAACAATAGTGAGAGGTATTATTCACAAATAGAGAAGACATAGTGACTGCATGGTGTCTACCAAAAGTACTCTAAAAGGGCATAGACAACTCATCCAGGAGGTTCCAAAAGAATCCAGAACAACACCTACAGAACTGAATGTCTCACTTGCTTAAGGTCAGTGTTAATGATGAAATGATTTTTTGTTTTGTGGACTTACGAGACACTTTCCAAACTTTTTGGAAAGTGTCTGTCCCGTTACATATGATATAAGGCTAACACATCATTTTAGAAAAAGGACATGGTAGTGGTAGTGTGACGGTTCAGGGCTGTTTTGCTGCTTCAGGACCTGGACAACTTGCTGTAATTGATAAATTACATAAAATCCTGAAGGAAAATATCTGTCCATCAGTTCGTGACTTTAACCTCAGGTGTACTTGGGTTGTGCAGCAGGACAATAACCCTATACAAACCAGTAGGTCCACATCTGAGTGGCTCAAAAATCTCGAAGGAGTGATGTGCTTGTCTTCACCCCTATGATGTTACACAGTGACATACAGTGAGCAGACATGCCCAGAGTGGTGGGCAGCCATCACTCCAGTGCCTGGTGAGCAGTGAGGGTTGATGGCCTTGCTCAAGGGCCCAACAGTGGCAGTTTGATGAACCTGAGTTTTGAACCCACAACCCTCTCATCAATAGCTTGGTGCTCTAACAATGCTTTCACCACCGCTGGCCAACCTTCACTTTAATAGTGATACATTTAAAATATTTATTAAACAAAATATGAAACTAACAATTTTAGGGTGTAAGTAATAAAGGTAAGACTTTAAATGCAGACCCACAATACAGGTCTGCGCCTCTGTGCCAGGTTAAAAAATTGATGTAGCTATTTCATCATTGCGCTGTTTGATTTTGACTTCTTCTTCAAAGCAAGCAGAATGATCCTCTCAGTGACTGGTTAGATGTTCATTTTGCTTTTGGGCAATTCATTTCCTGCTCTGTGCAGCATTGAACATCTACTTTGGCGTGGTCCAGCAGCGTCGCCGGGCGATGCTGGCTCTCGGCGCAGTCTTGGCCGGGGCCAGAGAGAGGAGGCGAGCGTGGGGGTGGGGGAAGGGCGCGCGTGCTGGCCGAGAGGGCGAGCAGATCAGCGCCGCTTCGTGTCTGCGAGGTGCTGATAAGATTCCAGGATTCTCCCACTGTGACAGGTCTGCTCAAACTGACCTCCTCTACACAGCTACCCTGCTAAACCTGCCTCAGCACCCACCACAGCCTCCATCACGACTGCTTCCTACTCACCGACACCAGTCACCACCACCGACTTCCTCCTTCAGTTTACAGACACTTCCTCGTTTGCATCGCATCTACTTCCTCTTTGTGCCAGCTACTTCCTTTAAGCATTATAAGCATAGTAGACCTTCCTAGTAGTACTTCCTGTTCACTATAATATGCATATAAATTAAGTGGATAAATAGGAAATGTAACATTAGGAAGCCAGATATACTATAGATTAATAGATACAGCTATTGCTACTGTTTTAGCCACTGTATGTAATTGTTTGGTTTTAATCTTAAAGGAGAAATCCAGTGTGAATGGACTTGTGGTTTAGTGAAACATGATAACAAGTAAAAACTATTTTGTTGAATAGCCCATCTCTGTTCACTTCCACCATTCCAAAATACAGAGCTTTTAGCCGATGCCCCCAACAGGCATACAATGCTAGTGATAGGGGAATAGCATAGCTCATGCAAAGAAATCACTATTTTTACACCATTAACAACTCAAAGTAGTTCCACATTTCATTGGTAAGATTCTGAGGGACCTGATATTTAAAACGAAGCACTGAGAACTTTGAAACTGCATGGATGGTGTAATTAAAAAGACTGTTTACACAGACAGTACATTGAAGTAGTTTCCTTGAAATCACGACAAATCGACCAATGGGCACAAACAAAATGGTGAATAAATATTAATTGCTATTAATATAAGTATATGGTATAAATTTTATTAGTATGTATGTATGTAGAAAACTTTGACCTTGCCCCTAAAATATCACAACCCAAATATGGGTGTGAATCTCTAGGCACCTTAAGATTCAATTGGATTAGGATTCAGATTGTTATTAAACTATTATCTATTAATTTAATGCATATTTTTCTTCTATACAAGATTAGTTTCTTGGTATTTTAAAGTAAAGTGTCTGTAATGATTCATAATCAATCACACTATTTAATAGGCTCTTAGACACTATTTCATTTGAGTTATTTCACTTAATCAAATGATCAATACAAAAATCTGGGATTAATGTTGTTAGGGTAACGGTTAGACAAGCTTCAGTCACAATATACAGAGCTGGTTTTAATGTTGCGGCTGATATGTGTTTGAATCTTGAAGAATATGTGAAGAATTATGCAAAGTATATAACAGAAAGTTACACATAGGAATGGGTTCCCAGGGTGGCTTACCTAATATTTCAGTAGCTCTTTCAAATAAAATAACATTTAGAAAATCTACAGTGAAGAAAAAGGTGAAATAGCAGCTAATATATTGTTATTAAGAGCAGTTAAGATATAAAATTAAGTGCTTTACACTACATTTTCACACTTCTGAGTTCCGCCTTTTGCGCCCCGTCATCGTTACATTTTCAGTTCTTTTGTCTAGAAAATCGATTTTGTCATTTATGAATCTATTTAGAATCATCCAAACAGATCAAGATGTATCTAAGAATAAAAAAAACAACTCCTAAATCTGCTTTAGTTCTATGGTTTGTATTTTGTTAAAAGTACATGAATGTGAGGTTTTGAAAGAAAATCTTTAGGTCAAACATACATTAAATGGTGTGTTGAGTCTATTATGTTTCCAAGGATTAAATACATTGGTATGAAAAGGTTTGGGCACCCCTGATCATTTTGAATGATTTTCCTTTATAAATCATTGGTTGTTCAGGTCAGTAATTTCAGATAAATATATCATATAGCAGATGAACACAGCGATATTTGAGAAAAGAAATTTAGTTTATAGGATTTACAGAAAGTCTGCGATAATTCTTTAAACAAAATTAGGCAGGTGGATAAATTTGGGCACCCTTGTGGTTTTATTGATTTGAAAACCTTTAGCACTAATTATTGAAACACAATAATAATGTGTTTGACCCTAAACACTCAAAAAAAACGCTCAAAATCTACTAAAGCTGATCATCTCAGTCCCCAGACCTGAATATTATTGAAAATCTGTGGTGTGATTTAAAGTACTGACAGAACTTGAGATGTTTTGTAAAGAAGAATGATCCAAAATACCTTCAACCAGAAGCCAGACTCTCATTGGAAGGTAAAGGAAGCGTTTAGAGGCTGTTATTTCTGCAAAAGGATGATCTATTAAACATTGGTGTATTTTTTTTTCTGTTGGTGTGCCCAAATGTATGCACCTGCCTTATTTAGTTTAAATATTTTTTGCTGTAAATATTACTTTCTATAAATCCTTATAATCTTATACCATTTTTTTGTCTGTGATATGATATACAGAATTTAACTGAAATTGCTGATCTGAACAACCAATGATTTATAATGGAAAATTATCATGAAAATTATTAGGGGTGCCCAAACTTTTTTTTATACCTCTGTATCATGTACAGTATATATGCTGACTTGTGGTGTGTAAAGCCAAACCAACTGCTTGGGTTTAAACCTGTTGAAGGAGATAATTCACCTACTTAATTTCCATCCTTACACCAATATTAGTGCTGCGTTTTTTTGCACACACACGTGCAGCACATTCCCAGCCACACGCTCCGCTCCCGTTTCAGTGTTTATGGCTATACTGGCTGGGAAGTATGGCCTCCCTTGCTGTGTCCTATATATTCTCACTGACCTAAAGGAAAAAAACATTTTCACGCTCTCTCACGCCAACACACGCACTCGCACACACACACACACACACTCACTGCATCCACCACTAACAAGCACAACCACACTGCCCCCTGCACCTCCCTCCCTCCATCCTTCCCTCCCTCCTCTTTCGTTCTTTCTTTATCTCCTCTCTCTCTCTCTCTCTCTTTCTCTCTCTCCTCTGTGATGGCAGGCTGGGCAGTGAGCTGTGTGGCTGGGAGGAGGCGAGGACGCCGCGGTGCACATTAATAATGCAGCACCTCAGCTTCCTCCCAGCACCGTGGCCATGGCACCGGCCCATCGCTGTCACCAGGGGGGAGCTGGGAACGCTCCCTCTCTCTCTTCTTATCTCTCTCTCTCGCTCTCCCTCTTTCTCTCTCTCTCTCTCTCTGCACACACACACACACACACATATATTTCCTCTCACTCTCCGTACTCTCTCTCTCTCTTTCTCGCAGACAAACCCCACCAAACTGGGGCCCCCACCAGAGATTTCGCTTCATTACAGATCCCCCCACGATGGACCTGGGCTCATTACAAGCTGAGGACTCTATCCAGGATGGAGCAGCACAGGCCCACGGCTGCCACTCTTACTATTGCTCATATATGACCCCCAAATCCCCCCCACCACCCCCACCACCACCAAACTGCTAACTTACAAACTGTACAAACAGTTCTGCTTTGACACTCAGCAGCGTCCTGCTGCACTACTTTCACTTTACTTACTTGCAGATCACTTACTGCCTTTCGTAATAAAAGTAATACAAGTAATAAAAGGCCAGACCAAGACCTCCACCACCTTCTGCTTTCGTCCACATTTGAGTGTGATGATTGGGAACCACAGTGCAGACCAAAGGACCAAAATATGTTCCAAACAAAAGAGGTTATCTCAGCCTAGTTCTACCGAACTATTGACTCATTGTAAGAGTAATAAGGGGCCAAACCAAGACCTACACCTCTACACACTTGTTTTGGTCCGCATTTGAGTGAGATTACTGTGTTCACATTTGCCCAACCAAATCGCACCAACTTTCCAGACCAAATGACCAAACTATGGTCCAAACAAAGAAGATCATCCCAGGCCAGATCTCCTGAACCATGGTCTGATTTTAAAAGTAATTAGAGGCCAAACCAACACCTACATCTGTGTGATTACTGTGTTCACATCTGCCCAAACAAATCGTACCAACGGTCCATACCAAAGGACTCTCAGTCTGGATCGACTGAACCATGGTGCAGCTGATTGTAAGAGTAATTAGAGGCCAAACCCCGACCTCCGTCCTCTTCTGTTTTGATCCACATTTGACTGTGATTACTGTGTTCACATTTTGCCAAAACAAATCGCACCAAGGGTGAAAACAAACCAGATTCAAAAGTTCTTTCACACCTGCTATTTTGGTCCAGACATTCTTATGTTTCAGTTTGATCCAAATCAAAATAGAACATGTGAAAGTTAACATGAACAGAGGTTCAGACTACAGGACCAAAATATATTCCAATCAAAAAAGGAGGTCCTGCTGACTGTAAGAGTAATAGGAGGTCAGACCAAGACCTCCACCTCTTCTCAAGGTTCTCAATATGGTTGTGTTGACCGGCATTTGAGTGTGATTACCGTGTTCACACTTTCCAAAACAAATCGCACCAACGGTCTAGACCAAAGAACCCTCAGTCTTTATGGACAGAATCATGGTCCAGCTGATTAATTAGGCCAGACCAAGACCTCCACCTTCTGTTTTGGTCTGCATTTGAGTGTGATTACAGTTACAGTGTTCACACTTGCCCAAACAAGTTGCATTAGGTAAAATCAAACCAGAGTCTAAGGTGCTTTCACACCTGCTATTTTGATTCAGACATTCTGACGTTTCAATTTTGTGCAAACCAAAATAGCAGGTTTGAAAGGTGATGCAAACTACTGTCCAGACCAAATGATCAAAATTTGGTCTGACCAAAAATAGAAGTTTATGTTCCAGATCTACTGAACTGTGTCCTGCGGATTGCAAGAGTAATAAGAGGCCAGACCAAGACCTCCACTTCTTCTGTTTTGGTCATTTGAGTTTAACTCCTGTGTTCACACTTGCCCAAACAAATTGCACCAAAGGAAACCTGAGTCGTTTTAGTCGGGTCCAAACCAAAATAGCAGGTGTGAAAGGTGATATAAGACACAGTTTTAGACCAAAGGACCAAAATTTGGTCCAACCAAAAGAGATGATCTCAGTCCAGATCTACTGAACCATGGTCCAGCTGATTGTAAAAAGAGTAATACAATCCTGGATCTTGTTTCGTCTGGCATTTGAGTGTGATTAATGTGTTCACACTTGCCCAAACAAATTGCACCAATGGGGAAAGCAAATCTGAATCTATTTTGGTCTGAATAAAGGTGGTGTCAACCACAGTTCAGACCAAAGGTTGGTATCAACTGAACCATAATCTGGTTCTTTTGCAGAGTGTAAACCTTTCTAGACTTTCTGACTAATTTGAATTGATGAACCTTGTTCTAAACTTTCAGGTGTGAGTTAGATGAATCCACATTGATAACAGCTCTGACTACGACCTTGTTTAAAGCGATAGTTTGTAAAACAAGACAATTTACTTACCACAGCTGTAATCGGCTGAGACTTGTTTGGAATTTGAGGACTTGCATTGGTGCTACGAGGCAGAGGATAACAGTATGTGAATTGACTGATTGTAAAGTGTTACCTCGGGGGCTAGCTTGGGAATACCCACATCTGTACTGCAAATTGTAAGGTGTTATCTTGTGAGTAAGGCTGACCACTGGCCAGCTTGCTCATGGCAAGGCATTGGAAATTATTGGAGTTCAAATGAGGTCTGACCGTAGGTGCCAAATTAATGGGACATTCCAAAACATCATTATGGAAGACATTACCACCCACAGTGAACAGCGCTGTGGGTGGTAATGATTGTGACCGGCAGCGTCAGGCTAGATTTGTCCATGTGAATAGACAAGGGACTTTAGCAGACTAAAAAAATCACATCCACAATCATTGCAGGACATCCCACATGCATATCCTGCAGGAGGATAGTGCTGTGCTCTTTAGCTTTAGCTTCCATGGGACATGGCAAAAGTCACTTGTTTCTGTCTCATAACATTTGGCATGGATGTGTACATCCGAAGTTTGTACTGGAGCTAAGAGGTTAATATATATATATATATATATATATATATATATATATATATATATATATATATATATATATATATATATATATATATATATATACGTACATACATATGTTACCTTATTTATTCAAACAAAAGAAGGCATGTAACCTCAATTTTGTACTTTTGTCCAGTTTTAAACAGTTTTAAGGAGTTATAAAGAGATTAACACAGTCATATAGTGTCAGAAGCCACATAAACAAGTCTGTATGAGATTACCTGACAACTGGTTTAACAAGGTTTAACCAGGCATGCTGCCTTTCATTACACGTCTCCTACATTAGCGTTGTAGCTCCAGTGCTAAATGTCAAAAGACCAGACATTTCTTGTTTAGTTAACTACATTCAGAGTAAGTGAAGAAGTCTAAAATTGGGATTTTTGCTGAACCATCGTTTTACGTCCATGTGTTTTCCACTCAGACTCACAAATACGGACAGTATGTTCACAGAAGGCGCAGTAGCACTTGCACTGTTCCCGCCTGGTGTCAGGAAGTCCCAGGATAAGTGTTGGAGAGCCTCCTCACTGCCTCTCTCGAGTTTCTGCTGCAACTCCTCAACTCTCCAGAGTCTTCAAGCACACACTCTCTTTCTCCATTTCTATCTATCTACTTATTTCTCTCTGTCTCTTTTCTCTCCGATCCAGCATCACAGTCTCGTTAAGAATCCCAGACTGCGGATCTGAGATACTGGCTCTCGATCAATTATTCATTGCTCTCTAATTGTGTTTTTTACCTGTAAATGTCAGACTGTGTGTCAGAAAGAGATTTGTTCTCCGAGATTCTTCCAGATTTTTTTTTTCTCTTGAGGAACTGTTGGCTACTGCAGTAGCGTTGCTCACTCTGTGGCCAGTGAGTATCTTCTGCAGAGTTAGCGGTTAGCAGTGATCTGTCTCTTGATGCTTGATTGTGATTTTTAAGTATACTCACTGCAACACTGTAAAAACCTTGTATCTCCATGTTTGTTTTTTTTAACTTGACATACTTTGCATTGTGTCCAAATTACAAGATGAATGGATCAATAGAAATGCTATGAAATGAATTTTAATTATTTTTCAAATCTTTTTATGTTGACATTCATTGAAGGTTTAAATGGTTTCTTCCTTCTTTTGTAAGGTTTAAATTTTTTAGATACAAGATTTTTGCGTGACATTGAAAATGAAGCCCACCCAAAAAAAACAAAGACCTTTATGGAATCACCACAGACCTTCACTACATTTCAAAATTATATTTCTTGTCCAATCGCTTTTTATTTTACCTTATTGAAAAGGAAACAACCTATAAGATTTATGAACATTTCCATACTGTCGTTTTTTTTTTTGTTTTGTTTTTTAAGTTTGTCGCTGTTTCTTAAAAAACATGCAAGTAGACAAGTAGACAGACGTCAGAGCTGTAAATTCTTGACACAAATACATGCATTTGTTTTTATTCACAAAACCAGCCCATATTTCTAATCCAGTACAAACATTGCTGTTCGTTTTTAAAAGATGTAGCTACTGGCAATGTCATGAAAAATAAGCATTAGGAAAAAAAACAAAAAAAAAAAACATTTTCAGTGCGTTTAAATTGAGTGGAGCAAGTGCTGTCTCCAAGTGCTCAGGAGGATAACTCTGTAAATCCTGCGCTTTGGGGACGTCGTAACAAAAAAAACGTAAGGCTGCCAGTCGAACAAAATATAAACAACGCAGACTAGAAGGCTAGGAGACATGGATGGTTTGGCGGTAAAGGAGTTTCCAGTAGTAGCAACCCCACATAAACATCAGTCCTCGTCTATCCCAACTATACACTGGGAGTGGGGCTCTCAACGTATAATTTGTTCTTTCATTTCATTCAAAAACTGGATTTTTACATCTCGAAATAGTTCCTCTTCTCTTAAAATGACAAACATTGATCAGTCTTCCAAACTATAAATTTAAAATCAAACTAAAAAAAAAGGAAACAATCAATAAAATACAGAGGTTTAAGTAAGAACAACGGTGCTAAATTACAATAGTGCTTGCCATGAGCCACTAGTTTTAAAATATAGCCGTAAAATTTACATTCTCTACACAAGTACTGTATCTTTCCACACATGAACGACATTAACACCAAACACAGAAATTTTGTTGATTGTCCACACTCAGTCTGTCATTTCTGTTTGGCAATGAACTGTTCCATGTCTAAGCGAGAGAAAAAACCTGCTGGAAAAAGGACAAAAAGGTACCAAAATGGAAACATATAAAAGGGAATGAAAGTTGCCATAGATTTCTTCTTCTTTATGTTTAATTTTTGGTTCAAGGAATAAGTAGGTGCATCCATTACTTGATTGATTACTTTTGTAGCGTTTCTGCTTTGTTCTGTATGTTTTTCATGGAGTTTCTGGTGGTTGTTGCCTCTTTTTTTGTTGTTGTTGTTGTTGTTGCTGTTGTTGTTGTGGTTGTGGTATGTTTGCTAGCCAGTGTTGGTGCTGGAGGCGGTCCGAGCGAGAGTTGGCATTGCACTTGACGGCAGAGCTTTGGGTGGAGGTCGAAGGTCGGGGTCCTACTGGAACCACCGGAACGCCGCGCCCGTCGGCAGCATCACCTTCTTAAGAGAAAGAACGGAGAGAGGAGGAGGAGAGAGAGGAAGTTACAGTTAAGAGAGGATGCTTTAACAAGAGCTATCAACAGCTAGTACATTTAAACAGTGACAATATGTATTTTTCACAAACAATAAATGCAAAAATCTAAAGTGGTGACTGTTACATAAATAGTATGCAATATTTCCAATATATTGAAAGTTTATAGTCTTTTAATGTCATTATTTGACACTTTTTTCATTGTAAAATGTATGTTTATGCTATACTGCTTAAATACACAAGTACACAACAGATTATACTAGTGCATCTAAAAAATAGAATATCATTGAAGTTACTTCACTGATGACATGTCTCTCCAAATCATCACTGATTATAGAAACTTCACAATAGACCTCCAGACATCCAGACTCTTCCCACTTGATTTTCAAATGAAATGTAAAATTTACTGATGATCAGTGATGGTTTGGAGAGACATGTGATCTGCTGGTGTTGATCCACTGTGATATATCAAGGCCAAAGTCAGTGTAGTGTTTTTTTTTTTTCAGATGGAGATGCGGATTTCATTTTCCAGCAGGATTTGGCACACTGTCCACACTGCTAAAAGTACCAATTGGTCTTATATAATATTCACATTTTCGGAGACACTCATTTTTGGGTTTTCATTGGCTGTAAGCCATAATCATCAACAATAAAAGTAAGAAACGTTTAAAATAGATCACTCTGTGTGTAATATATCTAAATAATGTATGAGTTTCACATTTTGAACTCAATAACTATATAAGTATATTAGATATATATGTGTAATGAAAGTTACATTCAGATGATATTCTGTATCGACAAGTTAAAGTGACCGTTTTCTCTGATGTTAAGAAAAAAAAAACATGACAAAAACAGGACTAAAAGAGGCCTTCATGGTGAATACGCCTTCAGGGACCTGAGAGAGTTAAGGCCATTTCCTGTCTCTCTGTCTCTGTCTCTCTCCCTCTCTCTCTCTCTCTCTCTCCCTCTCTCTTTCTGTCTCTGTGCTGTCTATTCTGTCCACCCCCTCCCCAGCCACGGGCCGTGGCCCTCGGCTCCACGTGAAACCTGATACGCCGCATTTATTATTTAGTCACCACGCAGTCACGTAGAGCTCCAGCTCCCACCACACTACCAGCGACGCTCCCTCCCTTTATCTCCCTCTGTCTCGCTCTGCGGCTGCGTTCACGCTGCAGGCTTTACTGTTCAATCCTGATTTCCTTTTACTCAGATCAACCAGTTTCTTTGTCTGAAAGTGAACCACACCTGTTATAAGTGTGAACACACCTTAGCCCTGAAGTGACCCATATTTACACACTAAATGCTGACATAATGATACAGTATGGTATACACATTAAAGGTGATGAAAAAAGAAAAAAATACATGTGAATAATCTTCGCATAGGAGCCACATATTGAATTTTGACTGATTAAAAAAGAAAAAAATATCACCACAGGTTTGATTTCTTTTCTAAATGTAATGTGTGAACACATTTTTGAAATAAGATTCAACCACTTTGGCTACTTTGATACAATAAATGTGATTACAATACTTTCATACAATAAATCTGATTAGTGTCCCAAAAAAGTGATTGGTGTGAACATTTTAGACCTCAGATGACCCATATATGCACATTACCATCACATACCACTAAATGATGATATCTTGAAATGGTACACACATGAAATGTGATGATAAAGGAAAAATACCTTTGGATTACATTCACACATGACCACATATTAAATCATACCAAAAAAAAATCTGATTTTTTTTCACATACAGCCAAATATTACATATTAATGATTGGCTGCTTCTAAAATGTTCCTACTTCAAGCTTAATTTCCTCTATACTTTTCCACACACTGTTCAAATCAGATTAGAACAACTTTGGCTACTTTCATAAAATAAATGTTCAATTCAGATTATTTCACTCAAATCAAATCTCATAAAAGTGACCCACACCAATGACTAGTGTGAACACTAAATTATGATATCTTGAAATGGTACACACATGAAATGTGATGATAAAGGAAAAATACATTTGAATTACATTCACACATGACCACATATTAAATCTAATTTAACTACACATTTACGTTTTTACAGCAGTGTGACCCACACTCTGTTCAAACCAGATTAAACCACTTTGGCTACTTTCACTTATATTATAAGTCTAATGGCTAAATTATTATTTTTTTTACTTTAATCAAATCTTATTAGTGTCTGAAAGTGACCCGCACCCGTGCACATTTCCACCAATGCTTGATTTTGATATCTTGATGTGAAGATAACAGAACATGAAATGTAATAATAAAAGAAAAAAAATCTGAATTACATTCACACACGGCCACATACTGAATCACATCAAAAAATAAATTGTGGCATAAAGTAAAAAGTGTTATAAATCTGATTTAGGTTTAAGTTCTTCCTTAAATATAATGTAATTTTACTTTTCAGAGCAGTGTAAAAACACAAATCATATTAAAACCACTTTAACTACTTTTATATTATGTTACAAGTGGTATTGATCAATTCTGATTTTTTTAGTTAAAATCAAATATTTTTGGTGTTTGAAAGTGAAACACACGTGTCATTAGTGTGAACACACTTAAGTCCTGAAATGACTCATATATGCACATTGCTTCTTACACTTAATGATGACATAATGGCTTGGTATGTACATGAATTGTGATAAAAAGAAAAATATATTATTTATGTTCATTGCCATATACTGGAAACATACTACTGGTTTCCTCTCTAAATAATGTTTTCTGGTCTATTTTCATACATAAGGCGCACTGGATTATAAGGCGCATTAATTGACAATAGTAAGGATGTCTACATCGAAGTGAGCAAGGGTGTCGCCGTGTTTCCCTTCTAATGTGTAAGCTGAGGACGCACCTAAGTAATCAAAACTGTAATTCTTAAAAAGAAATATTTTGTTTTAAAGTCAAACGAGTGCTGGATGTTAATCTACATAGATTTCTCTCTTGAAAATCGTTTATTTGTGAGTGAGTAAAGCGCTTCCATTTATTTACAGTAAGCTTTGATTTCCGATATTTTGTCTAAGGGTGGAGTTTTCAGTGAAGTTTCTCAAGCACTACGGCTGGGTGCAGCAGCGTTAGCATTAGCCGCTAAATGCAGCACTAGCATGACATAAATGACACCTGATAGCTCTAGACTGAGGAACCTTGAGTGTTCCGGTAACCCAGGGTGCTATCAGCTAGCATTTTTTGTCCCACGTAGACACAGACTACAGTCCAATATAATCCCTTCTGGGCTTGGCGGCTAATGCTAATGCTGCTGCACCCAGCCTTAGTGCTGAAGAAACTTAACTTAAAACTCACCCTTAAAATGTTGTACTTCAGCGGAGTGACTTTACTGCTCCTTAATACCTGACTGGTAGAATTTATACATAAGGCGCACCAGATTATAAGAGGTACTCTCGATTTTTGGGAAAATGAATTTAAACACAGTAATGTGAACACATTTTTTTTTAACTAGATTAAAACCACTTATGAAACATTTGTTATATATTACAGCCCTTTTGCTGTTTCATAGCATTTCGGATTTGTGTTTGTGATTTGTGCAAATGGCCTGTAATGACCAGTCATTAATATGAACAAACCTGTGATCTAAAGCCAAATGGTCCCAAACGCACACATTCTAATCCATATTATCATGTGAATGATTCATGTGCAGATTGAACGATTGAATAAAGTAGCAGCACAAGTCTTTATCACACACATTATTAGCTCTATAGAGTTCACCGCTGTTCATGATTGGGGTGGAAAGCAAAAAAAACACCAAATGCATTAATGATTTTTCAGTGAATTCAGGTTAGCTTCTGCTGCCCACTGTGAACACAGCATGAAACGTGTAAGATACAGTACAGTATAGAGGCACAGTAAAAAAAATCATCTGACCATTTTCATTAAAGTCAACCCACTATACTTCAGATTTGCAGTAGATCCAGGACCACATACAGAACTGGTTCATATTATTTATATATATTATTATTTTTTATATATGTCTAAATTGTTACAGCACAGAAAACATCAGCTTGTGTGCTACATTAACACTTTCAGGACTGCAGGGGATTTCTTTCAAAACTTCAGATTTACAGTTATTTAAAAATGAATAGCCAATATTTTTATTCATTTGTAGGGTGCAGGGACAAATGTCACTTCAGAAACGGTTTCTCTGAGTATCCACAGTGCACTAAATTGCCTAAATTGACTTAAATATTTCATAACATTATCAAGCAAGCTTGGGTGCCATACAGCTTAGTTTATTTTCTAAAAATGTCTTGAAATAAGCTCATAAAATGTCCAGTGACCTCGTCAAAACCTCAATGTTAGCAGGTTCATCACTTTCTGCTTGCAAATTTTTAACATCATCTACAGAAATTTGAGGGTAAGATATTTTTTTAAACACAATTAAAGAAATGAGAAATGAGGAAAAATAAGAAATTTATTACACTGAAAATATATTACTTGACATATGGTACCAGTCAAAAGTTTGGATGCACCTCAGATTCAGTGTCTTTTTTTTTTTTTCATTTTAGAACTTCTGAAAAATAACTACTTTAAGAAATGAAGGTCAGTCAATCTAAATATGTCTTTGAAAGTAGCACCAAGTGTAGTCGCAAAGACCATAAACAATGTCATGATGGAACTGGCTCTCATCAGAGTTATCAGATTTAGAAACAGCAAGTTAACAGCACCCCAAATAAGAGCCACCTAAATACTTTCCAGAGTATTTTGATTAATTTCAATTTTTAGAAGTTACTACATGATTCATTATGTGTCCCTTCATAGTCTGTATGACTTCACTATTTATTTACAATGTTGAGAAAAATAAGATAAATAAATTAATTGAATGAGAAGGTGTCCAAACTTTTGACTATTACTTCATACTAGTAGTCACAACCACAAAGGTTAAGGCAAATGTCAGGACAGAAGGGTCAGATCTGAGCAAAAATACAGCAAACACTGAAAAATCTGGTTTGAAACATCTAATGTGAACAAACTGGCATTGACTATGCCGCTTGCAGTTTTTAGGTATAGCAATATTAGCCTTGAAAGTTTGTTTTACTTGAGTGCCATAAGGGTTGTTTCATGTTCTCATTTTGACCTGGTCAAAATATATGATAATAACATAACATAACATAACATAAATCTGGTTTGAACTGTGTAATGTGAACACAGTCATACTTTAATCTGGATTATTTCTGAACATCACGGTGTGAAGCTCTAATACTTTCTTCTGAAAACATTCTTTCAGACTGTTGAATACTGATATGAACAAATTATAAATCATTAAACTAAATTAGATGTGTTGTTGTGATGGTGATTGTTCAGGTGCAGGGTTAAAGGTCATTTCTGAAGTGTTTTTGTTTTATTATTATTATTATTATTATTATTATTATTATTATTATTATTATAAACCAGTGTGCACTCAATTGCATTGACTATATATATATATATATATATATATATATATATATATATATATATATATATATTAATAACCGCAGTTTAATAAATCCAGTTTATTTCTAAAAATCAATGTGTGAAGCTCTAATGTTTTCTTTTGATGAATTGTTTCAGAATGTCAGATTTACTGATATGAACAAATTACAAATCATTAAACTAAACCAGAATTGTTGTTGGGATGATGATTGTTCAGGTGCAGGGTTAAAGGTCATTTCTGAAGTGTTTTTCTTTTTTGTTGTTTTGTTTTTTTGATTAATCAGTGTGCACTCAATTGCATTGACTTTATTAGTGGTGGTTTTTTTTTGTTTATTTAATGACAGTAGCAGCCTGGAAAGTTTTCTTTGCATGAGTGCCATACAGGTTTGTTCATGTTCTCAAAAATGACATCAAATGTTCTCTGACCTGGTCAATATATATCATTATACCATTTCAACAACCAAAATAGCAGAAATCTGGTTTGAACCGTGCAATGTGAACATAGTCATACTTTAATCCGGTTTATTTCTGAATATCAATTTATGGAGCTCTAGCACTTTCTTTTTATACATTCTTTCAGAATGTCAAATTTACTAATATAAACAAATAAAAAATTATAAAACTGAACCAGGTTTGTTGTTGTGATGGTGATTGTTTAGGTGCAGGGTTAAAGGTTATTTCTGAAGTGTTTTTTTTTTTTTTTATTAACCAGTGTGCACTCAATTGCATTGACTTTATTTTTTGGTGTGTTTTATTTATTTAATAATAGTAGCAGTCTGGAAAGTTTGAACCTGGTCAAAATATATGATAATACCATAACAACAACCAAAACAGCAGAAATCTGGTTTGAACCGTGCAATGTGAACACAGTCATACTTTAATCCTGTTTATATCTGAACATCAATGTGTGGAGCTTTAATGCATTCTTTTGATTCATTCTTTCAGAATATCAGATTTGAGTTTTCTGACCTGGTCATAATATATATTAATAATAATAGAACATCAACCGAAGTAGCAGAAATTTGGTTTGAACGGTGCAATGTGAACACAGTCATACTTTATTCCGGTTTATTTCTGAACATCAATGTGTGGAGCTTTAATGTTTTCTTTTGATTCATTCTTTCAGAATATTAGATTTATGAACAGATGCAGGTTAACGACAATTTCTGAAGTGGTTTCTTTAATTAACCAGTGTGCACTAAATTGCATTGACTTATTATTTGTTTATTTAATAACTGTGGCAGCCTCGAAAGTTTTCTTTGCTTGAGTGCCATACAGGTTGGTTCTTACAAATCTCATCAAATAAGCTCAATAAATGTTCCCTGACCTGGTCAAAATATATGATGAAAATAACATAACAACAACCAGAAGTAGCAGAAACCGGTCCGTAGGTTTGAACCCTGTAATGTGAACACAGTCCTACTTTGATCCTGTTTATTTCTGAACATCAGATGTGTGTAGCTCAGGCTCCCTGGGACGAGGCCTGTGGTCAGCTGTGTGAGCGCAGAGGCCGGGGCAGTGTGTGGTACGGGCGGTAGTGAAGGCTGAGGCTGGGCCGTGACTGTGTGGAGATGAGCTGTCGCCTCCCTCCCAAAGGCAACACTACTGCGGCACAGAATCTAACACATTCAGCAGCACTGCCCCGAGCCAGGAGGAGCCACACGTCTCCTCATGCACATGCTAACACACACACACACACTAGCCCAGTAGCCCACACAATCTCACCCTCAGTCAGAGTAACACACATCCGTACACACTCATACAGACAAACGCACACATGTAGTACGCCTATACTGTCCAACTGATCTAACAAATTAAGGTTCAACAACAGACATCGCTAAGTGATCACGATTCTCATTCGCCACAGTCAGGCCAATCATCAAACAATTATCTCAGGGGGTGAAAAAAAAACACATAATAATCACAATGACACAAAAAAAAAACTATCACAACATTCAGCACAGGCAGATATAACAGAGTAACGGAACGACTTCATTAATCTTTAGCTCTTTTGGGTGAAGTATTCCTCTGCTGATAATTATGTGTGTGTTATGATTTTTATGTCTATGGTTGCCCTCCGCAGCAGAAGCCTAGCCAATCAATTCCAATTCACATCTAATGGTCCCCTGCACTTTACAACACATACACTATTGTATCTCAATATATTTCTGTAAACCAATTACTCATCTCCAAACAATTTCATAGGAGGCTGATCAATAGTTAAAATATATACACTGGCTTGTGCAGCTGGTGGCACTTTTCTACTGGGATTTTATACCAAAAGGTACACAGTAAGGAAACTGTGTTAGACAGATTACAAAACATGAATATGGTCTACTAATACTGATGTAATACTGTATATATGTTATATTGTTTATATTGCTCAAATTTCTCAAATTCTATAAATACACTGTATTTAATATGTATTTATATATAATAAATGTATGTCAATATGTCTGTGGACAGCTCTTCTAATGAATGCATTTAGCTACTTAGCTACAATATCCAGCTAAAGTGATTACACCCTTCACATTTCTACAAATATATTTTTAAAATCTTTTAGATCTTTTTATGGGAAAGCACTATAGAAATTAAACTTGAGTATAACTTAGTAGTCAGTATATATTTTCTGTTCTTTAAAAAAAAAATGACAATCAACAAACAGACATTTAATGTCCACATAACTGGCAACACAGATCATCTACAGAAATGTAAAGGATATACTCGCTTTAGGGAGAGACTTCACTTGGTACAGGTGTGTAAATGCACAAACACACACACACAGATTACAGTCTTGTTCCTGGTCAGTTGGTAACTCTGATGAACTTATCCTGTGCAACAGGGGTAACTCTTGGTCTTGCTTTTCAGGGACACTCCTGATGAGAGCCAGTTTTATCATACTGTTTTTGATGGTCTTTGTAGTGACTGCACTTAAGGATACTTTTAAATTTCTCAAAATGTTTTCAGATTGACTGACCTTCATTTCTTAAAGTATTTTTTTATTTAAAGAGTTGAGTAGTTTCTACCATAATATGGATTAGAAAATTACTCAAATAGAGCTGTTTACTGTATTTACTGCAAACTCTACCTCTTCACTACTTTACAACTGATTCTCTCAAACATATTAAGAGGACAAGAAATTCAAGTAATTAACTCTTGATAAGTTCAGCACAGCTGTTAACTGAAAGCTGATTATTCCAGTTGACTCTACCTCATAAACCTTACTGAGAAAAATGAGTTAAATGTCTGTTAAATGTTATGTCAGGGGAAAGTTTATGAATGTCCACACCTGTATATATTGTGAGGTGTTATCTTGTGAGTGAGGGTGAACACTGAGTGAAAGGTCTGATAAAGGATGCAAGAAGGATGGGACACTCCTTTTCTAAAGTAGTGTGGGAATTTATCATTCCCTAATTATTCCTCAATAGTGTTACATGTGTACCAAGAACACACAATCCTAAAATGCATAAAAGTCTCTTACAGTGGACAGGCATAAAAGGCACAAAACAAATTTAGATTTAGCGTAGAAGACTCCACACTCACACACACCCTGTATATCAGCGCAGTGTTCTTAGTCATGGGACCTAATGCTTGTTCCTGCTCCATGTTTTTCAGCAGTGTATATTTAGCTATATATATTAACACATACAAATATATGTAGGTATAACACAGATATTTAACAATATTTGACAAAGATTTAGCCCAGAAAATCTCGAAATGTCAACTTTTCAAAAAAGAAACATCTTAATCTTTAGTGGATGTAAAAATACATAATTTAAATATATTGGAGCTTTTCTATTGGTTCATTTATTAGACATGTTGAAACAGTGTAAAGAAATCTGCCAGATTTAAAATGATGTAAAAGGTGAAATGTTATTTATATATGCGTACTGACATGTATATAATTGACATTAACTTATATGTATACTACATACAGAATATGTGTTTACTCTCCAGTTAAAAAATATTCATATATACGTACACTCAGTATGTTTCATGTGTAAGTCTAGACCTGGGAGGCAAGACGCACATGGTAATTGGTGCTGTTGGTTTGTAAACGTTTGTGTTCAAACTATGCCGACATAATTAATAAACCGCCATATTTTTTTGACATATGCATTCTCACATCTCCAAAAAAATACAACCATATATTTGCATTTCATTATCATAATATTTTGATACATTTTAACACCCCTAATGTGCATTATATTGAGAAATGATTATTTTTTACTTGTGGTTCCCTGGAAAGTCCAAAACCTGAAACCAATACCACATACATATGATTATGATTTAAGTTATGATGAAAAAAGCCCTAAATATATCTGGAATTTCAGGGCTTTCAGTTAACAGCTGTGTCTCAATGTGTTTGAGAGCAGCAGTTGTGAAGTTTTGAAGAGTTATAGGTATACAGTGAATAGCCCTACTTGAGTAATAATCTAATCTAAATTAAAAATTATTAGAAATACTCAACTAAGTAAAGAAAATAACTTAGTAAAAGTATCCTCAAGTGCAGTCACAAAAAACATCAAAAACATTATGATGAAACTGGCTCTCACCAGGAGCGCCCCCAGAAAGGAAGACCAAGAGTTTCCTCTGTTGTACAGGATAAGTTCATTAGAGTTACCAGCCTCAGAAACCGCAAGTTAAAAGCCACCTAAATGCTTCACAAAGTATTTTGATTTGTATAACACTTTCAATTTTACTACGTGATTCCTTATGCGTTTTTTTATATTCATTTATAGTATAGACTTCACTATTAATTTACAATGCAGGAAAAAAAATGGATGAAAAGGGGTGTCCAAACTTTCCACTGGTACTATAAATATATTTGCCATAATAAAGCCATGCTTTTGTTAAGTGTTGTGGTGTGGAGTGTAAATCTATATGTAAGTATATATGAAATACTATTAAAAAAAAACATATAATGCAGTACTTATTTAAATAGGACACCTCTGAATGTACTATAAATGAATGAGTGCTGAAACAGGCTGAGTGAAGCCGGCAGTGAGAGCCCGGTGTTCAACATTAGTGTGTGTTTCCTTTACATCAGCTGCTGCCAATGTGTCAAGCGTGACCTCTGACCTCACAGGAGCTTAAGAAGTGACCTTAAATATGGCTGACCCTCTCACTGGAGACTACCTCAGCGTAAGCCCCCGGTGACCTGTGACCCGTGACCCTTGATCTGTAAAAACAGCAGCCCCTTGTCATGTGGGATTGGGGCAGTGGTGGGTGTTTCCAAGGTCACTCTTAGGTGACATAAACCAGCAACCCCCCCCCCCCACCACCACACCCCCCCACACGGCCTGAGCTGCGGCGCTTAATCTGTGTTTATTGATTTTGTTATGAATATGGAGCTCTCTCTCTCTCTCTCTCTCCCTTTCCCCCTCCCTCTCCCTCTCACACACTCTTTTTCAATCCAATGTGTTCATGTCACTCATTCGCTCCTGTAAAGACTCCTAGAGAGAAGCCCAGGGTCAGCTTAAGGTCTTATACAAAGAGAACGACATAAACGATCTGCATTCAGAAAGAAACACACACACACAAACACACACCTTCAAAGGGTGTAAGTTACCTCACGATTCGATTTAAATATGATACTTGGTGGAAATGGTTCAGAGCATTCTGGAAATATGAAATATATCCAGACAGTAATGACTATACGCTTGTTTTAATTTTCCTTAAAAAGAAAAAGAAGAAAAAAATCAACCAAACATTTGTGCATCATTGATTTACTGAATATCAATGTTATTGATTAAAAAAATAATATTATTCATTATTGATAAGTGGTCCACAGGTAGTTTTATACCCCTAGCATCAGTCACACACACAAAAAACATACGCGCTTTTATGTATGAATGATTTCCAATATAGTAACTAGCACATGTGCCATCATAGCAACTACAGCGCTGGAAAAAATTAAGAGACCCCTTTAGTTTCTGAATCAGTTTCTCTGATTTTCCTATTTATAGGTATATGTTTGAGTAAAATTAACATTGCTGTTTTATTCTATAAACTACGAACAACCTTTAAATAAAAAGATTGTCATTTAGAGCATTTATTTTTACAAAATATTAAAAAAGATGCAGAGCTTTCAGACCTTAAATAATGCAACGAAAACAAGTTCATATTCATTTATTTTGAAGAGTTCAGAAATCAATATTTGGTGGAATAACCCTGTTTTTTAATCACAGTTTTCATGCATCGTGGCATGTTCTTCTCCACCAGTCTTACACACTGCTTTTGAAAAACTTTATGCCTTTACTCCTGGTGCAAAATTCAAGCAGTTCAGCTTGTTTTGATGGTTGTGATCGTCCATCTTCCTCTTGATTATATACTCCATAGGTTTTCAGTTTGCTACAATCAAAAAAACTCTTACTTATTTTTTTCAGAGCTGTATTTAGCAACACCTAAGCAACCACCAGACGCACCTTGCCAACTGAGAAGCAACCACTAAAAAACTCTATTGCAACCACAACTACCTGGAATTTAACACTGCTTATCATTACAGCTCTTTGTATTCAAGATATACACTTTTTTAGTATTTATAGTATTTATACTAATTATAGAACTTATTTTTAGTATTTGTAATGTGGCAAATACATTATCAATCAAACTATCAATCAAAAATTCTGAAATATCTCATACCTGCAACAATATTTCTCAATTGTAAGTTCATATTTCAAATAAACAGCAACATTTTAATAAACAGTACATTTTATCTAATTCAAAACAGCCACTAAAAAGCATAGACGAAGAAGGTGATTTAGCTGAAGCTATTATTTACATACTAATAGAAATCAATAAATTAAATGATCTTAGATTACTTTTTGAAGACCGCAGGACTGTAAAAAAAACTAATGAAACTTGCCCAACTTAGGTCCAACCTGCCTTTTTTTACACACACAAACACACACAACAACTACCATATGTTTCGTACTATAAGGCGCACTTTAAAAAGTTCCTCAGTCTACTGATATTGGACGGTGTTTACTAGCAGTATCCGGGGCTGGCTAGCACTGCTAACCCTGGCTAGCGCTCACCATTGGACATAATACTGGAATTCTGAGCTTACTGTAAATAAACAGAAGCGCTTTACTCACCCAAATAAACAGTTTTCAGGAGAGAAATCTGTGTAGATTTACATCCAGCACTCGTTTGACTTTAAAATAAAAGTTTTTTTAAGAATTAAAGTTTTGTTTACTTAGGTGCCCCCAGCGGAGAGCCCTGCTGAATTAGAAGGAAAACATGGCATCAGCCTTGTTTACTTCAAGCATAAATTCTTACAGGGCTTTAAAGTCTCGCGCACTGGGCGTGACACACGCATTTAAAGCAGTTCACACGCTCACACACCACATTTTTTATCTCTCACGCACAAAAATGACTAAGAAAACACTCGCCAAGGTGCACTGTTTTTTTTTTTAACTGTGGACGAAGAGCCACACGAAACTCTTTCCCACAGAGTTCTGAAGAATCTGGCCACACACCAGTCAATAAACTGAGAAAGCTAGCTGCTCAACAGCCAATCAAAAAACACTGTCAGCACTGTCGTATCCGGGTAAAATGTACATGATCCGGCCAATAACTTTCCAAAGAAGTCTGAAGACTCATTTGATAAATAACCTAAAGTACCTGACACAAATTAGTACTTGTGTTATAAAAATAATGAGTGCTAATGTTGGGGAATGGGCTCCTTGCACTCACGGCTCTGACGCATTTCCGTTTTCAAATAATACGGCTCGGACGTTTCCGGTTGTATTGTTTACATTCGCCTGTATAGGCAAAACGTACATTTTTTACTAGCGAGAGGTCAAAATGAGTATCCAGCGTGAAGTTTTCAAGCCGTTTTAAGCACTGCTGTGTTCCTTTTTGCACGGCGTCGACTAAGTTTTATGGAAGCTTTAGGCTTTCATAGCTTCCCTGCTCAGAGTGATTTAATAAACAGCGGCTAATGAACATCAGTCGGCACCACTTTACCATTTCGCTGTATGAAAGGTCTGTAGCAAACATTTAATACCAGACTACCTGGTTAAACCAAAAACGTCAGAAGCTTGGAAACGACTGGCAAAGCATGCAGTGCCACTGCTTGGAATAATTGGAATATGGAATAATTAACGTGACAGCACCCAGGCTCCACGTGTTTGGGATAGGAGATCAGCTAAAGGTACTTGCCTGAATGATCCACCACCTAGCATTTTTATTATAGTTAGATATTATTATTATTATTATTATAGCTGGCATTAGTATTATTATTATAGCTAGATATTATTATTATCATTATTATAGCTAGCATTATTATTATTATAGCTAGCATTTTTATTATTATAGCTAGCATTATTATTATTATAGCTGGCATTTTTATTATTATAATTATAGCTAGATATTATTATTATTATTATTATAGCTGGCATTTTTATTATTATTATAGCTAGATACTATTATCATTATTATTATTATAGCTAGCATTATTATTATTATTATAGCTAGCATTTGTATTCTTATTTTTTACTATTATTATAGCTAGCATTATTATTATTATTATTATTATAGCTAGATATTATTTTTACTATTATTATTATTGCTAGATATTATTATTTTTATTATTATTATTATTATTATTATTATTATTATAGCTAGATATTATTTTCATTATTATTATTATTATTATTATTATTATTATTATTATAGCTAGCATTTGTATAATTATTTTTATAATGATCATTATAGTTAGAATTATTATTATTACTAGCATTTTATTAGACTTCCATTTGATAACAGAAGAAACTAACAACTATCAGTAATGCACCTAGCAAGCTAGTTAGCTATACTAGCTAATGCTGAGTTGTGTGGGCTAACGTAAAATATAAGAAAAAAATCTTCGTAGTTGTGTAGGTATGAAGATGCATATAGTTTAAAGCCTTTCTCTAGCTTTCTAGTGGTAGGCTTTACTGGTCTCCTCGACGTTGAGGTTAATTTTTAGAAGCTCTTGTAAACACCAGCTGAAAATACTGCCATAGCGAGTGTATTAGAAAATCCAAACAGGAAACGCTCGAGCAGCACTGATGAGAATGCGGAAGTAGTTGTGCAAAGAGCGCATATGGTCTCCAGCTAATAATGGTAATTATCAGTTTGACCAGAGTCTCTGAGCTTGTCACAACACCAATTAACCCTGTTAGCATTGTAGCTATTTACTTATTTAGTACTGTATGTAGTAGCGCTATGCTAATGCTAGCTAACACAGCTAAGCTGCAGGTAAAAGCTAGTCTTAGTGTTTATTTCTTATCTTATGAGAAAGACTCTTCAAATGCACATTTTTAAGTAAGGAACTGAAAGAACTTCATAAGTCATATACTGTGTTGTGCACCTTGTGTCACCAATGCACTTTAAAGTGATTAGTCAGCCCATGTGCGTTCAAGCATTTTAAAGGAGGGGCTTTTAATTTTAGGGAAGAAAATAGGGGGTGTTTTGCTTTTCTTTTTTTTTTCTTGTCAAAAGATCTACTCCCCAAGCATGGAGGTCTGTATAATATCCAAAAATGGTATTGTGTTTCCCACAAACACAGAAATATCAAGCATAACAAATTCATATAAGTTAACTAAGAGCTGAAGTGTAACTATAAAAATCTAAATTTAACTAAAATTTGAAAAAAAAATAAATAAATAAAAAAGGTAAAAAGGTTGAGATAAACGTCACATCTGGTAAACATGTGTATCATTCAAAATCTAAAGATTACCACTTGTAAACACCTATTTACACTTCGCTATTTGAGTTTAAGTTACACATTATATAAAAAGTATTTTAAATCCAGCTTTAACCTTAAAGCTTCAAACATAACATTTGAAAATAAAAATAAATTTTCAAGTGTGTTTTTTAAATTTTTTTTTATTCTAATCAAGATTTTTTTTTTTACTGAAAAATGTGAAGATAATAATCAGTAATTATACAGAATTGTGCGCCTTATAGCCTGAAAAATATGGTACATACTACAGGTTGTGCTACTAAAGAAAGACAGTAAGGAAAGACAGAGCTCTAAAGTCTCACGCATTGGGCGTGAGACACACGTACTTCAAGCAGTTCACATGCTCTCACATACCACACTTTGTATCTCACACATAGAAATGACTAGAACAAAACCCAACATGATGCACTGCTACTTTTTAACTGTGAACAAAGAGCAGCTTTTAATGGGAAATAATTACTCCAAAAAACTCCAGCGTTAATCTTAAAGCTTCAAACAAAAACTTTTGAAAATAAGATAACATTTTTAAGTGTGACTTTTTTTTAGTCTATTTTTACCTCTATTTTCAATTCTAATCAACAAAAATGTGGTGTTGTTTTTTTACTGAACAATATATAGATAATAATCCCCCATAAAAATAACAAAAATCAGTAAATATACAGACTTGTGCACCTTATAGCCTGAAAAATATGGTACATACAACAGGTTGTGCTACTTAAGAAAGACAGTAAGGAAAGACAGAGGTCTAAAGTCTCACGCACCACGCACTGGGGGTGAGAAACACGCATTTCAAGCAGTTCACAAGCTCATACAGCATACTTTGTATCTCTCACGCACAGAAATGACTAGAACAACACCAACCAAGGTGCACAGCAATTTTTTATGGGAAATAATTACTCCTAAAACACCAGCTTTAACCTTAAAGCTTCAAACATAACTTTTGAAAATAAAATTCATTTTTTAAGTCTGACATAAATTTTTTTTTACTCTCACGCACAGAAATGACTGGGACAACTCCCACCAAGGTGCATGGCTATTTTTTTAAACTGTGGACAGAGAGCAGCTTTAAATGCTCAAATTTTAAGCTTTAACCTAAACTTATAAAAAATAAAACTATATTTTCAAGTGTGACTTTTTCAAGAAGTCAATTTTCAATTATAATCAACAAAAATGTGTTTTTTTTTTTTTACTAAACAATATGAATATGAATATTTATGTGTATGTATTAATATGTATGTATATTTATGTATGTGTGTATATGTATAAGCATATGTATAGTTAGATATGTGAGTATGTGTATATATGTATGTTTGTTTATTTTATGTTTATTTTATTTTATTATTATTTTTTTTGTTTGTTTGTTTGTTTGTTTGTTTTTTTTTTTTTTTCTCTTTTCTTTTTCTTCTTCTTGTACCCCCTCCTGTACCTCACACTCAGATCCTTCCAACCCTGAACTCCCGCAACTATATCCACACAAAATATATATATATATATATATAAAAAAAAAAAAAAAAAAAAAAAAAAAAATAATAATAATAATAATAATAATAATAATAATAATAATAAATAAAATAAATAAATAAAAATAAAGTATTAATTGTCCTCCGAAGAGGGGGGGTGGTGGTTGGGCCAAAAAAAAAAAAAAAAAAAAAAAAAAAAAAAAAAAAAACAATATGAAGATAATATTCCCCCATAAATAAATCAGTAAATATACAGAATTCTGTGCTTTGTAGTCCGAAAAATGTGGAACATACAACAGGTTGAGCTACTACAGGACGACAGCAAGGAAAGACACGACAAAACCCACCGAGGTGCACGGCTATTTTTTAACTGTGGACGAAGAGCAGCTTTTAATGTGAAATAATTAATTTTAAAAAAACTCCAGCGTCAACCTTAAAGCTTCAAACATAACTTTTGAAAATAAAATTATATTTTCAAGTGTGACTTTTTTCAAGAAGTCAATTCAATTCTAATCAACAAAAATGTATTTTTTTTTTATTTTACTGAACAATGTAAATATAAGTACAAAAAAAGAAAAAAGTAAATATACAGAATTGCATTCGCAAACAAAGACTCGGTCCAGCCACAGCACGTTCCAACACCCTCAGTCTCATTAAACTGACCCACAGCACCTGAGCACTCATGCAGTGTCGGGGGGAGAGCGGTGTTTGGTAGCCAGACGTAGTGTTGGGTAAGTGTGTGTCCAGCTCTCTGACTGGTCCTTATTCTCCTGTGCTCCTCTTATTGCTGTTCAAACGGAGCGTTCCCAAAATAAATCCAGACATCTCCCGTCAGCGACGTGTGAGGTGGCGCTTTGCACATTACCCCCCCTCCTCTCTCTCTTTATGGCCCTCACTTAGGCAACAGCAATGCACTGTGAAACCTCCAGACCCTCCAACCCTGAAAATACTGCAGCACCACCGCTCTACACGCACTCTGTCTCTGTCCATCTCTCTCTCTCTCTCTCTCTCTCTCTCTCTCTATCTGTCTCTTATTCTCATACACTGTTATTTAAGGTGCTCATCTCTTACTTTACCATTTCATTCAATTCCTTTTCATCAGGAATTGATTCAATGCAGGATAAAAGCTTAAATTTAACCACTTTTATTTTAATACAATTCACAACTATAGGACGACAGGAAATATACACACATTTGTTGTATATAGCAAATATAGACATTAGCTACACTCCACTCATGTTCTACACACTAATACAATTAGATATATACTGTACACTGATCTTAATGGTGTATGTTTGGCAGGCTAGCATGCAAAATATCACTAAAATATACAGTTCTGGAAAAAAAATAATAAGAGACCACTTAAAAGTGATGAGTTTCTTTGATTTTACCAAATTAAAAAACCTCTAGAATGTAATCAAGAGGAAGACAGATGATCACAAGCCATCAAACCAAGCTGAACTGCTTGAACTTGCTTTTTGCACCAGGAGTAAAGGCATAAAGTTATCCAAAAGCAGTGTGTAAGACTGGTGGAGGAGAACAACATGCCAAGATGCATAAAAACCATGATTAAAAACCAACCAGGGTTATTCCACCAAATATTGATTTCTGAATTTCTAAAACTTTCTGAATATGAACTTGTTTTCTTTGCATTATTTGAGGTCTGAAAGCTCTGCATCTTTTTTGTTATTTAAGCCATTTCTCATTTTCTGCAAATAAATGCTCTAAATGACTATATTTTTATTTGGAATTTGGGAGAAATGTTGTCCGTAGTTTGTAAAATAAAACAACAAAGCAAAAGAGCAAAACAAAAACTGAAGTGGTCTCTTAATTTTTTCCAGAGCTGAATACTAACTCGAGTATCCCACAATGCAATTCCCACTGTCCAACCACACTTCACACATTTTGGACCCTATCTTATAGCAATCCATAGGCGAGGCGTCAAATGTAAAGCCTGATTTACAGTATATACAGTAGATATTTTATAGTATATACAGTATATTTACAGAAAAGCTAAAGACAACACGCACAAGCCAAACATTGTTGCACATACAGTATGAATGAAACATGTGAACACACATTCTTACACACAAACAAGAACAACAGCCTGTGTGTCTGCCAAGGGACTACAGTTGAACATTAGCCAAGCTGGCTAACTGGACCATGTACAGAAATGATTCATTCATGTGCATCGTCTCTGTAAAGCTAAAGGGAAGTAGAGTAACCCACACAGAACCACACTCACTCATCTGGTGTTGTGTCCCATTACTTTTGCCATGTTCCAAGGTCGCTTAAGAACCCTGTACTAAGCTGTGGGATATGTGTGTAGGGTCTCCTGCATTGAGTGTGGATCTACTTTCTGTGATTTCTTTGAGTCATTCGTCTTTTCACATAGACAATTCCCACAAATGCCACCGGTCACCATTATTACCACCAGAAATGCCAGTGTCCACCAGCCACAGTGGCTGGTAATGTGTTCTATGATATATTTCCTGTACACACATGACACTGTGGACACAACTTCGAAAATGGAATGTCCAATTACTTATGTACTGTATATGTTGCAGTTAAGACTGAATCAGTTTGTAAAATACTGGGAAAAATTAATCTCAACCTTCCCTATAAGCGAAACTAGCTTTTTAAAATGATTAACATTGTGCAAAACAATGTAACTCACGGTACAACATGTAAACTGACTCTACATTTGTATACATTTGTATCTACATATACTATCCCTTTGTATTTATCTTCATTTTGTATATATTTTTACCCCTTCTCTGGGGGTAGTTTGAAAATTGGGAGAAAAAAAATCTGAAGGTGACAATCCAAGATCAATGTTTTTACTGCTATCCCATGACTTTTGGTATTTCAGTATATATATAATATATATACTAGTGCATCTAAAAAAAAATAGAACATCATTGAAAAGTTACTTTTTTTAAGTAATTCAGTTCAAATTGTGAAGCTCATATATTATATAGATGTATTACACAGTGTGCCAAGTCCTGCTGGAAAATGAAATCCACATCTCTATAAAGGTTTTTAGCAGAGAGAAACATGAAGTGCTGTAAGATTTTTCAGGAAAACACTGCACTGACTTTGGACTTGATACTGTATAACACAGTGGACCAACACCAGCAGATGACATGTCTCTCCAAACCATCACTGATCATCAGTAAACTTTACATTTCATTTGAAAATGAAGGGAGCAGAGTCTGGAGGAAGAGTGGAGAGACACACAGTCCAAGCTGCTTGAGGTCTAGTGTAAAGTTTCCACAATTAGTGATTGAACTACTAATTGAATTACTGAAATAAAGTGACAATTTAATTGATTTTTTTTTAAAAAATTGAGATGCACATAATATATATGCTTTTTAATCAATTGGGAGTCAGCCAATCAAACTGCAAGGTTAGAACTAAGTGTGATATAAGTAATATAATTGTAATTATGGCATTTACCAGAAACCTTTATTCATATCCACACCTGGATGCCTAATGGCAATGTGAGTGTTCATTAGGGAGTAGATTAAAGCTCTGTTAATCTTATTTTTGGCTCCACTAGTGCCAATACATTTTCAACTTTCACAAACTTATCACCTTACTTTTTTAATCTTGAAAAAGAGCTCTTGACACAATTCTTTCATACTTATCTATTATTCATCCGTCTATGTGTCTCCCAATTACAGCAACAATAAAAAGAAGGCTGACTTGTTTGTCACTTTAACCAATCGAAATGTACTGCTATCTTTGCTATTATTATTTGTTGCCCGTTTGCCATGATTCTCCTCGTTCCTGCTAAAAGAACGATGTGAGAGTCTGTTAAGAGTCAGATGCTAAAACAGGCAGATTAGGCAGACAGAACAGCGCTGACACCGTGCTGAAGAAGAGAAAGGCATGATGGTGCATTCTCCTGCTTTGGTGTAGATCAGCATAAACAAATGTTTCCACCAGCAGCAAACTGAACTAGAATGTAAGAAAAATATTGCTATACTGGAGTATCACAATACTGTGAGTTACAAAACTCATGAAACTGTATTAATATGCTTCTGTGTTTATTTAAAGTTGTTGTTATACCCTGACTACTAGGTAGCAGTGTTGTACTCTGTGTTGTTCAGATCCCGCTTATTCTAAACACTCTAAGAAAAGTAAGTACAGATTTGTACTTAAAAGAGTACAAAGCTTGTCGCTGGAGCTGTACCTTATATTGAGGTACAAAAAAAGTACCTTTCAGTGAAAGTCCTTTTTTGTACCCATGGTTTTTGTGCCAGTAAAGATTATAAAGATTATAAACATTATCATCAACTAAATATGGCTCAAAAACTTGATGATCCAAAATTGTCTGGCTCTCAAATAAAAAAATGTGCAATTAAAATATATTGTTTATTAGTACAGTGATACAGAATACTGAATGTACCCTTTGGCTGGTTAAATGGTACAAGTTTGTACTTATTGCTGTTAGAAATTACTTTGTACCTCAGATGGAACAAATCTGACCCTGTAAAGACCAACATTGTACCTTTGAGGGTACAATTATGAAGAGTGTACCCTTGAGTACAAAAAAGTACTCATATCGTAACTCTGTTTTTTAGAGTGAAGGCAAAAATAGTTATTTTTTTTTTTTACTTTTTTTAACTCTATTTTACATAGAGGACAAGTTTATATACTACACTGAAATAAAAAACAGGAAAATGGTTCTTTTCTGGCAGCAGTGGTGGGGGGAGTGGTCCAAAGATTGCCAGAAATTAGCTTTTTTTTTGTTTTTACAATTTTTACCTATCATAAAACAAAGAGGTACTGTTAGAATAAAAATCCCAAGTGTAAATTAACAATCAGAAAAGCTATAAACTGCAGATGAAAATGTATAAAGGAGATACTCAGTATAAAATAAAGGGCAATAAGAGTCTTTTATGAACACAATGGGTTTTAACAGCAAAGATATGAAAAAAAAAACTCAACACTTCTACACAAAGAACAGGCTGTTTGGATATGGGCGCTCTAAAATAGAGATAACACACACTGACACGCCCCCTAAAACTTAGTTTTAGCTTAGTTTCCATCATAATGTTTACTTAAAGCTATGCAAAAAAATCCCTCTAGTGAACCTCATCAAAACGTCTCTTATATAAGCATTAAACAGGACGACAGCACTTAATAAAAATTAAAAAAAATAAATATATTACAGGAAAATACTGTAAAAGTGTAGTGGGGAAATATAGCAAAAAAAAAAAACAGATTTCTTTACAGTGTATGACAGTATTTCTAAAATTGATTTCCAAAAATTTGCTATTTTTAATTGGTCTGTAACAAGAATTACAATATTAACTTAGCTAGTTTGTTTCCATACAAATTAACTTTTAGCCAACATTATTTTAGCCAGCCATGAAATGACTCCTGCATTAATTATGCAACTCCATATATACAGAGTAAAAAAATATATCTATATAAGAAAACATGGTCAACACTAAACAACCTCTTACACCAGTAACATCATCAGCTCTCACACTCACAGATCATCAACACACCACTAACACAACCAGTATCACACCAGCAACCATCCTATTCATCCAGCACCTCTACCCGAATGTTTCTATGTTCCCTCTCTTTTTCATTCTTTATTTCCATATACAATACAAAACTTATTTGTTTCTCTATTATTTTTGTAGCTGTTCTGCTTTCTTTGCTGCTGTTCCTTAATATATGTTTTCTTTTTTTGCTATATTTTGTCTTTTTTCTTTTCCCACTTTTTTTATTCACTACCCCCTTACTTTGCTTATACTACTATCTTTCTTTTATATTCACAATGACCACATGAATTATAACTCTGCATAAACACCAATAAAGCTTAATAAAGTCCTCCAAAGAAGAGGGTGGTAGTGAGCAGAAAAAAAAGAAATGAAAATTAAAATAAATATATATTATTAAGTTTATTGACTTTTTAAACGACTGTATTTTTTATATTTCAGTATTATGCTCTTATATTATCATCATATCAGTGCCATTAAATGGTAAAAAAAGGACAATAATATAAAATTTATCGCAATTATTTCTGGGACAACATATCGTCCAAGCAAAAAACAAAATTTTGTGACAGGCCTAACTAAAATACAATGTATTTTCTTGTTTACAGTATCACTACAATATATCGACAATATATCTCAAAATATTGAATCATGATAACCCCTCCAATACACAGCTGCACCCACTGAACCACTGAACCGATATCCAGTACTCAACGTTTCTGGTAGTTTTAGCGCTTCAGTCGTTTGGTTTGCAACTGCAGCGATGCGTAGGTGGACTGTTCACACCTGTCAGGAAAATGAACCGAACTAAAAAAAAAAAAAAGTTAGTCTGCCACAAACCAGTTAGGTGTGAAAGAGCCCTTCCAGTGACTTACTGTATAACTGTGTGTGTGCATGAAGGCAGGATTTTTATTTCCAGAGAGCTCATCAAACGCAAATATCGCAAATATATTCTGTCGATAAACTGTATTTCTTTACACTTCATATAATAAAATACAGCATTTCACATCTAATATTTACACCAACCCACATAATCCCTCTCTGATTACGCAGGCTAAAAAATTCATCTTAAATAATCTCTGACAGACTCCAGCGGTATGGTTCAGGGCTCGCGCTGCAATTAGTATTTGTTTACCAAACTGCTGTTTGCATGCCAAACAATTATGCATCTTGTTAAAACATGCATGCTCAGCCTGCACACACAGTGTAGCGCTTAATAATGAAAATACTCCAACAGATGACACCTTCAATGAGCTGCGGGCAGACCTGAAATTACGGCAAGCGAATCCGCGCGGACACTGTACACCTGTTAGCAGCAGCGCCTCAGAGAAACGCTTAAAACACCGGGCTAAAACGCTTCCGTCACCTCTTTTGCAGATGCCTATCATTGTGCGCAAGTTTAATTACTGTAATGTTAGATGGCATTCAGCACCATTACACGCTGTGACCTTGTTTGACTCTGCTAGGCCTGGCTTTGTGAGCTCTCGCGCTGCTGCCTGGAGAAGCTTAGGAACAGAAAGTAGCTTGTCGTAGCTTTTAGAGAAGCTTGGGAAACAGAAAATGAATACTATATTGGAACAAAGTGTCTTCATGGTGCATCGATGCGTAATCATATCATTTCAGCCTAACTAATTAATCAGCTTTCACTCTATAAATTAATCATCTTTATTGTTCTGTTTTGTTTTTTGAAATCATCAAAAATGAATTTCTCAAATGAATATTCCTCATTGAGTGTGGCAGAGTGAAATCCACTCTGTGCGTTTTCATTACAATCCATTAGCCATTCTGCTTATTTAATATATTTAACATGAGCCTGTATCAGTGTATCCGAACCTCTCCAGGGAAATCCTGCGTTGTTTTATCAGTATCCTGCAGTACTGCTCTGCTCTTGACAGAAAAAAAACTCTCTTGACACTTGATTAAGATGCTGATGCATATTTATTTACCGCTACCTGTTTTTTTTTTGGAAGTAAACTTTGGAATTCTTTTTGATTTGAACTCAAAAAAGGCATCACCTCTAAAATAGCCTCACTGCCATCAGACAACTATTACTGAGCTGCAAAGAGAGAGAGAGAGATACAAGAAAAATACTCAATCAAAGTACTGTGATATTAATTTTTTTAATACTGTATCGATTCTCAAAAATCAAGTTACTGGTACATGTAAAGATAGGCAGCAGACAGTTGTTTAAGTGGGTTGCAATTAGTTTTTTCTGATGCTACTCTTTTGATTGGATAAAAAAAAACACTTTATTTATACTCAGATTTTTTTTATACTGATAGTTTTCCTACTCAAAATAATCTCACTCTCAATATCGTCTGGCTTACAGTATTTAAATACAGTATATATTGCTAAAATAATATCACAACATTTCATGGTAGTCCTGCGATAACGATACTCTTGGCCATATAACAAAACACTGAATTAAAAAAATATCTAAAAAACATTGATGAAAATGTAATTGTATTATTGCATACAATATGACATAGCACACTCCTAACTGAGATATAAAAAAATACAAGAATTTTATCAGATTTGTAACAGAAGTCAATGATCCAGAATGTCATGATACTAATAATAATGCACTCCAAATATCTCCATATATACAGGATTTAAGTAATATACTGCTACTAATGATACTGGACAGATATAATCTGTCTCTAATAGATATGTAATGGGAAATGAGAACAGTGTGATTTTTTCTTTTGCCAGAAACAGTAAAAAAGTAGTACCCTGATATGATAATTAGGGGTGGGTGATATGGTATGATATTTCAGAGTATAATATCGTTCACGATATTCAAAAATGTTGGCAATATTATTGCATACGATACAATATGGCACACCTCTAATCGCAATATATTGAATTGTAACTACTGTATTGTGATGAGAATCATATCGCAAGGTTCTTGTCAATATACAGTCAATACACTGATACACTAAAACTTTGCAACTCTGTTCAGTGTTCAGTCACTTCAGAACTGCAAATATCTATAACACACACACACACACACACCTATATACCTGAGATACACCTGATCTATAGGATGATACACAAATGGCCCAACAGGCACCAAAAAAAATAAAGAAAGCATTAGAAATTCTACATTAAGACTCTGACCACAAATAATCAATTCACGGCTGCACTCTCAGACACTGTACTGCACTATAGCCCCTTACTGTTACTAATATGTGCACTGAAAGGTAGAAATGCAGGTGGGAGCAACTCTTGCTTTTCAAACGCATTCATTAGACATATAAGTCATTACACCCATTTGATTTTCATTGAAAAGGCCATTGTAAGGCTGTAAAATGAGAGACTATTGGAATTTAGCAACATAAAACATACCAGCACATTTTAAACCATATAATAATGGAGATCATGAACAGACTGTAAACTGAGAAATCACAATAATTAGACGCTTACACTATATTCCCAAAAGTATCTGCTCATCTGCCCTGCTTTGTAAGGTGATATAAGGGTTGGATGGAGATACTTGACCATGGAAACCCATTCTATGAAGCTCTATGAAGTTCTACTCTTCTTGAGCCAATCTAAAGCCATAGAGAATTTGGAGGTCTGTAGTGATGTAGTGAATCTTCAGAAAGCTGGTGATCTCTGTGCACTATGCTCCTCAGAATCTGCTGACCCTGCTCTGTTATTTTACATGGTCTACCACTTAATGACTGGGACTAATACAGACACTGTATTATAATATCACTGACAGTTGGCTGTGGAACTTTTAGTTGTGAGGAAACTTCACGATTGAATAACACTGGAGTTCACTAAACTCCTGTGGGCGACCCATTCTTTCACTAATGTGTGTAGAAGCAGTTTGCACGCTGTTTGGGTTTATACAACTGTAGCCAACTAAGTGATTGGAACACCTGAAGCTAATGATTTGGATGGGTGTGCAAACACATTTGGCAATATACAGTAGTGTCTGTTGGGTCAAATGGGATATTGTGTGCCTTTTTGGTCTTGAAAAAAATCAGATTTAAATATACTGCTTAAGGGGGCACCGAGTGGTCCAGTGGGCTAAGCGCTGCCAGTCCTGTTTATGTAGCTTGCCATCAGCTGCCAGAGCCCTGAGAGAGCACAATTAGTTTTGCTCTCTTTGGGTGGGTAGATGGCGCTCTTTCCCCACATCACTCTTATAAGTGATGTCGCTCAGCACAAGGCGTCTGTGAGCTGATGTATCAGAACCGAGTCGCCACGCTTTTCTTCCGAGTGCGCTGTAATGCTACTCGTAATCTAATAAATGTAAATAAAATTATATATAAATACACTGTTTTAAACAGTGCAACTTGATGTACTTGTATTCACACATATACTGTTACCCCTCCTCATTAAATTGTACTTACATTTTTAGCTCATTCATTTTTTCTATCATTGTCTGATCATTTCTTTAGTTCTGTCCAGTTAAAATTAACCCCTTCTGCTCTGTGACTTTTATTATAGTTCTGGTGAGTTTAAGAGGTTGATGTGTAAAGGATTTAACTGTACATTCAGTTTTAGCCCAAGAAACAACAATTGTGGAAAAGAAATAACAAAAAAAACACCATACAGTTGGCAGTATATTTTAAAAAGAGTGAAATGCTGAGGCCTGTGTTTGTTGCTATATCAGTAAGAAACCTGCACCAATGGACAATTGTTTAAAATCATTATTTAGTGTTAATATTACATTCTTATCTTCTTAGTTCTAGAAAAGAAGCTACGCTTGTAGCAATATATTGATTACTTTTTTTTTTACAATTTTTTTTTAACTATTTTTTTTTGCATTAGAAAACAAAACTGCCTGTATCTGAAGAACTATTGATTTTCTTTATATATCAGCATTACACTTGTACTATACATAATAAACATTATAATATCATAGACTTTAACATGATCATAAGAACACAATGTCACAAAGAGATGCCACAAAGCTTTCTGTTTTATCAGTCTTTTTACCATTGAATAGAATGGTTAATTCGCTGATCCTTTATTTGTGTGGCTGTACTGTATATAAAAACATAAAATATAAAACCTCATAAATCAATGTGATTTACCTGAAATTCTAATGAGAGTTTACTGGCATTTAGCTGAAAATGATGCTGGGACAATTAACATAGAATGCTGATTATGAACGCAGGCCCAGCTTTCCCATCTGTGCATCATCATGTAAGCAACATCCTGAGACACACTTCCCCAAATAATAATCTGTGTTAGGGATGCTGTAGCTTTATAGCTTTTATAGCATTTAATATTTCGTTTAATCTTTCCCCTGTTTTATTAATCTGTTCTAATGTAATTAGAAGATCTTCTGACCTATTTCTGTTGTTTTATTTTCAAACTGTGTCAAAAACAGTATCATAAAGTAAAGAATGTAAACTAATTGTTATGTCATGAAAAAAACTTTGCAACAGGACCTTTATATTGATGTTATTAGGGACTATTAGTGAAATTCAGGACATGAGCTTTGGGTTGAGAGTGCAAAATCAGACATACTAGGTAACTATAAAAACCTGTTATTAATATTATGAAGAAGATCTGCAGATTCTGGGGATATGATCACACTACAAATTACACACAGGTGACAGGTGACTTATTTTCATTTTAAACTAAATCTTTTCAGCAGATAAGAAGGTAATACAACTGATGGGAGCACAAACACATGCTCCTTATCTACTTACAAAATAAAAAAATGTGACTGACAGAGTTAATCTGCACTTCTGGTGAAATCACTCAATTCAAGGGGTTAAATATGGAACATATATACACATATATATACATATTCCAGTTTTGAATATGACAAATACATTCACACTAACTAAGATGACCTCAGAAGTTTAGAGGGCCATTAAGTCACATGGGCATGTGAGGGTAAGAGAGAGAGGGAGAGAGAGAGAGAGAGAGAGGACGACTGTGACACCTGGTCCTCCAGATGATGGCCCTATGGCCAGATGGACTATGTCATACACAACTACACACAACTACACTCGGGCCACTCTTACTACTACAAACTTACTCCATACCTAGTAAAAGCATTTATATATATACATAGTATACATAGTATTCATCATCCTTTTTGTACATATTTACCAGCATATTTTCAACTCACAAATTCACACATTCTCGCATGTACTGTACATCTTAAGGAAGCCCCATTCAAGAAAGCTTTCTGGCTACCAAATAACAGTAGCTAAACGGAAGGGCTCTAGCGAAAGGCTCTGCAGCACGCACCGTCAGTATGGCTGGCTGTGTGGAGAGTGACGGGATGGCACTGTGGGGGGCAGATTAGAGCAGACCCCATGGTGCATGTCTGCCCATCCACCCCATCCCCCCGCCCCTGCTGTTGCCACCTGTCACCCCAAAGCCCCATCAACCCCCTCTTTAACCCCATCAATCTGGACCTCCAGGAAAGCAATTGGGCTCTCTGAACAGCGCTGTTATGGCCAACCCCAACCACGTTAAGCCCTGCTTCTAAAAACAGACACTGCTCTTTCTGCAGGAGCATCGTTTAGACCGAACGGCATTCATTCACGTTCTCATTATCGCTCAAGTCACAATTTTTGCTCAGATCTGAATTTTGACCCTCGATTCACACTTATATATTTGTATGTGACCCATTTTTGTTGTCAGTGTCAACAGCTTGGCCTGCAAAGACTCATGCACTTACACTGAAGGCACTGGTAAGCTTGTATGCAAGTGAAGGGATGTTTTTCAGTAATGTGAACTTACTGAAGAACTTATTAAGAAGTTTCAAACTAAGATTAATCCCGATCTCCCCAAGGCCACTAGCTTAGAGAGGGCATCTTTTAACCCTTTTTTAAACTTCATGCTCTTGTTGGCATCTTACCTCCAGTGCCGCAGAGGGTTTCTTCTTGAGTTCCTCACATTTGCGGAACTTGCAGATCTGGTGACCCGTCTTGCGGTTGCGGCAGCTGCTGCACTGCTCGCAGTTAATCCTGCGCCGACAGGGCGGGCACATGCCGCAGCGTTTCCTCTTCTTCTTCCCGGAGCTAATGGCAGAGGCCAGCTCGCTCTGCACCGGGTACTCAGCCAGCCCAGCCATGTGCAGCGCGCTATCGGCCAGGAACACTCCGGCCGGTGTCATGATGAAGAGGCCTGGGTTGAAGGGGAAGCCACCACCTACACCGTACGGGAAGTCTGTGTGGCCTCCCACGGCGTCGGCCACCGACACACCCTCAAGGTCACCTGCCCCTGCATCTGCCCCAACACCTCCCACTCCCACACCCATTCCCCCTGGCAACAGCATGTGCTCCATGCCTGCCCGCTTCAGCAGCGCGGCGGCCTGGGCAAAGTGGAGCAGGCCGTTTTGTCCCTCGAGCACCTGCTCCAGGGTCCGGTCAAGTTTTGCCGGCACCAGTGCCGAAGCCGTGGACGGCTGCTGCTGTTGCTGTTGTTGCTGCTGCTGTTGGCCAGTCTGGGCCTTGGTGGCCTGGTTGTTTTTGGTCTGCCCGTTGTGGCTCAGTCCGTTGGCGGTCTGCGGGCAAGCGGCAATGTACTGTGAAAGTGTGCGAGACCTTTTCAGACTTTTGCTGAGCGGCTCGCTGATGATGCCGCTGCGGTTGCGCCGCTCGATGACAGGGCTATCCTCCCTGCAGCTGCGCTGGTCCCGCTCCTTGTCCTTATCCTGGGCCTCGGGTGTCCGGCTGCCCTCTGGCCGTCCACCAGACATGGTCCAGCCCCGGGGTGTGTGCGTGGGTAAGGGGGGCGGGGTTGGGGAGGGGATGGGGGATTGGCAGGGAGAGGAGCCAGGCAGCACTCCGAGTTTACTCAGTTACCAGGTGAGGGTGGAGCCACCTCTCCGACCCACAGACCGGCCAGCCAATGGCAGGCAGGACTCCGGCGCCCTTGACCTGGCTCTAGACTTCAGGACTCATCCACATCTTCGTTCTGGCAACCTGTAAACTACCACACAAAAAAAGAGGGAAGAAGGGAAAAGAGATGTTGAAGATGCTCAGATCCAGACTTTTCAAGAAAATGTATCCTTCAGGACAGAGATAGCAGCTAGCTATATTAATTCAGTTAAATGTATTGAATGTTAATAGAGTTTTACTTAGCTTTTAGTTTCACTTTAACTTTTACTAAAGCATGAACAAAACTGGTCAGACTAAACAAGCCAAAACTAAAGTAACCAAACTCAAAATTACTTTATAATTTAGTGTGCCATACATACATGTTAAAATGAACAAATACTAGCATGAACTAACACCCAATCGATTTATGCTTCATTACCTTATTTTACAACTGTCAGGGCACCAAAAACTAGTAAAGTCGTGTAACTTTAATTCAAGTAAAAGTATAATTTATTATGGTAATTAGTATTAATATATAAGTTTATAAGTAATAATATATTTAGAAGTGATGTGTGAGTAAATGTTATCAATATAATTGTTAATATATTTAAGCTACAACAATAACTGCATTTTTGTGAATTAAGTTAAGTATTAAGTATTTTTTCATTTTCACAATAGTACCTAAGGTCAGCTCAAGATCGTACATCTTAATATATACAGTAGAAGCTCCTAGAGGGAATCTCAGCAGATATGCCTGTGTTTGTCAAGAAACCTGTAAAAAAATATAAGCATATAAAAGCTTACTGTACAGTTAAATAGAGCTGTTTGCACTTCTTGGTTTAAACGTTTGTTTCATATTGGTTTCATTGAAGTGTGACTGTACATAATAAATGTAAAATAAACAACAGTTATCATTAATTATGCTGTTTATTATGATCTGTTATTTTGGCACATCTACAAGTTGAAAAATATTAATAAATCCTGTTTTCATGTAAAATCGTTTAATTTGAAATTGCTCTAATTTGAAGGATATCGAGATTTTTTTTTCTTTTAAAATATTGCCCTGGTCATTTAAGTCCTCTCCCCATAGTGCTCTCTGATTGAACTACTTATGAACTGGACTAATAGTTGTCATGGAGATGTACACATATCTGCCATTAATCATTTAACCAAATAGCCGGCAGTTTGCACACATTTCTAATGAATGTAATCAATTTAATGAAAATTAAGCTTTTTATGTGAGTTATTTAGAGTGTCTGGACACAACGAGCTAAAACACAACAAAATTCATTAAAAACTAGACGCTCTTGTTCTTCATTGACTAACCCCCATCCACAACAGGCACAAACACCCACACATGCACACACAACCCTGCTGAGAAAAGCTGAGGAAATGGCCAGGCCTGTCCTTATAAGGGAAACAAAGGGAAGGGGAGGGAGAGGCTGGGGGGGTTGGGGAGGTCTACGCAGTGTGTGGAAATTGGAAGGCCAGAATTAGTGGGAGGTAAAGCTTCAAAGGCAGGAGCGCAGCCCCCGCATTCTCCCCAGCTCAGGGGTCTGTGGCGCCAGCAGACCACAGCCAGCCCGTTGCTCTCTCTCTCTTTCTCTCTCTCTCTCTCTCTCTCTTTCCCCCTCTCTCTCACTCTACCTCTCCCCCCTGCTCTGTTCCTGACCAGTGGCCACGCTGCGCCAGGCAGCTTCGCCTCCCCGGCTGCCAAGCCGGCCCCATCACATGCAGCTCTCACAGGCTCTGTGGCACCACCACACCACCATATTTCTTCTCCGTTCAAGTCGTGACGAACGCCAGCACTTTAATTTTCACTCTGCGAAAAAACTTCAGCGAAAGCACGTCTCGCTAGCTTCCCGCACGCAGCCTATGGGTTCACTTCGATTCTGGCTCGGACCCACACTATGGCACATTTCAGATCCGTTCCACTCACATGGATGTTGCACGCAGCCAACTGTTGGCCACGCACCATCAGTGACCAACCACCCCCCTCCTGAAAACACAGTCCGGAAGATGGCTGTTATCTGGGTCACTCTTTTTGTGCCTGAAATGTAAAATCTTGGCACTTTGTTAGTACGCAGCGTATGAAACCTCCATCAAGCTCGAGGAGAAATGCGCTGCTTAGTAAGAGAATAGTTGGACGCTAAAATAGCGGCTTTCACATTTCCGGATAGTTGTCTGGCCTGGAAAAGCAGGACCACCAGACTAGCATATAAGCCCTTCCCTTTGATGGTGGCATGTGGGCATTTCAAATAGAACTGTTGTCCTTTTGCTCCTGGAACCGCACAGGTGTAGTCATGGTGTTCTGCTGTCAATCAACTCTCTCACAATGGGAAGAGTTGCACACATCACACTTCACATTACTATTTCAAAATAGACTCTTTATCAAAAATAAAAGGGTATTTGAGGGATTACATCACTTTTGCTAAAGAACTTTATAATGGATTGTGTGAGAAGCAAATGAGATGTGTGAGGTGGGAAACCTCTACGGAAAACATCTGACTAACTGACTAACATTTGACTGATTTGACTCTCTTATCTTAAGTAGATGTAGATTAAGGAGACTTGCCCAAAGACTCTTACTGGTGCAGTGCAGTGTGCTTGACCAGATGGGAAACTGAATCCTAGTGCTAAATGTTTTTTTTAAACATATCTGACTCAAATTTGAAATGTGTGTAGAATGTGTACAACTAAAGTGCCTCAAGGTGTAAGCAGAGTAACAATTTTAACACTAATAACCAGATACCCCTCTCAGGAGTATATTACTCAGCCTAGTACAGATAGCACCAGAGCACAGCAAAGCTGGTAAAGATAGGTAGCGATATTTTAAGAGACTTATTCATGTAGCATGGTCTGCTTCACCACCTGGAGAACTGAATCCTAGTCTGCCATAAAGAAGGCATATCACCCTGTACGCTACAAAAAACCCTTATTTAACAAACTACTTAGTACACCATCCTGTGTGATTTCACAGGATGAAACTCTTTAAAAACAGTGTTTTAAAATCACAATCCGAGTGTTGAAAGTTTTTTTTTTTACCATAGCTGACTCAAAATTAAATGTTTGTAGAAGATGTAAAAATTAAGTGTCTAAGGGGGTAAACTAATAACTGGATACCCCTCTCGAGAGTTTATCACTCAGCCTAGAACAAAGAGTACCAGAACACAGCAAAGCTGGCAAAGATAGCTAGAAATATTTTAAACTCTGCTGTGCTCTAATGCACAGGACATAGAAACGAAAGCTGATGATGAGTTCAAAAACTAAAGTACATTTAATCCTAAGAAATGATGCGCAGAAAGCTACAGATGCACTGCATAATATGTGTTGCTGAATTATGCAGTGCCTGAAAAGGTTTATGTGGTATCCAGCCTCATCTCTTAAGGGTATCAATGACCAGCCAATCATGCTATTGAGAAACATTTAATATATTTTAATATATGTTTACAAAAAAAAGAGCAGTAAGAAGAAACTTTATAGACAAGCCTTTATTATTCAGATATTAATCTTATTATGCCGTAGAGACTACAAGTTACTAAATTACTACAAAGAAACTAATAGAAATTATGCGTTTATAACAGTGAAGGATGGAAGCATGCGCCCACATATGACCTCTTACAGTTTTAAAGCGTTATTTTAATTATTGTCAGAGTCGTTACATAGACAGAAATCCATTCTATAAAACAGCCTTCCAACCATTTTAAACTTGCATTCATCAATTCACCTCTTCTGCATTCCAGACGCTTTTCAGGTACAAATGCTAATGATGCCTAACAGAGCCTGGAGTCTGCTCGTACTGTAGCACCTTATACAGATCTGTAAATAAGCTGTCTGCCAGAGAGGGTTTTTGGCATTTTTCAGCATGTATGAGTTATCAATGACCGCTCTCAGCGGCGCGTCCCTGACTTTTTTCATCTCGCTCTCTGTTTCTGGAACAAGTCACTCACTTCCCTTCACACCTCTTTTAAATCTGAATGCTCACGCAGAGAGTCTGTCTCTGGAAACAGCTTCTGCCTATATCACTAGTGTCACTGTCAGCCTGCGACAGCACGTCTCGCCGCTCGCAGCTCTGTCACTCACGCGCGTTTGTCAGACGCATCACAAACTGCTTCTGTTTCTTAACTATATCAAAGTTTGAGACATGGAAAGAAAAGATGCGCTGCACAAAGAGCTTGTCAGCCTTTAGACCCCAGCCTCCTTTTTCGATGTGTACTATGTGTAAAACTCGCTCTTGTACACGCGACCCATTAGACAGTTGACTAACAGGAGGAGTTTATTCCTTGTAATAGAGAAGCACAGCTATTTTCTTCTGCCAGCTTAGAGAATTAGGCGACAGAATGCCGACACAATGTCAAAGTAACAGAAAAGCATATATACTGTCACGTCTTTCAGTGTGTATTCAGTTATTCAGCTTATCATTGGTTAAAAAAAATACTAAAAAGCAACATGAGCTGAGAAAACACTAAAGATAATTTCACTTCAACTACTGTGGCCAAGTCATGTGGCCAACCATGTGGCTAATTGTAACAAATAATCACACGTGTGGTCCAGCAGGCTAAGCGCTGCCACTGTGATCGGAAGATTGTTGGTTTGAATCCTGGTCATGCAGCTTGCCACTAGCTGCCAGAGTCTTGAGAGAGTACAATTGGCCTTGCCTTCTCTGGGTGGGTAGATGACGCCCTCTCACCCAATCACTCCAAAGGGTGATGTCAATCAGCACAAGGCATCTGTGAGCTGATGTATCGGAACTAAGACGCTGTTCACATGTATCGGAGGAGGCATGTGCTAGTCCTCACGTTCCTGGTGTTGGGGAATCACTAGTGATGGGGGAGTCCTAATGAGTGGGTTGCATAATTGGCCTTGTAAATTGGGGAGAAAATAGAATAAAGATTTGAAAAAAAAGTCAATTTTAGCCTGTCACATGTAGAATGTCTTCATGACTGAACTTCAAAGATAATAAGCTGTCACCATGCAAAATCTGCTATGATCTATCTCAGAGATTAATTGATTAAATAATCAAAAACACATTCTTTACTTAATAATTAAACAGGGCAAAGCTATGTAGCAATATACAGCATTATTGTTATTAATAGTAATAATAAGTGATAAATTATGTCTTTAAACACATTTTGAGAGCATCATTAGAGTTCACTGTACTACTACAACTTCATGTACTATTAAAAGACATATATTACACTCTAGAAATAAAAAGTGCCACAAAAAATGGGTTCCCTAAACACAGCCATAGAGGAATCAACCACTTGTAGTATAAAGAGAAGATTTGGAGTAATGCAAGTGTATAATGGATCTTTCTAGAAATTGTTAATCAATATTAAAAATATTATATTATATTATATTAACCGCTGTGTAAAATAATCTGTAATCTGTGTAAAAGAGTGTAATAAATTCAGGGAGAATAATGTGTTAAACTTCCTCTGACTTCTTTTAAAGGTGCATTTCTTCAGATCACTTCATCCCACTCTAAGGTTACTGCTCTGCTGCATTGTGAGAAGCATTGATTTGGCACCATTCTTTTTGGTGTGTAAAATAATTATAATGTTCAGAGCATGCAAACTATAGCAACCTGTTAATTAAGATATCAGATTATATATTTTTGCAACTAAATTCTGAAATAGTTACTCTTTTTCTTTCGTCATAATTGGCCAATTTTAAATGTGACATTGCTGTTTTATAGTTGTATTTCTCTTTTTAGTCCCACAATGTTCATAAACCTTGGAAAAACTAGACATCATGATACAAATCAAGCATCAGCATTGATCAGCATATGATCAGGTATTGCAATGCTGTGTTTTATCTTGTCGTATTGCCCAGCCATAGTAATTAATAATTTAATAAACTTCACAACAAACAGTAATACAGTGATAAATACTGTTAAATGGTTAAGTAATGTCAAAAAATAAAGAATTTAGACTAGATTCAAATGTATTAATTTAAATTAACGAATAATAATATCTTTAGACATGTAAATTAATAGTTAGTGGATACATTCTGTTGTAAGACCTTTTAATTAATGTAACGTTATTGTAAAGTGTTAATAATGTACTGTATCTATATACTGTAAGATATATCATTGCTGTCAAATTTCTTGATGAATGGACCAACATAAATTCTCCAAAATGACCTGAAACAAACTCTTTTTATATTGACTTCCATTGAAAGTTATGAAGGTTTTTTTCTCTCTCTTTTATAAAGATGTTGTTTTGCTATGTTTTTCTTTGGCCAGCAATGATATGGACTTCAATATTGTCTCATATAATATTTGTTTTTTCTGAAAACAACTGTTTTAACCTCTTAACAGGCCAGGATTTTTGTCAATTTTCTACCTGACGTTACACCCCTTAAATCTTGAGGATTTCTATTCAAGCATTACATTACAAAAGCTGTTATGTTTGATAAGGAACGTTACTGTAAATCATAACTGTAATTGTAATAGAAAGTATATAAAAACAGTCAAGTAAATCTGCTAATGTCAAAATATAATGAATAAAATCTGACAATTGACTTAAATTGATACAAATCCTGAGTACAAAACAGTTTATGTCAACCAAACCTTTAGTTTTGTTATGCTTATCTAGTTTTTACATCTATTTTTTAAACATGCAGAATTTGCGTAGATTCCTGTTACCGATCTGAAATTATTAAGTGGAGCAAAGAGAAAACAGGCAAGTGTCCTGTATGAGATTTCAAAGCACTGAAATATGTTTTTTACTGCAGAGAATACGGGTTTTGTATCTCCTACACCTGTAGCCTGTATACGGGTCAAGGCACGTTAATAGGTTTTAAGAGTTTACCCTAATTTTGTTGGAGTAACTGTCTCTACTATAAAGAAAAGAAATGCTATAGATTTTGAAGCATTGTTTTAAACCTCATTCTTAACTCCCCAACCCATCCCAAAAAGTATTGGATGGAGCACCATCATCCCAGAGAACACAGTTCCACTGCTCAACTGTGGAACATCTCAATGCTGATATCAGGAATTGAGCCTATAGGTTCATGTTTATCTGCTCCAGAGTATTATTCTATTGGTAATACTTCCCTACAGGGACTAGACTGTAAGTTGAATACTGTATGTGTGTGTGTTATATATCCCACTGTGTATACAACGGGTCCAACTTGGAAAACAGCAAAAACAGCTGAATGTATGCACAAACATATCAACATATTTAAGTTTAAGAGTGACAGCAACTAAAAGTAGGAGTAGTCCTTTAAAGCTGCATACCGTAGTAACATCCTACACTGTGGTGTAGTTCACTGCCAGAGTACACAAACACAGGAATAACACACACACACACACACACACACATACACACACAGTTCCACTCATCATCATGTTTGATGAGATAAAGCAGTATGTAATAATGCAATAACAAGACTACTAGATCTTATATTATAACAGTAAACGTTCATTATGTCACCCACTCACATGCCAAAAATTACCCCAGGGAATGCTCACACCTGTGTAAGTTGTGAGGTGTTATCTTGAGACTGAGATCAAACACTTGCCAGAATGAATTATAATGAATTATGGCACTTTTGACAGTTCCTGTCTCATGACTTTTGGCATGTCAGTGTACATACTTCTTCTGATGACTGCACACAGAAAATGGTGAAATCCTGAAAGTGCAAAAGTGCAAAAGGGTGTAATTTCATTTTTTTCACCAGGAGTGGCATGCAGTTATCCAAAAGCAGTGTGTAAGACTGGTGGAGGAGAACATGCCAAGATTCATGAAAACTTTATAAATATAAACTTGTTGTATTTGCATTATTTCAAGGTCTGAAAGCTCTGCATCTTTTCTTGTTATTTCAGCCATTTCTCATTTCCTGCAAATAAACGCTCTAAATGACAAAAAAATGTTCACACAGATAGTTCTATCCAGACACTGCTATTCATAATCATTAGCACCCATAGCACTGCACTGTCCACTGTGAATTGTAATGGTTAACACAGTAGCTTGAGAAATGTTGAAATATCGCACGAATTTGAACATGGAATGTCTCATCCTACTGGCACACACTATCAGACCTTACTTCAACTTATTCACACACAACTTAAACAGGCATGGGCATCCCCAAATCATCCCCTGAGGTAAAACTTCCTGATTACTCCTGGTACTTCCTGGTACTCAAATTAGTACCTTAACAAACTTGACCCTGTCTGACCTCATGAAAAAAAAACGCATTCATGAAGCTTACATGATGATTGACAAGTTAAACAAACAGTCAAAAAAGTGCCAAAGTATTGGGATGCATGCTTATCATCACCTTATCATTCTCTACTATCCACTCGTCCCAGAAGTACTGGAGAAAGCACCACATTTGCAGAGAACAGTTCCACTGCTCCACAGCTCAACGCCGGGGAGCTTAATACCTCTTTAGAAGAGAATAGGCTCATGTTTGCATCTTCTGCAGAAAATCATATTCTATTAGCAGTACTTCTTTACAAGAATTCTACAAGGATACGCTATGTATATTTATATTTCTAACACATACAGTAGTGCATGTAAACTCTTTTAAATGGTTCAAGTGGTTCTCTGTGGTGAGCTGAGGTAAAACGAGGTCACAGCAACAGACAGTGATGTCAAATTTAGTCTGAATTAAATGCTTAAACGCTGAGACCTTGATGATTCCACACATAACTTTCATAATATTTTTTTAACAGTCATTAAATCATATAAAATAGTTCCTGGGTAACAAGTCATTAGGATTAGGCTCAACAATAAGCTTGCTGGGAGGTCTTATCGACACTAAAAAGCTTGTATCTTTTTATATTAAATAAATATATATATTTTTAATAATAACTACAAGTAGACTCTATCTATTAGCTATTACAAAACATCACCAGAAGACTTATCTAACACTAAGCTGAACCAGGTGAAGAGAGGGTTGGGGTGGTCATATAACAGGTTATTATGTCACGACCCCCCTCAGGCCAATCCAGTTCAAAGCCCCTGCTTTGAAAGTGTGCCTCCAAACAAAGGCAGAACCAGTGACCAGTCACTCTGTTAATACCCCCTTTATAAAGGCAAGGGCCTGAATGTTGGCCCGTAGTCTCTGATATTAGTCTGGTAGAGTAGTTACAGAATAGTTTTTTATATCAATCATTTATATGAATAATTGAATAATTACCCTGCATCTACCATTGCGGATGGATGAATGGATGGATGGATGGCTGGATAAATAAATAAGCAACCTTCCATTAAATACCTGAATTGCAAGCTAACGAAGGGGAACGATATAGATAGACAAAAAAACACTGCTTTAGTTATTCTAGTAGGTCTATTACACAGTTACTACGCATAGTTGTAAGGCTATACGCACGTTATAAGCGTGTTATTACTGTACATGCCAACGACACGTGCATAAAAAGCAGCAAGCTCCCCCTTTGTTCAGTAACACAGTAATAGTGTCCTTGTTTACCGGAGCTGCTCTCGCGCCCTGCGCTCAGCCCGGCAGGAGAAGCTGCTCGCTAACGGAGCTCGTGCTTCCTCCCTGGAGGGGAGCGCGCGCTCTAATTGCTGCTGCTCTGCACAACAAGCACCAACTCTCCCAAACACAGCCACAGTAGTCACACACACACACAACCAGGGTGCACAGACACACACACATATACTACACACACACACACACAAACCAGTCTGGAGTCCAGCAGCTGTTACACTGTTGACCCACAATCAGTGGTTTAGTTTTTGTGCTGTTTATCAATTTCTGTTTTTAATAGGCTTATATTACACATTATCAGTAAAAAAAAAAAGCCTACAATACAGTGTAGCGCGTTAGCGAAACAAAAAGTACCCCCCACCACACACACACACACACATACACACACCCTTCCCAAAATGTAAGGGTAATGCGCTGAGACAACCCTCGTGCACCTGGTGAAGTAGATAGTAAAAGGGGGCGGGGGGGGGGGTGCATGGGTAGCTTGACGCCTTGACGTTGGCTCGACACGTCACACGGGCGGATATTTATTAGTCCAGGTAATGCGGACTAACGCAGAGCTGGCCTAAAGAGGTGCGCAAGAGCACGCGCACGCACACACACACACTGCCCACCCTCCTCCTCTTCTTCCTCTCACTCCCTCACACTCTCAATTTCACACTCGCACACACACGCACGCGCACACACTTACGCACGCACACGCATGCTGCTGTTCCTGCTGCTGACAAGCATGCGTGTTTTTTTCTCCAGCATGCCAGCGTGTGGACTACTAAAAAATATATGAAAAAAAACACCCGCTCACACACTTACATACACAAAAGTAGTAAGCTCCAAACTTGTCCAAGCATGTGCGCGTAACGGCCCGTAAGTTGCATGCACCATAAGTTGTGTCGGACAAACAGTGGAGGGCTCAGTGGCTGTTTGAAGGGCAGGGGTGAAAAAGAAAAGAATAGAAAAGGGCACCTACTGTAAGACATGGGGTCTGGACATGGGGTCCGTACATTCTATACAGATGGGGCGTGGCTTAAACTGAAAACATAAATGAATGGAGTGGACGCATAGAAGTTTAACAATGGCCGTGAGTTTTTAAAACTTTTGTGCCATTAAAACTATTTAATTATTGTCTTATAGCCTTAAACACAGTTCATCACACAGTTTGTTCACTTTTTTAATCCACTGGTGGGGCACTTTCTGATTTGAGGGGCACCTAACTGGGCACTTAATTATTTGTTTTTTTTTTCTCACCTGTGGGAGAACCCTTAACAGCATGGAATCCCATTTGTTCTACTGGAAAGGGCACCCTTTGGGGGGGACACTGTCTACTGGGGGTGGCATAGATGGCCCTTCACAACGCCATTCTTTCCTATTGGAAGACCACTTTTTTCCATAAAAAGTGCAGAACACAAAGCATGTTTTCACTCTTTTTAGCCACTCTATTAGGCACATAAGTGATCTTTTTTTTAACCACGAGGGCACCATGGGGGTACAGGGGTGGCGCTTGCCCCCTAAGCCCCCAAGAGTAAAGTGGAATGCCTAAAAGTAGACAGAGGTCATCCCTTCATAATCGAACAATGAGCAAGCTCAAGAAGACACAAGGAACACACACCACCACAACCAAGCCCTCACTACTGTCCAACCCCCAAAACACACACGATTACAACAGCAGCTGCTCAGCAAACACCAGCGTTCCCAGCGTTCCTAGTCTTACCTGCATGATGATGGTGATTGGTGCACAGGTGCTGCCTGCCTCAAAGTTCCCTCAGCACACACACCTAGCCCGCTACCACCTCCCCTTACATGAACGAGCTGGTGCCACTACTACTACTACTGCTGATATCGTCGTCGTTGGCCAAGTTCTCGGACGCAATTTTTGCTGGCATTTAAAAAAGCGTTGGCGAGTTAGTTAGCAGCTTGTGAGCACGTCAAAGGCGTACCAAGTGTCTTTATGTATCCACGTTAAACACACCTTTAAGCACACCTAGCTCACAACACGTGCGCGTCAACAGCAATAAAAAAACAGAAGAAGCACATGCACTGTCAAAAAAGATCATTTTAAGTGTGCGCGCGCCAGCGAGCGAGCGATCGATCGTTTTTTCCCCTTTTTCGTATAGCACGCGAGCCAGCCCAGACGCAGCAGGTAAGAAAAAACAGAAGAAAGAACACCCCCGGCCAAAATAAAGTGCAGCGAATCCGCGCGCCGCTTTATCTGACTTGGAAGCAACAAAAACACAGACGCGCGCGCTGGTACGCAGAAACACACACGCGCGCGCATCCACACGCAGCAGCAGCAAAATCTAAACCTTTTTTGTCTAGAGTCAGTGATCTGAGACCAGTGCGCGCGCGGTGCCAGCCCACGGTCGGGCTGCGGTAGAGAGGTACGGATACCATGTCTCCCGTTCACACACACTCATACACTCTTACACACACACACACGCGGACAGATATAGACACACGCGCGCATACACATACACACACGACTTGATCGTTAGGGAGATGACAGTCTAACTTTTTTTTTTGTTTAGTTTGAACCGACTTCAACTTCAAGTATGAAGAAAACCCACACACACACACACACACACACTCACTCTCTTTAACACACACAATTTCACACACACACACACACACACACACACACACATATATATATATATATATATATATATATATATATATATATATATATATATATGCACATGCTCTTTCATATATTTATATAGCTAAATATACACATGTACATACACATACACACCCCTCTCCCTCTCCAGTCTGTCAGTTCAGTGAACCTACTACCCACTACTACACACAGGCTATATCCATCTATATATTTATATACATATGTGTGTATGAGTGTGTTTGTTCCCCTGTTCGCACCTACCGAGACAGGCCGGAGCGCTGGAGTGTGTGTCCGAGCCGAGCGGCGTCCAGAAAGCGAGTGAGCGTGAGAGAGAGAGAGAAAGAGAGAGAGAGGGAGAGAAAGAGAGAGAGGATCCCTCGAGGCGAGACGCGCGAGCGAGAAAAGAGCGTGATGAGGCAGCGCGAACGAGGAGTACTTTTGTATATGTGTGTGTCTCTGTCTGTGTGTGTAGTGTAGTGTAGTGGCGTGTGTGTGTGTGTATGCGCGTGAGTGTGAGTGTGTGAGAGAGTGAGTGAGTGTATGTGTTTTTCCTCCGCGGCGGCTGAGCGTGCGGGTTTCTCCTCTCGAGCTTCTCGCTGCTCGCGCTCCCACCTCTACAGCCCCGCTCGGCGAGGCGAACATGCAAACGCGTTTGATAGATTTTTGGAGCTTCGCGGAAAAGCCGAACTGGACTCTCGTGCGCGGCCAGGCGGCGGGCTGGAGCGCGCGAGCGGCCACACAGCCACCCGCGCGCCGCGAGAGACAGACAAATAACAAATAAAGCAAACAAAAATCAAGCTTAAAAAAACGCCAAACAAAACATGCACACTTATTAACCACAGTCCCGCGCGCTCTCTGCTGCTGCCGATGTGTGTATGGGTGTGTATGTGTAAGCTGTGAGGCTGAATGTGTGAGCTGTGTGTGTGCATGGAGTCCCGGATTGATTTAGTATTTTTTCCTGCACGAGCTGCTGCTGAAGTTGATATGTCGTCATACCTCTTTAAGAGTGAACTTTCTTTAACACATTCATGCTTACAGTCAAACAATGTCAGAGAGATGCACGTGGTGAGCGGAGGGGGGAGCCTGGGAAACAGGGCGGGGGATTTTCTTCCGTTTTTTCTCCCTTGAAAGACAGAAAATCACTCGGTCATCATGAGGTCATCACTCGAAATGTAATAATGATGCACATTTAGATCCGTGTGAGGATTTTGTTTAGGAGGCATGTAGTGTATTTCTGCAACACTGCCACAGTGTTCTAATAGGTCTGATGTGCATTTACACCTGTTTACAATAATTCTTACTATATTTAATTTAACATTTACTGTATGGAGTATGTTTGCATGAATATATGTGTGTGTATGGCAAATTAGTTCATTATGATTTGGATGCATGTAATATTCAGTTTTAGATATTTATGTTTACAATAACATTGCAGATGTACTTAAGATGTGTATGTATGTATTTACATTATTATGTCAGTTTGGTGCAAACTCATTTAGATAGATAGATAGATAGATAGATAGATAGATAGATAGATAGATAGATAGATAGATAGATAGATAGATAGATAGATAGACATGCATTTGTATATGTATTGTATATGCATATACATATACATCTTTATCTATAAATGTATATCCTACACCTGCATCAATATCTAAATATAGATAGACAGACATATAACAGACAGAAAATATAATATACAGATAGATTTGTACAGACAGATGAATTTGTATATGTATCTACACCTGCATAGATAGATAGATAGATAGATAGATAGATAGATAGATAGATAGATAGATAGATAGATAGATAGATAGATAGATAGATAGATAGATAGATAGCCTTTACTAGTACCGTATATATTTTTACTCAAAGTTATGAATATAAAAACTGACCGTAATTCAATCTACAGTGTTTTTAACGAGTAATTCATGGTGAGTGTTTATTTTGCATATTTCTTAGTGCATTATTATATGTAATAGGCCTACATAGGCGGCTCGTGCTGCTGTTGTTGCGTTAGTAAACGGGGGTCTGTCTCCGGTGGTCCTCCGTGTCCGGCTCTACTCCACTCCACCTCTTCGCAGTGGCCCGCGCGCTGGCAGGCGGCCAAGCGGAGTGTGTGGAAATGACACCGCCAGGGCGGCAGAGATTTTCCTTCATTTCTCTCCTTCCCGCTCGCAGACGGGCTGACATTGGCTAGAAAGTGGAGCAGCTCGTCAGGGACAATCAATGCGAATCGATCGAGCCGCGCGGTTTGGAGCCTCCGAGCTGGAAAATAACGCGGCGGCGCAGCGCGAGGGGGAGCGCGCGCGCCCTGCCCACGGCCAGCTGCACGCAGACAGCCGCGCGCCGTCCGCTCCTGCCGTGTTTAGGCGATGTTAATCTAGCATTTAATACAGCCTTCCGGTTGATTTAGGACAGCAGAACGGGGAGGCGGTTTGGTGGCTTGTTTTTTCGACACGGAATGAGATTTTCCTCCCATCAAGCGAGCGCGAGCGCGCTTTTCCCCTCACCGAGGGAAACTCTGAGATTTACGTGCAGCTGAGGAACAGTGATTAAGTCTCCTATAGCAAGTGTAGAGCCACTCCATCAGAATGCACAGCTGATTACAACAGAGCAAATGAGCTGAGAGCGCCAGTCCAGCCATGCCGTTATCGCCAGACTTCCTCACAGCGCTGATGAGACTGATAAGTTTAGTCCGAACACAATTAAAATATTCCGCCTCTGAGCCGCAGTCTTATTGAGCTATGTAGTAAAAATCCAATAGCTTTTTTTACATCAGATTTTTATCAAAATATCTGAATATCTGATTACAGAATCCATGTTTGAAAATGTAAAATGTAACAGGTGACATACAGGCTACATACTGTATTAGTATTAGTTATAAAATAATGTTCATTAAATGTTAATAAGGTCAAATGGGACAGTTAAGCTATGCAAAAAAAGCTATATTTTTCATACAGAAATCTAACCAGCCCTAGCAGTGAAACCACAAAAATAAAATCACAATTAACATCTTCTGTATTACTGAAATGGATTAATATTTTGCTGTTAAAAACATATAAAAAGCATCTCAAAAACACTATTGAGCATCTGTGGGGCATCCTCAACGGAAAGGTGGAGGATAGAAAGGTTGCTAACATCCAACAGCTCTGTGATGTCTCATGGATGAGGGGAAGAGGATTCCAGGGCTGGAAAACAGAAAATAATGGTGACCACGCAAAATATATAGACAGTTTGGGCACAGTTTGGCCATTCTCACTAAGGGGTATACTCACTTGACTTGTGTTTCCAGAGGTTTAGACATTATAATGGCTGTGTGTTGAGTTATTTCGAGGGCACAACAATTTTACACCAGTCCGCACACTGAAGCTGCACACTTAATATATGGTATAAAAAGTGCCATATATTCAGGGCTGTCTCATAAAAAAAAGGATATCTACAGTAAAAAAATATATATGTACAAAAATGTAAGGTGAGGGGAATATACTGACTTTTGATGAGATTCTACGGTATAGGGTTGCAGGTATAGGAAATAAACCCTTAGCGGAAGTCCTTTTAGAGCACAAAAAGTGAAAATAAATAAATTAATATATATTAAACAAACAAAGAAACAAAGATTTGTTAACTTAATCATTAGTCTTACTTGATGGATAACTCTTTCTATATGGAAAGGCACTGTAAATAACATTTGAAAGCCATGGACAGTTAAACAGCATGTGTGGTTCAGGCACTGTAAGTTTGACATTTAGCTTTTGTTATCGTGTTAACGTGTTTTTCGTGCTCGCGGCTTCCGCCCAATGGCCGGAACCCCATCTCTCTAATCCCCGCTGTGTCTCCAGTGCCTGCCTTCAGCCTATCTTGCATTAAGAACACGTCAATCCCCTCTTTCTCTCTCTCTCTCTCTCTCTCTCCCTCTCTCCCTCTCTCTCTCTCTCTCTCTCTCTCTCTCTCTCTCAGCTTTCTGAAAATCACTTCCATGCCGAGGCGGCTGACCGCTTTCCGTCAGCTCTCCACAGCCAGACCCGGGGGGAGGGGAAGGGAGGGGAGCGGAGTATTAGCCAACAGTTGGCGTCGGCGGCTGCACTCATGACGACGCGTTTAGTCACTATTTACCGGAGAACTGAGGCGTTACGAGTGTTTACCACAGTCTACCATAATACAGAACACTGAGTGACTCTGCTACAAGTGGGCGCACTCATTATGGTGCTCAACATGGCTTATGACCCCAGGCACCATCTCTCTCTTTCTCTTTCTCTCTCCCACAATCATGTGGTGGTGTGGTGAAGCAAAGTGTTATGTCCTGTGAGCAACTTGTCTCCAGCTTGTCTCCAAGCATGGCTATGGAAAAAGTCTATTAGTGTCTATTAATTAATAATCCTCAGTATGAAAAGTGATTTTAACATGGTAGTTTCTAATTTCTCATTTCATGATTACTGTGGTTGCATAAGATTTACATTTAGTCCTTCATTGTTAACTTTCAAATATCCTCAGCTAGTTTTTAGAGATTAGGATCAAGAGATACACCAAGCTTGATAATGTTCAGAACCCAAGGAGATATTTTATTTTATTTTTAAAATTAGTTTAAGAACTCTTAAGTAAAAAAAAGATGAGTCTACTGTCGGCTGCGTTTGAAGACAGCGAGTGATTCTGCTGTTCTGACACCTCTGTTTTCTGTTGTTCTTGAGGAATGGTGGGTCGAGTCGAGTCGTACTGGAAGCTCTAAGGGCTCTTGGTACAGATCTGGCTTTAACAATTGCCATAAAGTAGCAAGTAGCTGGTCTTTTTTTTGGCTTTGTAGGTCAGTGTCAGGGTATTTAATTTGATGTGAGCAGCAACAGAAAGCCAAGATTGCACATTCAGGACTGTATTCAGCTTTTTTTAGAAACTGTTTTATATTTTTTTTCCACAAACAAAATATATTTTACATTAAAAATGAACAAGATAAAAAAATGCAAACCTGTCTACTGTACTTTTGCTTGACTGATGCCACCGATTCAGACATAGTTCTGATCCACATTCATCTATGTGTAGCTTTTTCACTCATACACACTAAGAAAACTAAGTACAAATTTCTACTTAAGGAGTACAAAGCTTGTCGCTGGGGCTGTACCTTATATTGAGGTACAACAGAGTACCTTTCAGTAAAATTATTTTTTTGTACCCATGTTTTTTTCGAACCAGTAAAGATTATAAAGATTATAAACATTATAGTCAACTGAATATGTGTCAAGAACTTAAAGATCCAAAAATGTCTGGCTTTCAAATGAAAAAAAAAAGTATAATTAAAATGTATATTGTTTACTAGTACAGTGATATAGAATACCGAAAACACTTTGTACTCAGAGGGAACACAACTGACCCTCTAAAAGATCAATATTATATAATTGTGTACCTTTGAGTACAAGAAAGTACTTATATCGTACCTCTGTTTTTTAGTGTGTAAGCTTATTAATATTTTCACATCCCCAAAAGCCATAGAGAGCCATAGAGACTGTGTCTTAACAGCCAATTAACTTATTATACTACATTCAGGAAGGTCCCTAAGTTCTAGTATTGACCCTAGTCCTGAACTTGTCCATTTGTATTTTTTTCATCCCTACATTTCCCATTCTGCTGCACTACTATTCTGCAACTTCTTCTAAAAACACACTTTTCCAGTTTGAACACGAAAACTCTTGTAGAGTCTGGAATTGTCCCTTAGGCTTCTTTCTGGTCTGGAGAGTCATGCCGTCATGGCCACTACAACAATAAATCTAAAGCTCTCTGAAAGATGTTTTATTAGCCGTGAAGCTGGGAAAGTGGTCAAATGTCTCATGTTCATAATCACAAGGTATGTCACCAAGGAAGAGTGAAAAATAAAAAAATAAATCACAAAGACCATCATGTTCTAACATTCTTGCTCTTCCACTCCTCTCTTTCATTCAACCATTTATTGAACCCTTGTTTAGGAGAATCATGGATTTGAGAATCTTTTCATGTTTTAGGAGCATTTGTGGCAAGGCTTTTATAGAGCCACAGTGAGTAGCTCAATCTAAATCCAAAATACAGAGAGACATTCAGCCTCAAAATGATGGAACCTGGAAAGTGTGCTGTCACAATGAGACTTGGAGAAATGCTCTGCTTGTTTGTGACATTTTAAAACCAGGGACATTGAAAAAGAAGTATAAGGGATACATGTATCCTGATAAACATGACCAACCACAGATGCTTAGTCCACACCACTAAAAAAGAGTTAAAAACACTGGTTAAATGGCACTGAAGGAAGACTGTGGTTTCTTTCCCACACAGTCTAGGTTAGAAAACACTATCTGCAGAGCTAAAGTCAATACTTAAAGGGAAAATGCACTGATCTGATTTTTAAAATTTTGTGAATAATTTGGTGTTTAAGGAGGTTTCTCTGGTCAGTGGTTGGTGTGGGCAGTGGATAACACCACTACCTGCTAGTGAGCCACCACATCATGTGGGAGACTGGGGTTCAATTCCCGATCTGGGTGACTATGCTGTGCTAAGCCAATAAGAGTCCTTGAGCAAGACTCATAACACTGCATTGGTCTACCTCTGTAATAGTAGTAACCTTGTTAGTCACTTTGGATAAAAAAGTATGTAAGTATGTATGTAAATGTAAATGTATGAATCGGTTGATAAATTTGTTTACTTGGAGCATTTTTTCCCCTTGGTCTGTTTTGTTTTCACACAGGCAAAAACCTAAACTCACCAAAATTGTCTTCTCTGATTGGTCAGATCTGTAAAGAGAAAGTAAATACAAAAAGAAGGTCCTGTGTTCCAGACCGCTTTTACATTGAATGCATTTACACAAAATTTGCTGCAGTTCTTTCAAACATTGTTTTTGATTAAAAAAAAGTATGGATGTCTGTGTGCAATCACATAGAACATCACCAAGGGTGCAAACAAAATCAGAGTCTGTTTTACCTGGAACAAATAATGCTGGTGTGAAAACAATGTAAGATACTGTAAACACAGTAATTCATAGCGGTTTGGTGCCAAATGGGTTATTGTTGACCAAATTATCTTTTGAGTTTTTAAATATAACGTTGATGATGGTAAAACTGCAATGAAAAAATAGTTGGGATTGTTCTAGCATGCAGTGTACCAAATGAAAAATGAAAAGTTAAAGTCAGAACTGTAACCTTGGCCGTTCCATAACAAATTTTGGTAATTTTCCACTATTTTTGTAGTTGATTTGTGTGTTTTCTGTCATTGTAGTTGCATCACCCAGGCACCTCTTCCCCATGAGGTCAAGCACTGCTTTCTATTATTCTCCTGTATAATGTTTTGATACAGCTTTGAATTCATTGGGTCTTATTTACCAGCTATTCTCAATAATTTTTTTTTTCTTAAAGCATCTTACCTGTACATTTTTATGAAGGATTTGTTGATTTTTTTTGCTGATTATGGTTTGCACATGACTGATCAGCAAGACATGGTCACAGATTGCAACATACTTCACCAGGAAAAAAAAAACAAGAGAAACACTTTTTTGGATGTATGTTTGCTGATTTGATTAGCTTAGTTACCATTATTAGTTACCATTATTTACTTAGTTACAGTTATTTCCATTTGGAGTCCCTACCAAGTATTAGGCCAGCCACTTCCTGTTTGCCTGCCATGTACTCAATTCAGTAACTCAGAACTCCTCCCAGAATTCCCGTGTGCTCCCTCCCCCGGACTCTCCCCGTCACGTGCCACTACGAACTCTCCGTAATTAGTCTGATTGTTCTCACCTTATCATTATTTCTGTTTATTAATAAGGGTTACTCTACTGTTACAGTAAATAAATGAAGTCTCAGTCTATAAGTTTGTGTTCATACTGTTGCGTGACACACATGCATGCCAAAAGTATTTGGATTTTAGCACAAAACCAGTTCTTTTTTCCTCTGATTTGTTTAAAGACTGACTCAGTTTTCTGTAATTGGTCCGAAAGTCTGAACCATATAGAAAAGTGCTTTCACACTGCAGATAAACCGAATCATGGTTCAGTAGATCCAAACCGAGATTACCTCTTTTATTCAGACCAACTCTGGTCCTTTGGTCTGGACTGTGGTTCACAGCCCCTTTCACACCTGTTATATAGTTTGGAAAAAAACTGAAATGTCTAAAAAAATCCGGACTAAACAAGGCAGGTGTGAAAACACTCCTAAAGAGCAATCAGATCATCCCTGTGTTTTAAAAAGCCTGGTTCCACTGTAGTGGACAATTCTGCTTTGGTTGGCTCCTATATAATAATGCATTTCACATTAAACCACTCTGGATAGCTTTGTTGAATTATGCAAAACATCTGAAAATCAATGGAGTTCCCCTTTAAACCACTTGAGTATCTGCTAATGACGTTGTGAGACATGGGAATGACATGGCTGATAAGAGACTTGATCTCAGACCTCAAGCTTAATTATTATGAATATTTAATGCCTTCATTTATCTGAGGTATGGATAGAGTCTTCCTTTTAATACTCTTCATATCATCACTGTCAGAATGTAATCTTTTAGAGAAAAACTCAACTTGTAATGGAAGTTAATATTTTTCCATTTGTGGATCATTTAGAATTTTTCTTTAACCCTTTCAGACCCTTTGTCAATTACAATGGACATCCTGTAGTTTCTTTTTTCAAATGTTTTGTTGCACAGAACACTAATTGAGACCTGCTATACATCAGAATAAACCATAAACCAGCCAACAGTAGCAACAGTAGCTTAGCCCTGCCCACTGCATTGGACAAAAAAAATAAAATATCAGCAACTCAGGCATTAGGGTGGGTATGTCAGCACAAAAGAGCAAATGAGGCAAAGTAAATACAAGGTCATTTTTACTTTTCTTACAATTCTTTGTGATTTAGAACATTTTGTATGCTGTTTAGGAATAAAACGTTTTGTTTAATTGGATTTTTTAAAGTATATATTGTATATAGTTTAGATAATGGTGTCTTATATTATAAGCTATATTTTTATGTTGTTGCAAATGAATTGTTTATTTGTTTTCTTTTTAAAGTAATGTTGACCATTTCTCTTTGAAACCAATGTATGTATTACTTGGAGTTCAAAAATGATGCAAACTCCCTCAAAATATGAAGATACAAGGTTGTTGCACAATAGAAAAGATGTTCTGTTCAATTTCTTTTCAAGTTTTACCATTCACCCAATGCACAAACAAAATTACACTCTGAACTGTTATTATCACAAAGCCATATATTGTGAATGTGTTATGAACAGTACATTTCCCACTCTTTAATCAATATTTGATAATATATTTTGTGGATAAACAGGACTGGATTTAACAGCAGCAGCTAAATTATTACCTGACTGTCTGAGTATGTTGGTAAACCTAAGTTTATTAGGCCTGGTAGGTCATTTCCCCTTGTGGCTGAGAAGCCACACAATCTACAGTCTCATTAAAGTGGATTGGGATGTATCGTGTATTGATCCGGAGTCTGTTATTTTTGTCACTTTTCTCTCACGTACTCCGTGTATTTTTAAATCTGATGACCAATCCATAGTCGGCGCGCGAACGCTTGGGAGTGTCATTTCTGACACCCTGGGGCTGAGAGGTGTGAAATTCCACAGGTACACAAAGGTACGCACATGGCTCTCAGCTGCAGGTGAAAATTGTAAAGGTGGAAATATATTTGGCGTGCTTACCTCTCAGCAACTATGTGGGAGGGTTTTAACGGCAAAGAACGTGCTTTTTCACGTAGTTCCTATGAGTTTGTGTAGCTCTAAGTCCATCAAGCCAATCATTACTGAAAGGCTAAAACAGAGCTGTCTGAAGATGTTGAAAGAAACAGAAAATTGCCATTAAGTATGAAAATGTCCTACTGTAAAAAATACAAATGTTTATGTTGTTACTGACCTGCAAAAAAAAAAGAAAAAAAAAAACGGTCAGTGGAAGTCAATCTTAAATAGTTTGTGTTCCAATTTATTGTAGAGCATTCCTATTGATTTATTCATCCAGATTTATTTTTTATTTTTTGCATGACATCAGCGATATACTTTTACATGCCAAAAGTCACTAAATAGCAGTATATACTGTCTTGTATAAGTCATGAGGTGGTACCTTGTGAGTGGCCAGTGTGCTCGAATAATGCCTGAAATTGGTGGTCAGGTGGTTGGTTTCTTCCATTTCTAAAGTTGTGCAGTCATTTAACATCCCATTCCTTCCTCCATTTAAAGCATAGCTGACTAGCTTTCACACACAACACAGCAACTATGGGTGTGCTGTGAGGAGACTATATGGCTGACTAGTAAAATTAAAACTTAAATTCACTTAGATTCACATTGATATATGTATAATCGTCGCCTTCTTCGTTAACAACAAAAAACGTCATATTTGAGAGACGACTCGTAGCTTCATTAAGGGAAATGGATGCGTTATCAGCTCATATGTGGAGCATCTTTTGCTGGAGTGGAGAGTAAACATGCAGCCTTTTACTGATTTGACAGTTCACATCAGATACATATCCGATTTAGGACCACACATGAAAGTGACTCAAGTGAAAGTGAGTCTGATCAAAAAAAAAAAAAATGGGCACGTTCACACAGCCACAAAAAAATCGGATCTGATGCACATTGAGCAAAAAATCTGATTTGAGTCACTTCAGCCTGGTAATGTGAACGTAGCCTTATACTCAGCCTCCATAAGCATGAGAAGCAGCAGCCAATAGCTCACAGTGTACTCTCAACCGGAAACAACTGTCCTTCTGGACGACTGCATCAGGCACACAAATACACACACAAATAAATTTACACTTATAAAAACATACCACACAGATACACACCAGATCAATTCAGAGTATTACATTTTTTTGCCGGGTAATTTGTTTTTGGACTGTGGGAGGAAACCCACATAGACACAGGAAGAACATGGGAACTCCACCCAGATAGAGACTTGAACCCAAGGCCCCAGTGCTGGGAGGCGAATGGGCCAACCACTAAGCCACTATGCTGCCCAGCCAAATGCCTATACCTCTGCTCTTACCATTCTGTGGAGCAAAACTCTGTAAATGTTTCCGGTGACAAAAAAAAAAAAGCTAGTTTAGGAGCTAATCGAAGATAACTGGTGCGTGTAGTGAGTAAATCTCACAGAACACATCTTTATCTGCCTCAAAGAATCCTATAATGTAGGCAACAGTGGACAGAGTGTCCACAATCATCTGTACATACAGTGTACATCAGCAATACGTTGACTGTTGAAGTGAGAGAAAATATATTTTCTTAAGTGATGTAAACTGTTTCTTTTTAGTATCCATTGCACATCACTTCTTTGTTTGTGTCTTTTTAGTGACAAGGTGTTAAAAAGCACAGATCCAAACAAAGATATAAAGCAGGGGCAATACAAAAAATAAAGTGACTTAATGAGCTGGAACAGAAGAGTTTTGCCAAAGAAAAACAAAATATCTCTGTCCCTAAATACTCTTGATATTAAAAGCACTCGAGCAACAAACAAGTCTATCATTGCACTTAGCTTACAGAACAGTTTGTGTACACTGAAGCGCGAGACTCAGCTGTAAAATGTTCTTATCTCCTCTTAAATGAAAGGATATTCTCTCAACACAAGTACTAAAAAAGTGTCTAAAAGCCATGCCTTCTTACTAACGATGTGACAGATAAAAAGGGTTTCCAATGAATTTGGTTTGTTTTCAGCTAGGAAAATTGTCTCACCCATTCAGTTACTACTCAACTGCTATTCAGCTGTATATCCCCCATCACTAGTGATACCACAGCACAAGGTGGGTGAAGACAAGCACATGTTTCTTCCAACACGTGAAGTCAGACTCCGCATCTTTTGCAACTGCTGCACAGAGGAAAGCACAGCAACTGGGGTCCAATACCTCAGCTCACAGATGCCTTGTGCTGATTGACATCACCCTTTGGAGTAATGAGGGAAAAGAGTGCCATCTACCCACCCAGAGAGAGAGAGCAAGGACAACTGTGCTTTCTCAGGGCTTTGGCAGCTGATGGTTAGCTGCATGACCAGGATTCGAACCAGCGATCATAGTGGCAGCACTTTAGACCGCTGGACCACTCGGCGCCCCAATTTATTTTTTAAAACATGTGCTTATGGAACAAAACATACTTCATATATGTCCATGTATCTGGTCAAATTCATTTTATTAATAGGCATCCATTCTTGCATTTCAGGAAAAAAATTGGGATGGAAGTAATTTAAGGTTAGTAATGAGGTAAACAATTACATGTGTTGTTGTTCATGAGTTCAAACAGGTGATATCAATGGGTTAATGTAATCAAGATTTGGTAAAAAAAAAAAAAAGAAAAAAAAAGCAGTATCCATAAAAGGCTGATGTAATGAGCAAACATGGGCAAAAGATCTATAGTTTTTCAATAAATAAAAAAAAAATAATAATTTTTAAAAACAATGTTTCTCAATGTTGCACATTTTCCACTCTATAGTGCATAAGATCATTAAATTACTTGAAAAATTAGGGACATTAAAGTATGTAAAGAGCAAGACCGCAAGCCAAAGCTAAAGCTGAACTTTCATTACACTTTAAGAGTTCAAAAGCTGTGTAGACCACTTAGGGTTCAGAAGTATACACCAACGGCAACCCAATAAATCCAAAAGCCAGGATCTGTCATGGTGTGGAGTTGTGTCAGTGCGCTTCTGTTAAGGCAACATTAATGGAAAGGTTAATAAAGATCAAGGGAGTTTTTTTAGAGACTTGATCTGTGCATTTCCCAACAAGACAACGCAGTACCACATGCTGCACACATTACACAGCATGAGGAGGGGTACACGAAGTGAACTAGCCTTTCAGCAAAACTACAGAAGCTTGAATAAGGAGAGAGTATTTGTCTGTGGTCATCATTTTACAAAAATTCCCTTTTCTAGGGGTTGTCTTGCTGATGGCTCTCTATTGCACTTGTTGCCACTTTTATTTGCACCAAATCAAGTGAAATTGATTAAAAATCAAATATGCTAACCCAAACTGGGCAGATTGATATCCCAAAAGTTTAACTGACTTTTTGTTATAGTTTAATGGTTAAGTGTTCCCTTAATTGTCCTCTTACAAAATGTGAGCAATGCAATATTTGGTTAATTTTCCCATGGCATGTTGCACCTTGACCAGACACATTTGGTCGCCATTAAGAAGCTTGTGGATACATAATTATTAATTTTAACAGAAGTGGTCCATTTTAAATGTGAGTAAAAATGGTAAATTAAATTAGTTGGTTTCCTGGTTTGCTTTCTTTATCCTTTCCTTTATCTTTCTATTAAGTGTTTTGTTTTAGTATTACTTATTATCTTGTTTGAAGATCACCAAATTATATCAAAGTCTCAACTGTCTAGCAGAACCTGGCTGGTAAAAATAAAAAACATCCCTAAACTGAACAAGATAAAACACACAAGCCCAGACACAAGATTGTAACACTGCAACAAAGGAAGTATTTATACATAGAGACAGGCAAGGAACACCTGGAGACAATAACAAGAGGGGCGGAGTTACAAACAAGGCTCAGGTGAGATAGCACCTATACATGAGTATAGGTGGAGTTAGGGAGGAGACAAGAACAAAAACAGATTAGAAAAGACACAGAATAGGACATATAATTTTTACCAGTTCCATCTGAAGCAAAATAAGCACATAGCATGATACTAAAAACGAATGTTCTGCCCCAGAAAACAAAAAACTGACAACTGAAAGCTCAATGTTGCCATTTATGTCCATGATAAATGTATTTTACAGGGTTGTTTAATCTTAGTTATCTTTTTAAACAGGTCATGGCTTGTGCCTAATAATGTGAAGGTGAGCATATCCAATTTTTTGGCCCATTTTGAGCTGATTTTCACTTGTGCAACTATTTATTGGGATCGGGCAGAGTTTCAGCTTAATCATATGTTGTAAATTGGAACCGTACATGGGGAAACGAGAAGCGATTAATACCTCACGACCAGCTTCCCATCAGCAATCATTTGGTTGCAAGAAAATCAAACCTGTTTGAAATTCTGGTCGCCCCTCGTAAGGGTATGGCCCTGTTGAAGCCGAGCCAGTGCCACGAGCCGAATTGTCAAGGAAGAATTTGAGCATTTTCACATTCAGGGGCGTCATTAGCCCTGTTTTAGTCATGTTTTGTCATTCCATTGTTTATTCATTAATTTTAAAAGGTCTAGTTGTGGTCTCTAAAATTAATGAATGCCATGTGATTTTTTTTGTGTGTGAAAAAAGTGATCCGTTGATCTGGTATAATGATGCTTTAGTCCGGTGGAGGAGTGGGAAGGGAAAAACTATAGGATTTCGGCTCTTGCTCATGAATATTCATACATTAAAACATATCACCTCTTGTGGCAAAGAGCACTGCAACACCAGCGAGATGGACAACAGTTAAAACCATTTTAAAATAAAGACATTTTTACACTAATAACAGTCTTTGCAATGTCATATGTTACTTTACAACATGTGTAATGCCCTGCTAAGTGCAGTTCAGCCACGGACCTAGTCTTAGAGTCTCTGTAAAATGTAAAATCCTCCGGAGATCCTATGTAAACACACAGAGATTGGTAGTCCATGTCCAGTTCACGAGTTGACGTAGACAGAACGCTTTTCCTGATCGACTTATTTTTCTAAATATTTTCTTTTGCTAGCTACTGCAGACAAGGGAGGTTGAGAAAGTGTATATACAACATACAACAACTCAGAGACACATATTGTATTTCACAAAGAACAAGAAAAAGTGGATTTTAGCAGGAGAAATCCTTTAAATGGAAGTTCATCTCTAATAGGCTAAAATGTTAAAAAAGAAGATAATTAAACAGAATTTAAGAACAGAAATATAGCAGTCTCCCCTCACAGTGGAAACGGTATGACTCTTACATGTATGCACAACCAAACCGCAATCTATACACTGTTTTATTGTCTTTACATTTTAAATCCAGTGTGCTAGAATAGTACAGTACTGTCTGTATGAGTATCAGATAATCTCCCACAGTTAATGTGGAAAGCAAAAATGTGCCTCTAACAGTTTTATCTTCTTATCTAATGAGTAGATGTTTAAAATGAACGTAATACACCTGTATCCTGTACATAAAAGTTTGTGTACCTAATTTGAACCTAAATAATTCATTTACAGTTAATGGTTGTTTTTAAAGCTTGCTGAATCTATTAGAAACAAAATAAAACGGACTGGCACTTTAAAATATGCATGGATCAATCCCAACCCAATCCCAAGTCACATGATTGTATCGTTACATCCCTATAGTTACTTTTATAGAGTAACTGCTCTTATAGAGTAACTGTTTTCGTCAAGAAACGATGGATACATGCATGCGAGCATTTGTTGCGCATGTTTCCTTGGAGCGAAGACAAAATGGGAAAAATTGGACGCAGCCAGTTTAAGTGCCTGTAGCGTCTCATGGGGGGGGGGGGGGGGGAAGAGAGAGAGAAAGACAGAGAGAGAGAGAGAGAGAGAGAGAGAGAAAGACAGAGCAAGAGAGAGCAAGCCGTGACATGGTAGAGGTTGTGGTGGGCGCGCTGAGCCTCGAGGCTGCGGCCACACTCAGATCTTTGTTGTTTTCTCTGCGCGCGAGACGAGGCAGCGCGCTTTCCTGGGAGGGGAGGGGGATTAGCGTTACACACTCCTTCACACTCCAGCTGCACACATGACCAGCACCACAGGAGTGCCCCTAAACACCACCCTGAAAAAGAAAAAGAGAGAGAGAGAAAGAGAGATGTCCGGTTCCTGAGACGCTGTGGAATGTTGCGAGCTGCGTGATCTTCCCAAACAAACAGCACTCCCCTCACTCCCCCACAGCTCTCGCGCTCTCTCTCTCTTTTACACACGCCTTTCTCAATAACAGGGCCGCTGTGGCCCTCCCTGATCTCATCTCCTCTGCAGCATGGAGACTAAAGGCCTCAGCATACTTCTTAGCATACTTCCGATGTTCGCTCGTCTTCACCAAACAACGCGACGCAATTGTGGAGAAAACGAACAGCTGAAGACACGGCACGACAATACCTGTGATTGGTTGAGAGTGTAAGCAATAGGCAAATTAAATGACAGAAAGTATAAAAGCCCTTAAACAGGACACATGCAGAGTAGGGCTGCAACGATTGTTAGATATAATCGACAATGTTATATTTAAATTTGTCGACTACAAATTTCATTGTCGACTAATCGTTAATTTGTAACAGTACGCATTACACAAAATGCTGGGGACCGAAAAAACTTGGTCTGTGTCTCCAAAAGTGCCCAAACACAACAGATTACATATTTTTTTCATCACTATATATCAGTACTCTCCACGATTAAATTTGATTAAATTTGAATGCCTTTAAAATCTCATGTTTAGCTGTTTTTCTGTTGTTTTTAGAGATGCAGGACATGGCAGAAATAATCGTTGACTAATCAACTAATCGACTAATCGAAAAAATGATCATCAGATTAGTCGACTACCAAAATAATCATTAGTTGCAGCTCTAATGCAGAGGCCTTTACCATGCGTTCACACTGGAAGACAATAAGTCGCTCACGTCGCCCCAAGTTTGTCTCCAGTAGGAGTCTTTGAGGCTAATCAAGCAGAATAGCTATCGATTTTCTATTTTCCTACTTTCGTCTACTGTACACCCTGTTAATGCTAATGTTCTCACTTCTCGAGATATGAAAGAAGTATTCTACCAATTCGTAGTTGGTTGCCAATAGGGCTGCAACTAACCAGGGACGTGCACAGGAATCTTGAAGGGCAGTTGCTCTAACCTGAAGAAAGGGAAACATTGACTGCAAGCTAGCTGGCTGTCGGGTTTTTTTTGCTACCTAAACGTGGGACAGTAGGTGGCTGTCAGATTATTTAGGATCACTAAACGTCCTAAACTCGACGACATCGGATTTTATAGAAGTTGATTGTGATCATGTCTTGTAGTACTGTGAAGGCTACATTTCAAGCTCACCTTCAGGGCAGTCGCTCGACTCCCACGGCATCTTTAAACTTCTCTTGGGTCTCTGCTAGTCGGCTGAAGCATCGCCCGGTCGTGTGCTGCGCTTTTTTTTTTCTTTTTTTTCTAGTGAAGCGTGCTGCGTGTCCCCCGCGCCCCTACTTCTCGAGGTGTCTGAATCTGAATGATTGACTCTGAAAACTTTGTTTTACGAAACTTCAATCAAGCCTATATTAATTTTCCCCTCCCTCGGAAGAGCATTATCAGCCAAGGACGGCAAAAGGGCAGTTGCCCAAGCACATTGGGCCATAGCGTCTGCACGTCACTGCAACTAACGATAATTTTGATGAAAGGTTATAGTTAAATGGTAATCTGTAGATTAAGAGAATTTCCCCTCGGGGATCAATCTATCTAATTGATTATTAAGCAGATAAAAATTTCCAGAATTTTACTCAACAAACTCAAATAAATCTTTATACTAATGTTTTAATCGTATGAGGAACACACAACCTACCATTATTATAAATATTAGTGTTTACAAGATGAATTAACCTGACAGGTGCATAAATGACAGTTGCAAGAAAAAAGTATGTGAACCCTTTGGGATTACTTGGATTTCTGCATAAATTGGTCATTAAATGTGTTCTGATCTTCATATAAGTCACAACAATAGACAAACACAGTCTGTTTAAACTAATACCACACAAACATATATATATATATATGTTTGCATGGTTTTATTTAACACAACATGTTAACATTCACAGTGCAGAGTGAAAAAGTATGTGCACCCCTAGACCCCTAGACTTTTCTAAGAGCTAATTGAAGCCAAGAGTCAGCCAACCTGGAGTCCAATCAATGTGGCGAGAACGCATGTGTTGGTTAAAGCTGCCCTGCTCTATAAAAAAACACACATCAGTTTTGAGCTTTCTGGTCCTAAGAAGCATTGCTTGATGTGAATCATGTCTCACACAAAAGAACTCTCAGAAGACCTACCTTCAAGAATTGTTGACTTGCATGAAGCTAGAAAAGGTTTACAAAAGTGCCTCAGGTTCTGGACGGAATTCCAGACCTGTTTACGTGAATTCCCAAGTTTACCAAGACATTTTGCAGGAAAACTTAAGACCATCTGTCCACCAACTGAAGCTCAGCTGATGATGGATGATGCAACAGGACAATGACCCAAAACATAGAAGTAAATCAACAACCAAGTGACTTCAACAGAAGAAAATACTCCTTCTGGAGAGTCCTGATCTCAACCCAATTGAGATGCTGTGGCATCATGACCTCAAGAGAGAGATTCACACCAGATATCCAAAGAATATTCCTGAACTCAGACAGTTTAGTGAATAGTAATGGTCCAAAATTTCTCCTGACTGTTGTGCAGGTCTGATCTGCAGCTACAGGAAACGTTTGGTTGAGATTATTACTGCCAAAGGAGGGTCAACCAGTTAATTAAATCCAAAGGTTCACATATTTTTTTTCATCCTGCACTGTGAATATGGGAGATGGGAGTCTGATCACATATGGGAATTAGTATGAATGATCGTAGTTTAGTTTATTATGTTCAAAAGTTCACTGTAATGCTTCTGTACCATTTTATCCCATAAGAGCCCAGACCGCCTACTGAATATTAGTGCCTAGTTCTAAACTAAATAAAAAAAAAATCAGTGGGCAGCTCATTTCTGTTTTTTTTTCTTTCTTATTTTATTATTGTGGGCACATGTCTGTAAATATTCCACCCTCACCACATGAATGCACAGGTCAGAATGCTCTGCTGAGACACACAAAGCACCATACTGTTAAGATACGAACATGCCAAAGTCAGAGCTCACCTGCCTCCTAAAGCGAACGGCAAGTGACACACTGATTGGTGATTAAGAGAATTAGCACATGCCTTTTGCACATTTCGAGCTGCGTAAGACATTTTTTTTTTTTGTGCCCTCACGATACCAAATATATGACCACATGCCCTAAATTTAGCTGTGTGATTCGCAATTGAGCGGTGCGTATAGATAGCTAAAATAGGGCCCAATGTCCTGTAGAGATGCTCTCAGGATGTCTCAGGGTATGTCACTTAGGGACTTCATGAGTTAAAAGGATGGTTGCTGTGGTGTTGTAGAGAACTTTAAACATCGTTATAGGTCTGTGAAACATACATCACTTTAGGCTCTTTTTGGTTATTATTAGTGTCATTTAATGGTCTTTAAATGACAATAATAATAATATAATTTATTGCAATTATTTCTGGACCCACAATATATTATCTAAGCAGAAAGAGTTATTGTGACAGTTCTAGTACTCATCCATGTCACTCAAGAGAATGGATGAGTTGAGCACCATTTATCCTGACCTCTCAGTCTTTTCTTTTTCCTCATTTTCTCTCTGTGATTTGGTTTGCACGTCTGGTTCTCCTTTGCTCTTCTCTCAGGCTTATCCGGCTCCTCTCCACAGCCCCCCACACCCCACCCGTTCCCTGCCTTTCCTCCCCCAGGCTGGATTTGGGGGCAATGCCTGGACTCTTACTGTGCTCCCGGGAGCATATGGCAGCTCGAGCAAAGCTGCCTGACAGGATGAGAGAGAGAGGGAGAGGGAGAGATAGAGAGGAGCGGCTCTGACCCAACCCAACAGATGAGAGGAAAGAGGGATAGAGGACAGATAGGGTGGAAAAGAGAGAAGGAGTGAGAGAGTGAGAGGTGTGACTCACACTGCATTGCTTCACCCGCAGCTGAGAGCCACTGAGGACGGGTGATGATCAGCACTTGGAGTTTCCACAGAGAGTAGAGGAGGTTCATGTGTCTTAGACCTGGAGCTCTAATTGGCTCGGGCTGTCAGCACACACACAGGTGTGGCCTAACACTTATGTCCACACATGAGCCGATGACAGGGTTCATCTATTGCTGGAGTTCAGCATCCGGATACAGAATTCCTCAATCCAAACATTAACCGTAACAAATACAAGGGGAAAAAAGTTAAAAGCCTTTAAACAGAAATGAGAGAATCTTCAGACTCCTGGAAACATACCTCAATGATGGAGCACCATCTAGTGGAGTGCTTGACTCTTTACAACTGAAAAGCCCATATGTAACCATTGACCATCTGAATTTCATATTATGGATTTTTGTTTTTAGCAAGAAATGATTTTCAGAAATGATTGAAGAAATTATACATTACATTAGGCAGATATTTTTTTCCAATAGAGGATATAGAAGTTCAAGGAAAAAAAAAAAAAAAACATTTTGGGCTGGACCTGAAGGAGGTCAAAGGAAAATAGTGGAGAAAAGGAGGGAAAAAAGGAAATGAGGTAAGAAGCAGTAGTTAGTTTGTTAGAGGTGTTAGAAGAGTAGGTGCTCTTTGAAGAGCTCTGTCTTCAGGAGTTTATTACAGATAGCGAATGACGTTCCTGATCTGGTAGTAGAAGGTAGTTAGTTAGAGGTGTTAGGAGAGTAGGTGCTCTTTGAAGAGCTCTGTCTTCAGGAGTTTATTAAAGATAGTGAGAGATTCTCCTGATCTGGTAGTGGAAGGTAGTTTGTTCCACCATTGGGCAACTCTGTATGAGAACAGTCTGGATTGCTTTGTGTGAATGTTTGTTTGGCAAAGCAAGGCGACGTTCACTGGAGGTGCGCAGTGGCCGGGAGGTAACGTAAGCCTTTGGATGTGAGTGCAGGTAGAAAAGAGTCGGCTCTGTCATCACCTTGTAGGCCAGGGGTCGGCAATTCTGTTTGGCTGCAGTCCAGATATTTTTGGAAAATTAAGTGTAATGTAATGGAGTGCTATGGACTAGTAGCTCTTCAACCCAGAGGGTTGTTGAACCCAATTGCAATGCAGGTAAACCCAAGAAGAAAGAAAAAAATAAATAAATGAACACTGCTACTCACGTGGGATCAAACCCACATTAGCGTCACGGTCCAACACTATCGCTGCCCTGGGTAGTGAATCGGGACATGGACAGGAAAAAACGGCCTGATAAAGAGATAGGGAGCCCGATAACGGGCGGAAAACGAGAACGGGCAGAAGCTAAAGGCACGCCGTGCGTGACATAGAGACAGGGGAGGAGACCAAAGATAAAAAGGACCATCCAGACTGTTATCAGCAAAAAAAGTGAAGGTAGGTGTGAATGGTATAGGGTTATGTATGCATTTTTCAACAAGATTATGGAAACCACATGCTGCACTTATCACAAAGGCCTGGCTGTGGCCTGCATGCAGTCCTGATCTGAACTTTTTAAAACAAAAAATGTTTGCAGGAACAATGAGACAAAAGAACACTTGAAATATTTAATCATTTGATATCTTCAGTGCCTGGCAACATGTGGAATGGAAAAATACTGTCCCAAATTTGTCCCAAAAGGTCTAAAATGCAGATCTGGATGTAAATTAACAAATAATATAAAACTGATCATGCAAAGCATAAAATATATTGAGTTTATACTGTCTTCACTCAAATGAAAGTCAAGGTAAATGGAAGAAACAATGCTTACTTCCTATTGTTCCATATTGTCTCAACTTTTCTGATATGTAATAGTAAAGTTTTATAAGTGAAAAACTGATATGAAGACCCAAGCAGTTTAATCATTTAAATTAATGTACATAATAAAACATAATTACAATCATTTTATTACACACACCCATACATAAGCCCATACTATCAGTACCTCAGGTTATACAGTGGATATCGATAACTCATTCACTCCAACGTTGGGGGACATAATTGATAGATGGAACTAAATGGTTTCAACAGGTTTATCACATAAACTGGTGTTTCTTGATTAAGTGATGTAGGTGGAGGGAATAGAAAAAAATAACAAAACAAACAAACGGTTTTTACCTCAACAATTCATAAATAGGAAACCAAAAGTCAGAAATCTCATCAGTCCAGTCCCATCTGAATTGCTCCAAATTCACGCAGTTCGCAGGTGCAAATGATCTGAGGTTTCTACTTCAGCTGCAGAACCATTAAGAGTTAAAAAAATATCTCCCACAACATTCAAGAATACAGTATGTACTAAATGACAACTAAAAAAAAGAAGGAATGGATGAACCTGGAATGGATGCCGAGTGCAAAGTAGTACAACCCCAATTCCAAAAAGAGCTGAAACATTGTGTAAAATGTAAAAACATTCAAATAAAACCAGAATGCAATGATTTCTTATGATTGGCAAATCTCACAGACCCACATTTTATTCCCAATAGAACATAGAACAGATTTACTTATTTACAACCTGATGGCAGCAACACATGTCAAAAGAACAGTGACAAAGCCATGTCTGCCATTGTTAAATTTCGGGTGTATTGCTATGATGGCAACGAATAATACAGGTGCACCACTGACTGAAACAGTCAACCATCAACAGACAATCCGCCAAAGTAAAAGCACACCTGACTCTTAAAGAGAATGGCAAGTGAAATGATGATTGTTTTTTTTTCACATTTATTTCACATTATGCCCAAAACACACCCATGATAAATTAAGAGAATTAGTATATGCCTTTGCATGTTTCGAGCCACACAAGGCATACTTTTCCCGTTGTTATGATAGCAAAGACACACTGAGACTCTATAAATCAAGCCGTGCAGTTGACGGCTCATCTATCAATTACTAAAATAGGGCTCTCTTTCTCTCTAAAATGCTCTTTTTATACCAAATCAAATTGCTCCTCAACTGTTTTAATCACTGCCAGCCTTTTATTGCCCTGTTCCAACTTTTGAGATATGTTGCTGCCATTATATGTTTAATGCATTTCATGAAAAAGTAAACTGAGTGGTCTCAGATGAAAAAAAAATAAAATCACATTATTTATGTCAACATTCTGTGATGAAAATCATGATAAACTATAAACTTATGCTTTACAGGAGCAGCTGAGTCTGTGAGAGAGATACATGAATAAGAAGAATGAGAATAGGAGGGGGGAGAAACATTGTCAGTTGTTTATGAGATTTAATCTATATTTTTGCAGAAATAAAAAGTCATTTACCTTTTGTGTTTCCATCATCAAATAAAACCGCTGAAATCACCAAGTATGGGAGCAAGTTTGGGACAAATGTGGTAAAATGAAAGTTTCCAGACAAATTGTGTGTGTTAACACATTAAAATGTCTCACTTTCTGATATTTGTTCTATTGTGAATAAAATATGGGACTATGAGACGTGCAAATCACTGTATTCTGTTTTTTTTTTTTTTTTTTTTTTTTTTACATTTATTTACATTTTACACAGTGTCCTAACTTTTTTTTTTTTTTTAATTGGGGTTATAGAAGGAGCAGCTCATATAAAACCAGCCCAATGGAAACCAGTGAAATGCGCCTTTTCCATCTTTTCCTTCAGTATGTTGCTCTTCCAGGAGAAGAGAGGGTTTTTCTGTGTCGTCCTGCTCCAAAACTACATGGCGTATTTTTGCGCCCACTCTCTGGCTATTCTGTTGTACCTGTTGAGGAGAACAGATTGAGAGGAGCTTTAAAAAGACAGCTTCTAACACGTTTAGATGGAGGAAAGACTGAACCTCATGAGCACCTACTTGTCACGGTCTGCTTTGTAGATGCGGGCGATCTCAGGCACTAGAGGGTCATCTGGGTTGGGGTCACACAGGAGGGAGCAGATGGACAGAAGCACTTGAGGGAAAGAGAAGAGAGTCACCACTATTACTCGACCTTTAAGCCTTCTAAATAACCTTGAGGAGCTCAAGCGTTTCCTTATTCTAGAATAAAGGGTTCCAGACAGAATCCAATCAGCAGTGGGGATTATAAGAGGTGCATGATATATATGACATATTTTCTATAATAAAATACAGTAAGAGAGTGATTTAAGTTTATTATAAAGTATATTTCCTAAGGTCTGTGGACACACATTTTAATAAATGCATTTAGCTCAATGACTTCTTAAATGTCCTTTACCAATGGTATTTCTATTTATTCATTTTAGCATACAATATATATAATAATACGTGCAAAAATACTGTGAAAAGATGTACGCTTTTACATAGTGATGGGCAATATGACCCACAATGTATAGCACATTTTTTAAGACTTTGACTTCGGTTGCACAATATATATATATATATATATATATATATATATATATATATATATATATATATATATATATATATATATATATACACAATATATAAAGCCTTAATGTTTTGTTACAAACCTACATAAAAAAACAAGTAAATAATAATATACAATATACAATAATATACAATAAATATATAAAAATATTGTCATTTAGAGCATTTATTTGCAGAAAATGAGAAATGGCTGAAATAACAAAAAACATGCAGACGTTTCAGACCTCAAATAATGCAAAGAAAACAAGTTTATATTAATAAAGTTTTAAGAGTTCAGAAATTAATATATGGTGGAATAATCACAGTTTTATCATGGTTTTCATGCATCTTGGCATGTTCTCCTATACCAGTCTTAACTTTATGCCTTTACTCTTGGTACAAAAATTCAAGCAGTTCAGTTTGGTTTGGTGGCTTGTGATCATCCATCTCCCTCTTGATTATATTCCAGAGGTTTTCAATTTAGTAAAATCAAAGAAACACCTTTCATTTCCTCTTCATTTTTAAGCGGTTTATATTTTTGCCAGCACTCACTCTCTCTCTCTGTTTATATATAATTTTTCTCTCCTTTAAGAATATTTAAGAAATATTTCTCAATTGCAAATGTTCAATTGCAATATGTTCTTCTTGAAGCCAAGACATTAAAGTCTTCCAATTTTTTTTATTTCATTTTTTTTATTTTTACAGCTCATGTTTAACAATGACTTTTATTGTAAATTCAAATCCAATTAAACAAGATTTATTAACCTTTCTGTAATGAAATGTGCAGTTGTATAGTTCTGACAATATGCATAATATGGTCAGAAAGACCTATTGTTTATTTTGATAAGAATAAAATATAATCATATTGCCCACCAATATTACAAAGCTGTTATTAGTTTAAACCTTAAAATAACAGTTTGAATGCTTGATTCTTTAAAAGGTTTTCCCACTTAAATGTTCTAAATGTAATCTGAAGTGGCTATTCTATATTCCAGGAATTCCAGCTAGCTGTACCTTTGGATATGGTAAGAGCTGGCGACCACTGCGACCTCAGGATGTCCAAGCAGATACTGCCATTACTGTTGATGTTTGGGTGGTAAATACGGGTGGTAAATGCGACCTTAACCAAAGCAGAGAGACAACAACGATAAGCCATATTTATTAGACAGCTTACCGATATTATGTGACCTGTAAGGGCTCACAGTGTGCTCTAATATGCAGTATTTTTTAACCCTGGTACTGGAGGCTCCACACACTACCCTGCACTACCTCAGGGGGGGGGGGTGTTCATGCAGGAAAAACACTAAAATGTGCAAGGCAGAGGGCTCCAGGGCCAGAGTCGAGAAACACTGCTATAATGTAGTTCAGTAGCATGACTGAGTCAGTAGAGTCAGGGAGACCTCTAGAGGCAAATGCATGCACTGCATAAGCTGTAACACTGTGGGTCTGACTCACCTTTGGTGGTTTGAAGGGGTAGTCAGTAGGGAAGTGAATGGTCAAGAAGAACACGCCGCTCTGGTAGGGACTGTCGTTCTGTCACAGATTTGATCAATTATTCAGTTCAATTTAAATATATTTATATAACAAATAAATTAATGATGTTAGATTTACACTTTACAATCATGTTTTACACACAACCTTTTATACTCAGGACTCATCAACACACACGCACACACACAAACCGGTGAGATGTGGCAACCAATTGCGTAGAACATACTCTCAACCAGAAACAACCATCCACCTGTAGTGCCAATCCATACACACATTCACTCATACCAATTCAAGTGTCCCATCTTTTAGAGTGGGCAATTTACAGTATCCAATTAGCCGGGACTTTGGGATGCTGGATGTTAATCTACATAGATTTCTCTCCTGAAAACCGTTTATTATGGTGAGTAAAGCTTTCATTTATTTACAGTAAGCTTAGATATCCAGATTTCCACTAAGGCTGGGTGCAGCAGCAGTTTTAGTCGTGGTTGGAGCTAGTAAATGCCTCCCAACAGAGCTACACTGATCAACCCTAGGTGTTCCGGTATGCCGGGGCGATATCTGCTAGCCGAGAATACTCACCTCTGAATGGCGAAAGAGCTAGCGCTTAGCACAGTTAGCGGCTAATGCTAATACTGCTCCAGCCTCGGTGCTGGAGAAACTTCACTAAAACTCTTTTATAATGCTGCACTTCAGCAAAGTGGCTTTACTACTTCATACAACCTGACTGGTAGAATTCATACATGAGGCACACCAGATTATAAGGAGTACTGACAGTTTTTGGGAAAATAAAAAAAAAATCCACCTTATAGTAAAAAAAAGGCGTAACAGCAGCAGTTTAATACTTACAGGACCCATAATAGTCGCCTGCCAGTGAAACACTGAAAGAAAGAGAAAAGAAATAAAGAATAAGGAAGATGTAAGGAAGACTGCATACTCACATGGCGTTTCGTAACTTTACAGTGCTTGATAGTCACAGCAGTGTAAAAGATAAAAAAAGATAATCAACCATATCTATATATGCTTCAGTGATGCTGATGAAGTTAACAGCATGCTTCTCACGCAGAGCAGAACAGAGCTGGAACAAGAGAAAGACTGGCAATATGAACCCACAAATAAAATAATAGCACAATATTTCAGTGTATTTTTGCAATAACTATACATCTAGTTATATGAAAAAAATGCAAGAATAAAATACTGAAACAAAACAATTTTTTATTTTGTATAAATATAATAGTTTTAAACAGTTGTCTAAACAGTAACTAAACAAAGACTTACCAAGATTTACATTAAATATACAATATACCAACAAATATTGTAATTGTAATCTCTCTGTAAAGCACTTTGAATTGTCTCGATGTAGGAGGGCTGCAATAGAAATAAACTTGCTTTGTCTAATGTAGCAAAAAAAAAAAAAAAACTATCAAAACACTTGCCAACACAATATACACAATACTCAGAGTAAATAATAGACTGTTATTATCACAACATTATTTTTTTAAACAATATTACTGTCTTACAATACACTTTGTATAATGCAGTATTGCCTACACCTAATAGCCATATTAAAACACAGAGTTTTGCCCACCTTGCTGCCATATACAGTATCAGGCAGGTGAGCTCTGAATGGACTGAAAGATACTTACTGTCATCTCCTACAGGACCGGCCGAGCACTGAGCTGGAGGGTCTCTGGCAAAATCGTTCAGCTCCTAAAATCAAAGAGATATCAGTGATGTCAGTAATAATGCATGTGAACATAATGTAGATAACAAACAGGGGACAGTACATATTTATTAAGAGACCTATCCTGCGTGAGGTTTTTTTGAGGGGGAGCAGAAGATGGGGGGGGTTACCTCCTTGAAATACATTTTTGCAACTTGGGATGTCTGCTCTCCATTTAATGTATTTTCTACAATGTAGATTAATATTAAATACATGGAAACAATTAAAGGACACAAATGTAATTATGTAGTAACCCTGATGAACTGAGATGGTGATTTGAGGTGATTTAATTGGGATGAGCTGGAGCTTCACAGCCTAAAGGAAAAGCAGCAACTATTGTTCAGCACCTCCAGGAACTCCTTCCTTCAAGTCGCTGAGAAGACTATTCCAGGTGACTCTACGCTTCTCATGAAGACACTGAGATTAAAATGTGTGCAGATCTGTCCTCAAAGATAAATGTGCTACTTCTGGTTTGTTTAACACTTTTTTTTATTTCCACAAAAGATGTCTACATGTGTTCCTGTGTAGTTTTAATGTCAATCCCAAAGGAAAATTATTTTGTTGAGCTTTGATGTCTCTGCCTTTATGCTGGTAAATTATATAATTTGTATAGGCCATGTTTATCTAATGTAAATTATCACATACTGCTGTCTTTTTTTCTTTTCTTCCTCTTCCTTTTCTGTTCTTTCTTTTTTGGCTACCTTATGTATAACTCTATTGCTTCCTGGTTTCTTAGTCTTTTTTACACATGTCTGATGCAGCTACAAATTAACGATTAGTTGAGAATAAAATTTTGTTAATATTATGTTGATAAATCATTGCAGCCTTAATAATAGTTTTACCACAAAAATTGTAATTGAAATAAACTGTATCCAAGTCCATCCATACTTGCTGACCTCATTTTTTGAATGGAATGGCACCATACAAGCATTATTTGCGATGTATTCGTTTTAAAAATATATAGTTTGTGTTATTCATGCATTTTTGTATATAAATTAAGGTAATGAAAGCTCCTTTAGCAGTGGTCCCTCAGCTTGTCATAGTCCATAAGGTGAACTAGAAAGTTATTTTCGTTCCCACATCTGGGCACTACTTTTATATGTGCTTTTTAAATGTGTTTTTGAATAGACAATACCCTTATGGAACTTAAGTTAAAAGTTTCCATAAAAAATCATGCAGTTTTTACAATGCATAAATGTATATAAATGCAAATCAAAAAACAAAAACAAAACAAATGTTAACTGTTGCAGGTTTTGCTTGTAACTTAATTGATTTCCATTTATTTCCACAATACAATATATATCCCAAACTTACCTATACATGTACCTAAATATCTGAGACAGGTATTAATCCATGATCTAATTCAAGTGTGAAATTAGATCATGCAATATGGCACATGTGTAGAATTTCTTCTTAAACTTCAGAAATTCTCACAAAACAAAATGAAGCATAAACAAACTATGATGTTTTATACACAGCAAAAAAGTCATGTGTTTAAATATTGCCCACAGAGGTTTCCCAGGGTTTATATAGCTCCACACTCTCCTTTGCATGGGAACTTTAACCCTGTATTGCAGTGTCACAACTTACAGTACAGAAGATGGTAACTTGCTCTTTTAGCCTACAACAAGTTGGCCAGGCAAACCTATGCAATAATACCCAATGCAATGTAGCCCTGGTGGGCAAGACTTCACACTGTTGGTAAGTTAGGACGGGTAACACACCCATTATGCAAATTATGAGTTTAACTGGGCATGGGTTAATTAAATATCAGTGGAGTTGGGCAGTTTTTATTGAGTTTATTTGAATTAACTCTGAAATATATCCAACTCGGTCAAATAGCTCCAACACTGAAAACCATTTACATCTGAAAGTGTTAAAATTACACTTTTGAGAGTAAAAATCAACTCTGAAATTTCAACTCTCCAATTTTGCTGTGTACACTGATTGTTTTATGCATATGAAAATATTCAGTAGCTACTGTGTAATCAGAAAAAGAAAGAAAAGATACAGACTTTGAGCCAAGGTGGATGAAATGAAGCAAAATGTTACTGCAAATCCTTTAGTTTTAAATAATGCATGAAAATTGACAGTTCTTCACAAAAAATAAAACAGCTCGTCAGTGTGTTGGTGCAGGAATCTCAGATCAGTAAAGCTGCAGGTTGAAGGTTCAGACAGCAGATACACGCGGGCTCTGTGTGAACAGGGCTGAAGGACTGACCACAGCAGCAGCGCCGCTTTCTTACCTTATAGATCCGCTTTAAAGCCATTGTGCGCGCGCCCCTCACGCTCTCCCGAGCTCTGATCCGATGATGTCACCTGTCACATAAAAATCACCTTCGGCACGAGCGAGCGCGCGCTCTGAGTGCAGCCCTGCAGCAGCAGCAGCAGCAGTAGTAGCGGAGGGCTGTGGTTCAGGTGGATGCTCTGCTCTACCAGCGCGCGCTCCCCCCCACCCACCTCATGCGTGACGACAGAGACCGCGACAAGAGCAATGGCCGCCAAAATCCACATTTCAAACCTAAAGTCCCTCCTTTTATAAATTAGCATCATTTAAAGCAAAGTTTTTCAAGATTTTTAGACCATGTACCAGCAATGACCAAACTAATCTCAGTTGGCATTTCAACGCTGAATCAACATTGAGTCAACGCTGATTTTATGTTTGTATCAAAGGTGGAAACTTTATAGATTTCATCCCTTAATATTTTAATGCAATCACTTTTTTTTTCTAAAATCATGTAGTGTACCACCTCGGGATGCTTCGAGTTCCACCAGAGGTACCCATAACACAGTTTGAAAACCACTGATTTAAAGTTACCTGCACTAATTTAGAGGGCACTATTATAAAAGCCCTATATATACTTAAATAATTAACATTAAAATGTTTAAGCACCTCTGGATTATGTTTGAAAAAGAAAAACGGTGTAGATATGTGGATGAGACCACAGTTATTATATCGACACCTTTATAAAATAATAACCTAATTCATTTTTTCAAGTTTTTCAGGAAACACAGAAAACATAAGACATAAACATAAACATTATTTGAAAAATAGCAATGTTTTTAATTATCATACAGTTAAGCAACAGAATCAACCAGAAACCGTATTAAAAACTTAAAATAAAATAAAAAGAAAATATTGATTGAAAAGACAGAAAAACACTAACACTTTAACATTTTAACAGCCACAAATTGTGGAGAATTTCTAGTTAGTTTATGGACTTGTATTAATGATATTAGTTATATGGCTATGTTGCAAAAATGCAGACTAAAAACATAAACAAAAAAAATCAATTTTACGATTAATGAGAACTATGCAATAAATAAACAACTATGCAATATGTATAGTCTTTATTAAGAAGTAAACAAAACGTTATATTAAAGTAAAATGTGTACCACTTTGGGACAAGCCCTGAATTGTGGAGGTTAGATAAGTGAAAGTAAGATGCTCAATCTAGGAACGTTATTAACATTGCCTATGTCACATTTTATAATATATATATATATATATATATATATATATATATATATATATATATATATATATATATATATATATATATATATAGATGTTAATCTAGGTTGCTGTCCGTGGTCCTGAAGGCATGCTGACTGACAGCTGTCGCTCAGTTTTAAGGTAGAACTAAAATGTAGCCCCAACCCTTCTATACCTTTAAATGAACGTTGAGGAATGAATGTTAAATAGCCTAAATGTTGGTTAAAGGTCGTTTTTTCCATCATCAACATTTTTGTGCAATAAAAGATGTAATGCATCCAATATAATGAACGTCTATTTAATGTTTTTAGTGTTATTTAAGGCAGTGCGAAACAGTCCTCTCATGCGCGGACTGGTGCATGCGCGCAAAATGTCGCACTGCTTGTGGGTGTGAATAAAACAACGTTTACAAACGTCCAGGCGACAGACAGACGGACAGACAGAGGGCTCAGCCTGCAGCCTATAGCCCCTCATTAATAATCGCAGCGACGCAGTGATGGCAAACGACCCGGCGCTTCTTTTCCGTTCCCTGCGCACTCTGCTCCGCGCTGCGTCAGACGGGCTATTGATTAGCAAAACATGGCGTGGCGCGCGCGTGTGCTCGGGAAAGCCCCCTTAGCTTCCACCTGATGGCAGCATCAGGCAGCCCCTTCAAATGGGTGCGTGGGAGTTCCCCTCTTCGCCATGTCGGGGTGGTGCAACGCGCCAGGATCTCCCGAGTAGAGAGAGCTCCCTCCCTCCCTCTCTATCTCTCTCTCTCTTTTCATTGCTCTCTCTCTCTCTTTTTTCTTCCCCTCCCCGTCCGTTCCCTCCTCCATCCTCCCCCACCCGAGAGCAGCAGCAGCAGCATCCTCAGCCTCATCCTCCTCAGCCTCATCCTCAGTATCCTCAGCTTCAGCATCCTCAGCATCAGCACCTCGAGCTCTCTCCTCCAGGCTCCTCTCTCCGGTTATCCTCCCCCCCACCCAGCAGCAGCAGCGGCGGCGGCGGCGCTCCCACCACGGCCACACGCGCATCCGAGTGATGCCACTGCAGCTCGCGCCCGCGACAGCAGCACGCGACACACACTAGAGCCGCCGCTTCCTTCTTCCTTCTGCGAGGAGGGGACCCCGCCAGCCATCCCTGAGACCCCCACTGCCCATGAAGATGTCTAACGCTGACATGGTCTTGAACGCCACCGACCGGGTAGTGAAATGTAAGGGCTGATCGTTTGTTATTATTGTTGTTGTTATTGTTATTTGCTTTATATGTCCATATATTTCTCTATCTTTCTTCGATTCTATACGATTCCAGCTAACTAAATCAGCTGCGTAATGTCGTGCGTAATATGGTACCGCACCATGTGTGTTTATGCTGTTTTCTTCCTAGCTAATCTGATCTGATCTGATCATAATCGGATCACGATCATAATCTGATCTGTTTACTGATACGTTGCTATAGGCTGATCATTGGCCAGATTGAATGCAGGCGCACGATGATAATAATATTAATAAACAAAGAGAGGAGGAATCGCGCGTATTTACCGCGCGTGCAATCGCGTTTCAGATACTGTGCTCTTGTAACAGTAGAAAGATGTGTCCAAACTGGGTGTTTTTAGCGCATTTTGCTTCATTTCGTGCCCTGGCGAGGCTGTACAGGCTGTAAGGAAAGAAGGAGGAGAGATAGATGGTGGTTGGAGGAAGGAGGCAGCAGCAGCAGCAGAGCAGTGTGGATGGATAGATGGATGGATGATGGTGGTGGAGGTGGTGGTGGTGGAGGTCTTTGCGGCGGAGGCGGTGATGCAGCAGCATTTTCCTTGGCACAGGCATAGAGGGCGCCTCTCCGTTGTAGTTCTAGAACCCTATTCCTTCTTCCTCCACTTGCACACTTGAATATATTCGTGTATATGCGTAGCGGGAGAGAAAAATATATGCATATAATATAGGCTGCATATATGCTGCGTTTTTCTACATTTGCGCATGCAGTATGAGAGAGAGAAAAGAAAGAAAGGTTGTGCACGAGGATTTAAGGAATTGAGGATTTTGGGGGTTTAGAGGGGAGACACTCACACTCTCATCTTGAGGGGGATCTCCCTCCTTCCTTTCCTCTTTAAGCTGGGACACTGGTTGGTTTTCTGTTTTTCTCACTTGCACGTTTCTCACGTTTAACAGCTACTATGCTTAAAGGGGCCAAGCCAACGTTCTCACGTGGGTGGAACGTGGGCTAGGTGAGTTCCAGGTGGGCATGGGTTCTGGGCAGGTTTGTGTTTACAGACGTGCATAGATAAATACATACATACCTACATACGTTTTTACTGGCACACAATTAGGCTTCCCAAATGGGCCCCATCCAGGGCCAACGTTCATACAGGAGATTGATCTTTGTGTTACTTTTATATTAACATGCTTTACATATTTTTATTTTGAATATGTTTTTACGAATATGTTATTATGATAATTGATTTTTCACAAGCCTCTTTTTTTTTTTTTTTTTTGGTGCCCCTCCAGGCACTTAGTGCCCTACGCGCAATGCGTGATCTGTGTGGGTGGTGCACCAGCACTGGCCCCATCATTATAGCTAGGCCTGTCACAATATATTGTCCTCAAAAACTGCATTAAGTAATATTATTGTCATTTTAAGGCCATTAAATGCCACTGCCATAATGATAAACAAAGTAACTAAACGCTTCTAAACTTGAATGAACTTTGAATTCATCATTGTTTGGAAGATCTACACTGTTTTTTACCTGCAGATATCTACACTGTGTGTATGGAGTTACACTTATTGAAGTACTGGTCCTTGTGTAACTGGTCAGAACTGAACAGAAGTCAGAAACATGCAGATGAAAAAAGTGAAAGAGGCTTTATTACAGGACTTGGATACAAAATCATGGTAAAAAGGTAATTACTAGTAACCAAAGTAGAAAGAACAGATGATTCTAAACTGGAAAACTGAGTCAATAAGAGAAGCTAAAAGTCATACATTAAAAATCTAACAAAAACAACAAGAAATGCTTAGTAATGATTGTGGGCTAATCCAAACTTGGCACTGAACTAAACAAAGGAGAAGGTATACATAGGCAGGGAAACAGGTGAAAACAATCCATAATCAGGCGACTGAGACTGAGACTGAGTCAGTGTCACGTGATCATGATCAGGAGTCATGTGGGACTCAGCAGCATTATGGGAAATGAAGTCTGAGGGAAGGAAGCCTGACAGTGGTCATATCCACTTATTGTACGTTTAGTCGATAACGTCATTATTGTGACAGGCCTAATTACAGCCCACCTTAAGTAAATCCACATAAATCCCATCTAGGCGTAAAATTGGACCCATGTCCAGAGTAAATCCCAGATGAGACTCTTTACATTTAAACTCTTAACACACGCTCACACTTCATTACCTTCAGAATGTACATATATGGTTTTACAGACCCTAAAATAGAACCCAGTGGGACTCCACACGGTAAGTGCAGTAAGCTTAATGGCTTTACAATAGTTTTCACTTTGGTATTAATAATTAAATCAATGATCCAGAGTTTAAGGGTTTAAGTTTTAAAGTTTAAAATTCCCATGTGGGCTTCCTATATACACCCACACATGCTTCTTGCACTTGGTTGACAGGAGATTGCTATGGAGTTAGACTACAGTCTGAGGGAGTGTTTTGTACTGATAATATAAACAGAAAGCTAATATTATATTTAACCTAATGAAGGTTTACTGGGAAAGTAGACTGTGTTCAGTAAGAACCAAGGGCGTAGGAGCGGGTTTGATATTGGGGGGGGGGGGGGCACTTTTGCTAATGCACCAAAGCCCATATAGTTTCTTAGAACAACATTTAAGGAATTACTTTTAATCACAAATAATCCCTTTTTTCTGTACTCTGTTTATTATTAGTTACATCCAAGTAAAGGTGACTTTACAACCACCATGTTACTCCACATTACATTTAAACAAATATGCGTGAAATGTCTGAATTATATACATATATGACAAAAACTGATCAGTTATCATCTGCGCTTTTAGTTGTTTCTACTGAAAGCACTTCTTATGATGGTGTCCTTTTTTGAAAAAAGAATGTAACTTTACGTTTCATAGAGATTTTTGTCAGAAGTTAATATAAACATTAGACTAAAGAAAAAAACATTTGGATTTACCTGGAATCCCTCTATTTACTCAGGATTTAGTCTTACTGTGAACTACAAATAAACAGAAGTCAGGTTAGAGCAGTGTTTCTCAACCCTGTTCCTACACATTCTACTGCATATCCCCACTGCCTTCTCTGCTTTAAAGTCACTTAATAAAGTAAGTGGAGGTATGATGTGTCTAATACACTGCTGACATACATAATGAAAAGGATGTTAACAGGTAAACTCAGTAAAGGACTGTTTATTAGCTAATCAGTTGGATCTGGTAGAAAACACACAATTTTAGGGCAGAGATCAGGGTTAATAAACTGCTTTAAACTACCAACATAAAGTACTGTACTAAATTCTGACTATCCACTACATCTGGCTTCTAGCTAACTATTTTTTTCGTTTACTATAGCTTACAGTAAGTCCTGCAATCCTAAATTAATAAACACAATTTGAAAATGAAATAGTGATTAGCTGATCAGGGCAAGCTGAACATAACATATATGTTTTTTTTTAAGCCTTGACTCCCTGTCTAGCTAATTCCAAAGTTAAGCTAACTGACTAACACAGCTGCAGTTTATTATCACACGGTGGGTTTAATCTGTGTGTTTTGATTTGGAGAGTCTTTTTAACCAGCTATCAGAAATAATCTCAACACAGGCCACATGGTAAACTCCGTTACCTCTTAGAAAAATCGCCGTATATCCAGATTTACTTCAACACCAGCTGATGCTGGACACCGCTTCTATATCTCACAGCGAGGGGGAGGGGCTTCTCCTCCACCAGCAGGCTAACTCTTCTCGCAAGACCAGCGAGCTGATTGGCTGTTTCTCCTGAAAGGCGGGACTTTCTCCCTGAACCGGCACCGTGATTGGTTTCCCAGCGCTTAGCGGTCGGTCTCTTCATTAACAGTACGACTGAGCTGAGCGAAACTATTTCATTTTTGGGGGGGACAAATCCACCTGTTTCTAATATTGGGTGGGACATGTCCCACCCATCCCCCCCGGTTCCTACGCCAATGGTAAGAACCCCACTTTTCAGGCTTTTGATTGGCTATTCTCTGGTCTGGTAATCTATATGCATCTCCGCAGGTGACAGACAGGCACTTGTCTGATAGCACACATGCCTCCATCCATCACTAGGCTCTGACTGGTCCATCAGTCAGTGTAGAACATTGTCAGAATTGCACAGTGTGTGTGTGGGTATGTGCATGTGGGTATGTGTGTGTCTGCATGGGTCTGACATGTCTGGGCCTTTAGTGATTGATTTGTCTGCAATTTCATGGCCTTCTTCCAGTTTTACTATTAAAACCGTCCTTTGATGGCAGAATAAAAGTCCTCTGCATTTCAATGCATGTGACATTTAAAGATATTTGGTTATCAGTGTGTGATGTTCACTAGGCCTGTCACAATTATTAGCAAGTATTGGCTTATCATACAAAGTATATATCATTTTAATGATCTCAATACAAATAAGTTCTATTTATTTTAAAAACTGATATATTTTTTAAATATTCCAGTTCCAATTCCAATTCCCTAGTGTCTAAATATTCATAATGATTAAACATTCTCCGAAGAACAATAATATAATGTATTGCAATAATGTTTGGCACAATATATCACCCCCCAAAAATATGTTATAAATTATTTTATTATGCTCAAACTTAAAAAAAAATAAATCAGCTACATTCATCTGAAGACTAGAATACTGACATATAGGATTACGAACATGTAGGCTTAGGTTCTAGGGTTAAGCTTTTAAGAGTAGGCTAGTTTTAAGTGTAGGCTTCGTTTTTCTTCTTATATTCGATCCAGTAATTTTGGCACATCCCAACTTTCTGGTATGTTTAAAACCATGCAGCAAGTGAGATGCAAACGTGACTGTGAAACAATTAGTCTACTTCCTTATGAAGCCTAGAATACTGGCATGCAGGTTTAAACACATGAAGGATTGGGTTCTACATGTGTCAAGCACTTATGTGCTAGTGTAGGATAATTAATGGACCATAACGGATTATTTTTATATTTCTCAATATTTATGGCCAGTATCGGATAGATACTTAAGCAATAATACACTCGTGGTTCGTGCCTTAACGTGTAAGATTGGCACTGATGTGCTGCGGTCAAAGATCAGCACAGCAGTGCAAATATTACATGTTATAGCACGAATCTTGAGTGTATTATTGTGATTATACCACAGTTATATTATCGCTGTTTATTAAAAGATTTTGAGTTAAAGAGGATGAAAAATACGATCTGTTTGTTATAAAAACTCTGCAGGTTAAAATAGTTCAATTGCTGCTCTGTTTGTAGCTGCACTTTTTTGGCTTGTAAGCGCTGCATTGTTACTAGGTTACCTGTATGTGGTGAAGTAATACACAGAGAGCTTCGGTTACAGTGCATTACCGGATGATAATGGCACTCATAGAGAGCTTCTCAGCTAATCACATTGCAGGGTCGGAACTAACTGTGGTATAATAAATATTAAGTATTGGTTCAGCACCCTTAATATCCATTATGTATGAAACCATGCAGCAAGGTGAAGTCTGTCTGACTTATTGATCCAGAGACAGGGTAGTTCCTACTGATTATAATGATTGATTTGTATGCAAGAAAAAGAATGAAGAGTTTATAGACAGGAACGAGTCAGAGTGTCCCATGACTTTCGCCATGCTGCATGGATGTGTCTTGTCTCCTGCATAGTGTGGGTGGTAATGCCTTTTGTGTCCATTGTGGATTGTGGAATGTTAAACGTTCCAACCAATTTGGAAAGGGAGAAAGTCCATCCAGCTGGCACCCAATATCAGGCATCTCTCAAGCTCTGATAATTCACATCAAGGTTAACCTTACTTACAAGATAATACCTTACAGCTTATACAGTTATACAAGTAATACCTTATGATCAATTTACACACTGCTGTCCCACTACAGTGTTTTTCATTCATGGCAAAAACAAACGCAATAAAACCAGTAATAAGTGCATTTATATACATACAAATATATACATCATATGCAAAGAAACCGAGAAGCTCTGTAAAGATACAGTATATTGCCATCAATTAAAAATTTTACATAGTAAAGAAAGACTCTATAAATCCTGAGATGAAAGAAAGAACAAAGTGTTTGTTTATTTACTCATAACTAATCTCAGGCAGAACGAGGAGGAGGTGTTCTGTGCTGTAGTAAAAGATTTATATTAAAGAATCTTACAGAGTTCAGACACCTACATAAAACATCTACATAAGGACAGTCTGGACTTAACTAACTTTACCATGGCCTTAAAACTGTTTCACAATATAATATTTGGAAACAAAAGTTGATATAATTTTTTTGTAGATTGTTTCAGTCAAAAGGTAGAGAAAATCTTAAAGCCTTTTCCCAACTCAGTCCGTAGTGTCTGCGGGGTCTTCTTCCTCATCTTCAAACATCTTCACAGCAAAGAGACACTGATAAACGAGGGAATGAAGAGTGTAATTTCCATGCTTTTCATTTAAATGAGAAGACATAAAAATGGGAAGTCTACCAAGAATAGCTTTATACACCAATCAACCTTATTAACATTATTAAACAGCGGTGCTGCTGGAGTTTTTAAACACTGTATTAACTCACTGTCCACTCTATTGGAAACCCCTACCTGTCTGGACTTCCTTATAGATGTATAATCAGCGACAGAAGCTCTGAATCTGTTGTTTTGTGTTGTTTTGGTCTTTTTTTTTCATAGTCCTTTATCAGTGGTCATAGGATGCTGCTCATTGTGCACTTCCCAGAGGATACTGTTGGTGGACTTTTCTCAGTCCAGCGGTGACACTAAAAGTGTTTAAAAACTCCAGCAGCACTGCTGTGTCTGAAAAGGACCCACCACCAAAATAATACCTGCTTTTGGTGGCCATATGTGGTCATGCCAATTGGAAAATAGGATGGAATGAGGATAATAATAATAATATAGTATGCAGAGAAACAGAGATACAGGTTCACAGTCTATAATTATTATTTATTATAACTACAAACAGCTCCAATAAGATCAGTGGAGCTAATACGGTGATGGCAATATGTGTAAAAACAACAAAGCTTGAGAAGACCAGTTACCAGTTTTTACCATCTATCTGTTGAAGGAAATGATTCATACCTTGAGATGTTTTTGCCATGTTATCATGTGATTTGAGCCCTAAGAAATCATGCGGGAGACCAGAGGGCTTCTCCTGTTTAAATGGCTGTATCCACAATCCTAAAACGCCCTTTAAAGAACCCTTATTTATAAGAACGCAGTCACTAACAGTAGTGAGTCATGCTGGCCTGCACCCACACACAGACCTCAGGACATTCACTCAGCACAACTTAGCAAAAGCCTCCACACAGTCGCTCTGACGCTCTCCTCCTCCTCCTCCTCCTCCCTGCATGCCTTACAGCTCATCAACCATGGGAATGCACTGCTGTAGATCAGAGCCGTGTTCCTGGCTAGCTCCCTCCCAAAGCCACCCCGAAACCCCACGGTTTCACAGAGCTTCCTGTTTATATAACCAGAGATCTTATCACGAACAAAACACATCAATAAATAACCGCCACTAAAACTCTGAAGATGAAGCCAGCTCTAGATTTATATTCCGTGTACTGCATACAGCGTACAGCCACCGGCAAACAAACACAATATCCAAACATCTTGTTATTGTGTGCTATACAACCTACTGCAGAGCTCATGGAAGCCCTATTAGCTTTATTGTTGTTGACAATAGCTTGGACACATATCTGACTCGGATAGGCTGATAATTGTTCATATAATACACCATGTGTCCAAAGACGGATTAAAGGATAGTCTGGACCCCTGGGCAACAAGTTGCCCAAGGCCCCCCTAACCCCCCTGAAATATGAAACTAGTCAAATGGCTTGTTTTCTTCACATAAGTGAAGTCACACCCTTGGCCAAATTCACTCAATTTAATCTGTGTCAAAGATAGCATATAATTGCAAAATTGCTAAATTACTTTGTGTTTCTGCGCTTAAGAGAAATTGAACATAATATATAAAAAAAAAAAAAATACAAATTTAGAAACATTAAGTAAGGGCCTGAATCACATATTTGCAACAAAACATCTGTTATAAAATATAGTAGCTTTTTACACAAAAAGAAAAAAAAAACTCTTGTATTTGTTTAGCTGTACTTTAGATCTTTATTTTTGTTAATTTTTTATTAGTCTTGGTAATTTACTGATTATGGAAGAGACAAACATTTATAGATTTTGTTTCAAATAAATGATTAAAACTGTTGTATTTATACTAAATAAAACATTTATATTTATTTTTTTTGCAGTAGTAAATCAACAAAAAAACTATATTTTGTTATATTGTCAAGAATATTGTTATCACAAAAATACTCATGAAAAATATCATGATATTATTTTAAGGCCATATCGCTCACCCCTAATGTGCAGATTACTCAAGATACTAATGGCACATTGTAACCTTCAATAGAAATAAGCTCCTCTTGGTTTGAAACACAATAATGTAGTTTTTTTTATTAAGGTGGACTTTAGAGCTCCTGTTAAGGTGGAAAGGCAGTGTGGACTCATACGTTTGACCAGTTACTTTGGATTAATTAATACTCAGCACCAATAGAAAGACTAGTTTACTCTGGTAACAGTAGTCTAGTACTCTGTAGATGTTGATGTGACTTGGCCACTCCATACTTGGGGTCCCAAAGGGCTAATCTCTGACTGGCCTACTTTACTGAGTTCGATTCTAGGACATTAACTGTGTTAGTTCTGGTGGGGACTGTGCAGCGTCGCCTGTGTTGCAGAGTTATTGTAAGGACACAAAAGGAAGAGACACTCTCAGAAAGGCTTCAGATAGTGCTGAGCTAGATTGACATGGCAAAAGTCATGGGACAGATATTGTGTATTTTGTTCCATGAATATTGCCATGTTCCAAGCTAAATAAGATTGCTGCAATGAGCTGCAGTATATGCAGTATATGGACTATTCTAACCAAAACCCACCGGTCATGATCATTACCACTCACTGCACTGTCCAGGGTGGGTGGTATTGTCTTCTGAGATGTTTTTTCCTGGTGCACATGTGACTCTATTGCTTAAGGAATGGCCCATCCATTGATAGTGGCACCCACTTTTAGGCTTCGCTCCATCTCCGATAATTCACATGAACTTGCCATGAACTCTCTCTCTAGTGTTAAACCTCACTCACAAGATAACACCTACCTCACAGTTCTGGGCATTTCCAAGTCATCCCCTGAGGAAACAAGTCATCATCAATTTTCATACTGCTATCCCATGACTTTTTTTCCCTATATAGTCTGTATTGGCTGTGCCAGTATTGCTGTACCATGTCAATATTGACTTTTTTTTTTTAGCATTATTGATAATATTGATGGACTGAGAGATGGATAGAGAGATGGAATCAGTCCAATCAAAACACGCTGTAAAGTGACTGTAGACAAATTTGTTAGCATAGCAAATTCAATACTTCAAAAGCCCTATCTGGACAGGATTAGTTTCTCAGGGGGTACTGGGGTCATTTTTTTTTTTAAGGGGGTCCTCTGCGATTTTATTCCGCCCGAAACGACATCTCTGAGTTTACACCGTAATTACACTGTAGGCTCGTGTTTTCAACGAGGTCCACGTTACACAACAGCGAGTGGAAATGGAGGAGCTACTGAATTCTATGTCATGTGCCTGAGAAAGCCAAAAAACTCACGGGTCCTCCTGTTTTTTCAAGTGCAGTCTGTATGCAAGAGTTTTATTACTGAGAAGAAGTGTGAAATATTCTTCAGAGACGTCCCCCTGAGAAACTAATCCCATCCAGATAAGGCTTAAGCGTATTTTATGTTGTCATAGAAGGTATATGTCCACTAGAGCAAAGGTCATTCAGTAGTTTCTGATAACAGAAACCCTGTAAAACATACCAAAGAGGCAAAAAGGTATACAAAACAAATTCTTTTTTTTTGGCCTGCCACCACTACCCCTCTTTGGAGGACTATTAATACTTTATTGTTTATTCATTTATTTGTTTTATTTATATATACATATATATATAATTTATATTTTTTAAGCAGAGACAGTTGGGGGGGGGTTCAGGGTTGGAGGGAATGAGATGCAGAAGGAAGTAGTACAAGGGGAGAAAAAACAAAGAAACAAAGAGAAAGAAAAAATAGGAAAGAGATAGAGACATAAATATATATATCGATACATATATAGCAAAATATATCTTTAAAAAAACAGAATCATGAACTCATGTGCGATTTTAACTAATGATTTTGCTACGGTTTATCTTGTGTTGGATTATTGTGATTTAATGTAATGTTTAAAAACAATTAAATGTACAAAAACAATTCTACAAAAATGTTCTATCGTACGTTTACCTTCTGCCACAGTCTCTTTTTCATCATGCCCATGTGGCAGTGGCCATATTTCACTTGATTCCCATGATTTCCAAAGGTACCACATCTTTAGAAGATAGAACATTCTGTCTGTTTTCGTATCCATACTTAACTTTGAGCATAAATGAACCTTCAAAGTCACTCATCAACTCTTAAAGGAGCTACATTTATTAGTTTTACGCTTACATGAGCAAGACTAAGCAGATGCAGTGATTAAATGAGAGGCATTAACGTACATTTGTCACAGTAGGTCCTGCAGACTCTAAAAGTAAATGATTAATAGCTTGTTTATGCCTATATGCAACACCATCAATCTGTTGTGAAGGCCTTGCTATAACCATTTACTGAAGGAGAACTTGGATTAATTTGTATTACTTAGATACGATGATGTACTGGCCATTTTTTCAGATGTCTTGCTGAAGCTTAGGTTTTCTTTGCGAATGGTTCCAGTCTTACAACAAAATGATGCACTACATGAAAGTAAGTGTGTAAAATAGCTAGCAATTTCAGTCCTATATCAAAACACTAGAGAGATATGTGCCTGGCTTGCAACATTTTCCTCACATGTGAAACCTATGTGGGTTGCCAGATAGAGGACACTGAATCTACATGAATGAGTGTAAAGCAAGTTTTGCAGATTTTTTTTTAAAGGCTATGTATGACCACATTTGTATCTGAATTGAGTTGATATACAGCTTGCAGATTCTGCTGTATATTTTTGTTGTGCTTTTTACTGCTTTTTAACTGTTACTGATAGCAGCTCATGTTAGCACGTAGCATATCTTAAATACGTGCTGCCTTGATAACCCAGTAGTACGCAACAACTATGAATATGAATATGAGCACTCAAAATTATGAAATAAATTAAAATGCCTGTGTCCGCTAGCTAGTGGTTGTGATAAATTGACAAGCTAGCTATGTAGGCTAAAGCTCTGAAGCTTAGTGTTTTCATGTTCACAGGCGATGTAGTTTGTTGTGTGCATTCACTGTGAACGTTTATCTCACTCTACCTCACAATACCTCACTCTACCTTACTCTACCTTACACTACCTCACACTACTCTGCTCTGCCTTGCTCTGCCTCCAGCCTAGTTAGCTCCCCCTGTTGCTTAACATAGGTAATGTTATTAATTCCCTATGGCAGGGCGCGATTTGCTGCCAAGACACGCGAGAGACAACAAGCAACAAAGCAGCAGAGCGACAAGTGACAGAGTTGAAATTTTCTCAACTTTATGCAAATGGCTTATGACGTGGTGAAGAAAAATTCTAACCTGATTGACTTCTAGCATTTCTTTGGACCTATCACATACAAGGCGTTCCGAGGTCCTCAAGGTCCTCTTTGAACATTTGGTTCCTTTTGCATTTCCTTCCTACCAAACTGAAACAGCCAAGAGTCTAGTAAGCTTGAGAGTCAAATCTTCAAAATAAAGTGGCCATATATATATAACATTCATCATGTTTTATTAAAATCTATTTATTTTTAACCATTTTAGTGATATAAATTTGGCTAAAAAATAAATATAATACAAACACACATTTAATCAACATTTTTTAGGGGCCGTTAAAGCAATACAATTTTTTGTGCCTTTTTTGTTGTGCTGCCTTGCTTGACCATGATACACACGCGCGTTGAGCTTTGACACGCCCACAAGCCACAAACACGGGGTGACACGAGCGACTCGTCACATTTTCTAGTGTTATCGCAGGGTAATAATGTGTATGATGTGAAAACTCACGTCACAATAACATTTATAATATGTTTTTTTTTAAATATGGACCTTCAAGGCTTCATCATCATTGCAAATTATAGTCTCAATACTGTCTTTCTACGATGACTGTACTGTGTCTAATGATATGAGCTGAGATTGATCAAATGTGGGGCATTTATGGTCATGTTCTCTCTAATGGCCTATCTAATGGGCCAGGCTTTGGCTAACCTTCCATGTATTCACACGGTGGGTTTAAATCATCTTAGGAGTAATCCCGTCCTTAATTAGCCGGGCAGAATAGCCGCAGAACAGTGGGAGAGCCCTGTCCACTCTGGGTCTGCTCTCGGGGGGAGGAAACTCACAAAGGTGAATGGAGTGACGAGAGGTGTAATAGCCGTGCGAGAGGAACGGGGGGGAGAAATAGGCGCTGGGGGAATCTGCATGCATGATACGCGCTGGCTGGCTTTATTTAGCAGTGTGGGTGAATTATTTAAGCATTGGTTTGCAGCAGTGTTTTACTGCACACGGCTCTCTTACATAATGAAACTTCCCTGAGGTCTGTGAGATGGAGTGGAGTGGAGGGAAGGAAGGGAAGGGAAGGGAGGAGGGGGTGAGATAGAGGGAGAGAGAGAGAGATGAAGAAAGAGACACAGGGAAAAGAGAGAGAGAGAGAGACAAAGAGCGAGGGAGTAAACACCCTGTAAAAGAGGGAATGAGGGAAAAGAGTGAGAATATAGAGCAGGGGTGTCAAACTCATTTTGGCCGAGGGCCACATTGGCATATTGACTGTCCTCTGAGGGCCAGATGTAACTTATAAATGTAATAAAATGTAACCAAATGATATATAAAATGAATGTAATTACTCCTTAATGATAAATAACTCTCAATATATTATTTATTCAATGAAATATTACAGTTGCATGGAAAAAATGTTTGCTTGTTGCTCTATTAACATAAATCCTTTTAATTTGTCATGTTATGAAATCCAAAAACTCCATCAATCAAGAACCAAACTATTCAAGTGAATAGAAATGACATCAAGTTATATTAACTTTGATCAAAACGTTTGATACTGAAATAAGGCTTAATAAATATAAAATCAAAAATTGTGAGCTGTTAAGAACATGTGACAGATTTAGTATTTCCTCAGATTTAGCAGTTCCTCATACAACCACTAGTCGGAGCAGCAGCAGCAGCAAAAGCCCGCAGTCTTTACTTAGTCAGAGCTACAGCCCAGCCACGGGCTACAGGGCTCAGCTGAGCCAGTCTGGAGCGTTTTTACAGTTTATCTGTGTAGTAAATAAAGGTTTTAACCCCACTAAACGGATAATACAGCTCTCTACAGTTCATCTTTCAGCCCAAGCAGCTAACAGCAGCAGTTTAGAGCAGCGTCACGGAGTCACTGCTGGGATTACATTATAAACAGGTCAGTTAGCGCGCTGCTAACCTCATGATGTTTATAACTACGCAGTTTAGTGGACACACCACGGCTGCAAGGTTAGACTGTTGAAGGCTACTGAAGACTATTAAAGGCTATTGGAGGTTATTGAAAGGGTTATTGGGGGCAGAAATCAGTAAAGGCTGGTTAGATGAGTGATTCACGTCCTCGTCCTTTGCTGTGGTGAAACTTTGACTAGCGCTGTCACAGTGATGTTTATTAACGTCATTAAAACAGATTTTGTCAGCTATTGTCTTATATTAAATATTTACACACAACTTATATCTCTCATAAAAAGCGTTTATTTTGGTCAGTAACACTCTTCGTAACACAAAAGGCCGTCTGCATCAACTTTTCTTTTTCTGGACATTATGGGATAAACATTTGTATTCCACCCGCGAAGTTACGCCTTCCCTCCGGCAGGGTTTCCACATCAATGACTACACTGCCATGTAGTGGCAGTAAGCCGTAACTTCGCGGGTAATACAATCGACAAGCATTGTGGGGAATGTAGTTTTTGGTCAAAGAACGCTTCTGACCTATTTAGTATAGACACAAAGATCTTACAAGCTCTCGCGGGCCACATAAAAGGACGTGGCGGGCCACATTTGGCCCACGGGCCTTGTGTTTGACACATGTGATATAGAGGCTTAAAAAGACGGAGGTTTGTACTGTAGTAGAGGAGCAAAAGGAAAACAAGCTGGAGGACGAAGGAGGAAAAACGAAGGAAGATGGCTAGATTGTAGGCAAGGAGAGATGCTATAGACAGACAGAGAGAAGGAGGAGGAGTGAGAGAGAGAGAGGGAGAGAGAGAGAAGAATAAGAAGTGCAGACAGAGCAGAGGGCGCGAGTGATGGAAGAGAAATCAGCAGGCATGCATGAGAACACATTTGCACATTGCACACGCACATGACAGCGCTGTGGGTGAACGCTTGAACTGCTTCAGCCTCTGCCCTCACACTACCTGCACACACACACACACACACACACACACACACACATACACACTGTGCACTTTATTTATGGATATCGCTGAACAGGGTCACATCAAATGGATGGGAAGCTTTTATTCTAGCATGTAATTACTGTGTCCAGAATTGTGAAGGGAACTACACACATGCTGTTTTCAACCTCTGGACATGAGGTTTATGTGCTTTGTGTGCTTTGTGTGCTTTGTGTGTGTGTGTGTGAGTGTGTGAGTGTGAGCATGGAAAAGCACACGAATAGTTCCCAAAGTATACCTCATGTCACGCCTGGTGCTAAAAGTGCTTCTATATCTCCCACACTCAACTATAGACTACATTGCCCAGGATGCACCTCACACTGACATCATCACACCCAATCCCGATCACATGACGCTGCACATGACTCCTCCAGGAAGCAAATCATCTGAATTCTAATTAGCTGTGTTAGGCCCTAGTTTGTTTGATCATCCCTCTGCCTTATACTTTTATAAAAAAAGTATATTTTGATTTACACCTGCATGTGTCTGAGTTCTGCCCCGCCATGACACCACATCATCTGTCAAACATGGTGGAGGTAGTGTTATGGCATGGGCATATACATTGGGCATATGTCAAACGTCATGGAATAGCAGTATGCAAACTGATCCTATGGAGATGGCTTGGGAATGCCCAGATATGTTGTATATGTTGTGAGGCGATATCTTGTGAGTGAGGTGGAAAACTGGCCAGCATGCTCATAGCAAGGTGATGTGAATTATGGAAGATCGAGCGTGTATAATAGTGGGTACTAGATGGATGAATTGTTCTTGGTAATAGTGGTATTGTAATTGCAAAAAGACAAGTAATTCTGGCTAAAATCATATTCCTGTTCAGTGCAGAAGACCCCTAATGCATATCCAGCAGATGGGTACAGTGTTCTTTCGCTTCTGTAGACATGGCAAAAATCACGGGACACAATAATTCCACCTACATGTAAAAAGTAATCTAATAAACATGTAATGAGCTGATTTTCAAGAAAATCAGAAATATGCACAAAAATACACTGTATCAATTCACATCATTATGTGGAAATGTCAACTTCAGGATGACTGTGATGCATTAATGCTGGCATGCTGTTACTGTATCCAGAATAAAATAAAAAGTAATTCTTTAGGTTTTAATCGTCAGACCTCCACACCCCTCCACACTGTCTCAGAATCACACCTCCATGCCTCCGATGGCCCAGGTTCTCCTTCCTGCCCCCCAGCATTAGCCAATAGTGCCGGGCGAGGGCCACTGGCTCCAGCCCCTCTCAGCTCTTCTGCCGTCTCCAGCATATTGGCTTTTCATGCATGAATTGAGCTCAGGCCTGCAAGCTGCCACACAGACACACTTCTTGCTGCACACTTAAAGTGAGACTGCAGCTACACGGTGCAGACTTGGTCATCTGCCAACTCAGGTGTCCTTCATTGATATCTAAGCTAACAATTTAAACTCCTTATTATCCAACTACTATTATAGAAATAATATGCAAGCTAAGCACATTTTTACGACTCTTAAAAAACAGGATAACTGTTAACAATAACAGTAATAGCATTACCAAGCCTGCTGCCTTGCATAAAATCAAGCTTTCATTTTTCAAGCTTTAAACCCTTTATTTTAAGTGGTTGACTATTTTTCAACCACTAAAGAAACTACAATTCTATAACTGTTATTAGGTTTGTAGTTATAAGCGTCTACAACTGACAGCAGCTCCTTGTATAGGGATTAAATGGTTACTTCTCTTGAGCAGTCTTATCTACTAAATAATATGAATTTGTCAATAGACGGTATTAAACTAATGCATAATATAATATTTTACTTATGCTGTATATATTTAATTCCCTATCCAGGTGTCTGAAATGGAATTGAATTGAATTGATTGCCCAGAGCAAACTCATATGTTTAGTGTAAGCCCTTTGCTTGTCTCTATAACAGAAGGGTCAACTCAACTTTTATTAGAAATGAGAAAACACGACTACCACACAATGAAGGCTCAATCAACTGCATATGTAAGTCTTTGTAAGTCTTTAGTGTGCCATTGTGAGTCTTGAATTCATGTGTGACTATGATATCTGGTCGTTTATTGCCCACAGCTGTCAATCATCTCAATACCTCTCCCCTTTAAATATATATATATATAGGCCTTCGCAAATGTGCAACATGTCAAGTAGCTTTATTTTGGTGAGCCTTTGTGTAGTGTAGCCTGTAGCCTACATACATGATTGTTGTTGATATGTGGCAAAAAAAAAAACATTAAATATTAATATGAGTGGGGTTGTTATATTTTTGGAGATGACAGCAGTCATAAATCAAGTAGCCACTACCATCATTTGCAGACATATATGCCATATATGTTGCTTAACTTCTAGTAATAGTTCATCCTGACCTATAGTACCTCTAAAAAAACGAATTTAGTCAGAATACGATTACAGTGTGCGGGACTAAAACAAACACTGCTAATGTGGCTAACAATGCTAGCTAATGTTGCTGTCCAGCACTGTGTGATGTTAATAATGAATAAAAGACAAGGTTTTAAAGGTAAAATCATGTTATGCTAGGCAGTAACATTAGCTTTTCTTCCTTGCTTATTGCATTAGCATTGCATTGTTTGGTTCAGCCGTCTTTTTAAGCGTCCTCCGTTCTCAGAGACGTGCGTGAGCATGTATAGGAGTGATTTTTGGGTCATGCTTCCCTCTAATCAACTCCCATTTATCCATGCAGTCATATATCAACAGAGCCAGGGGGTGGATTTAGCTCCCAGAGGCATTCGGGCATGTCTCCCCCTTTTCCTAATGCGAGCGTACAACGAAACAAAAATTCTTAACAATAGCCAAAGCAACAGAATGCATTAGTTTCAAGCTAGCATTGTTATTTTTTCCCCCCTCTTATTCCCAGCTGTACACGATCAGGGCATGCATGGTTGATCCAACCCAAGCTAATGTGTTAGACACTGTGGAGGTAGTTATGCAACCCGGTTTGCTCAGTTATTTATAATGTTCTGCGACTGTGTCCACTTTTCTCTGTTTTTCCGATCACGCTCTATCCATCGCCCGGATGTTGTGGCCTGTGCCGAGTGAGCGGTTTGAAAGCGAAAGCAAATCTAAACAGTGGCGCTGATGAAGGGTTACCTATAGCAGGTGGCTGGAGGTTCCTGTACAGATGATTGGACCCCTCTGCATTGCGGTTTCAGCCAGGAAACCTGGACAGAGGATGATGAAATATCTTACAGCTGTCACAGAGCTGTAAAAGAATGCGAGTAGGTACATTTCCAGCCTCCTCTGTTAACCAGTCAACCAGCAGCCTGCATGCCACCCTAGTCTTGGCAAAAATGCAGATGGTTGATTTTTTTCCTCATCATAAAATAACTGCTATAATGCAGCAACCAGTAAAAGCACTGTGGATGAGGCAGCTGTTAATTCCCTTCTGCTCTTCTCAGTAGACATTATTTCTGTAATAATAACAGTGTGAAGGCTTTACTGTGTAAGACAGTGGGACCTATTTTAGTGTGCACCGTGCAGCTTGATTTAAGGCATGTCAATGTGTCTTTGCTATCATAACGACAGGAAAAGTATGCCTTGTGCAGTTCGAAACACGCAAAAGCCATGTACTAATCCTCTTAATTAATCACAGGTGAGTATTGGGCGTAGCGTGAACAAAAAAAAAACTAGACTTTTTTCTTCAGTCAGTGGCGTGCCTGTGTTTTCCAATGCCAAGATAGCAATACGCCAAAAAATGTCCTCAACACATCTCACTTCCAGATCACCACGCCCATCAGTGCAGATATATTCATAAGCTCTGTTGCTATATAAGCAATGCAGGCACAAGCTGTGAAGATATATATACAGCTCTTAAAATGGTTTGATGAGTTTCCTTGATTTTACCAAATTGAAAACCTCTGGAATATAATCAAGAGAAAGATGGATGATCACAAGCCATCCAACCAAGCTGAACTGCTTGAATTTTTGCACCAGAAGTGGCAAAAAGTTATCCAAAAGCATGTGTAAGACTGGTGGAGGAGAACATGCCAAGATGCATAAAAACTGTGATTAAAAAACAGGGTTATTTCATCAAATATTGATTTCTGAACTCTTAAAACGTATTTCTCTCTGTATATGTCCCAGCTTATTTTTAGCATTGTCCCAGGTTACCATTGCTAGCAGGTTACCAAAGTTAGCACTGATAGCAATAATGATTGATAACACATATTATGTGGTATTTTTCATATTTAAAAGCGCATGAAAACATGTCTACAGATAGAGGTTGGACAGAACTAATTTATTGAGATAATAATAGACTAAAGTGTTAAAAAAACTGTATGATACTTTTTCTGCTATTGATATAGGAGCGGCCATTTTGGATACTAAACTTGGGGTTGGTGAGGCTCTCCCAGCTTTCTGAGTAGAAAATCTCAGGAAATTCTGACATCTAACTTCAAATGCCATACAGCATTAGTCAGGCTTGATACATGATATTGTTTTTTTTATTGTTGTATTTGAAGGAATGCTACTGTTGTCTTATTTAACCTAATCGCATCTGTAGTGCAACTTTTAGTGCTGTCCTGCTTGATGCAGCCAAATGGCTAGTGGGCCTGAATAAAGGATTTTTTTGATTAATCATGAAAATGCTCAGTAGACTACTTTATTACTATCTAATCAATAGTGACAGCCCTAATAGGGATCTAGATAAGCACACAATGGAGTGGCAATGGAGCTAAACATAGCGGGAGTCAAAACAAGTACAAGCAGAGTGTATACAAGACTTAATTACAATGGGGCAGACACTTTGAATCCACTGTACATGAGTATGTGTGCACTTCATAATGTGATTTCTGCAGTATTACAGTCAGATTTTTGCCTTGCAACCAGCCAGTAAACTTGCAGAATAAGACATGATGTAAACATGATGTAAAACTCGAATATACTCAAATACTCTGGTTAAAAAATACATGCACTAAGAAACACCATAGCTGATATAAAATCCCTAAATAACGTGATTATGAACAGATTTCTGAGTGAATTTAAATGCACATATTGTTTTACATAAAAATAAACACATTGCATTTAAACCCAAAAGCGGACTAATAAAGATTTTTATAGAGGGGGTTGCTGGACAAGGTAACCAGGAATTTATTTAAAGTAGCAGTCTATATATAAATAAAAGAAGCGGTCTTCATTTTGACAGTATTTCATACTCTCAGTTCTGATGCTGTCAGTCTGCCTGCTCTCTGGACTCTGAATTACACAGCAAAGACTCCAATTCCCAGCATGCACTCACACCGGATTTCCCTGACTCTCCTCATCATGTGACACTATGGTGATCCCGCTCCCCCAGTTACTGATTGTTTCCACCTGATCTGTCTACTATAAATACCACTCAGTTTGCTCTGTTCCCTGCTGTGTACTGAATATAGTTATCTAGCTCTTCTACAACACATTTTCTTTGTTTATTATCTTTTGTTTTTGACTCATAATTTTTTGCCTTGCTCTTTCTATTATTTATTCTGTTGCCAACCTATTTTTGTAGTTTTTACTACTCTTTTGCCTTAGCCCTCTTTTTGCTGGATTTACCGTTTATGACCCTGTTTTGTCTGACTATGCCCTGGTATGTTATTTATATTTGTTGCCTTACTGTTACTGACCCTGCCTGTCCCTTACTACTCCTGTAAGCCTAGCCCCTTTATTAATAAACTGTGTGTTTGGTATCTGCGAGTGTCTGTTGTGTGCCTGGCCAGTCTTCTGATGCCTTGTTATGTTATTAATCACCAGGTATGAGGTCAAATTACAATAACCAGTTACATCTTAGCATGGACCATTTAACCTCCCACCCCATTATCCACAGAAAACATAGGTCAATTCCTCTGATTTTTTTTATCTTTATATTCCAAATACAACTGCTGTATTTTTCGCACTATAAGGAGTGCTTAAAATCCTTTAATTTTCCCAAAAATCATCAGTGCACCTTTTGTATGACTTTTACCAGTAAGGTTGTAAGGAGCAGTAAAGCCACTCTGCTAAAGTACAGCGTTACACAGGAGTTTCAGTTTAGTTTCTCCAGCAGTATTAGCATTACCTGCTAACTGTGCTAAGAGGTGAGGATTATCAGGCTGTATCCTGCTGCTAACCTTGTTTAGCACTGTTGGAGCAGCATTAGCTTTACCTGCTATCCGTGCTAAGTACTAGTGGTTAGCCGCTAATGTTAATGCTCCATCTTATTGGAAATCTGGAAATCTAAGCTTACTGTAAAGAAACGGAAGTGCTTTAAATCACCCAAATAAACAGCTTTCAGGAAAGAAATTTGTTTTTTTTTAAGGGAAACATGGGTACATCCTTGTATCTTACCAATGTCGCATAAAATGCACTTTATAATCCAGTGTGCCTTATGTATGAAAATAGACCAGAAAATAGACGTTTATTTAGAGTGCACCTTAATAATCCAGTTTGCCTTTGTGGTAGAATAAAAGGTATCACTTCATTAAGTCAATAAAAAACAAAAAAATTCACATATTAAAAAAATGTCTTCTACATGATCTGTGCAATTACACTATTACACATTCTCACTCAGATCCCCGAAACATAATGTATGTACTGTCGCTTTAACAAGAGCTAATGTAGTAGATCCTGTGCTCAGTTTCTGTAAATTCACACGTCGAGCAGCTCTGACTAATTGCTGCTGGTTAGCTGGAGTGGAATGGTGGGTTTTTCAGCACGGGGGGGCTGTAAGGAGATGGGGGCTATCAGTAGATGTGGTGTTAAAGGGTTCGCAGGCTGTGTTCGAGCATGAATGTGAGCAAACCTGCGTGCTGGAGATTTACTCCCAAATCACAATGTATACTGTGTCAGTACTGGCCACCCTCCAGTAGTCAGTGGCTGTTGCTCGGCAACATGCACCACAGTCCAACAGCTCAGCGCCAGCAAGGAGCCGAGCTGCTGTTGCCCCGGCGTAGGGCGCTCCCAGCCATGACTGCTCTCTATGATGCAGCCAGCTCCTTCTCCATCAGGCTACAGCTCCATTTTCACTCCCTGCCTTCTACCTATAGAGGTCTGATGCCTCTTTTGTGTATAGTCATCTCATATTTTCATGTTCATCAACCCTTTTTTACAAGTGTGAATAAAGCATGCATGCATACACACATAGTACCTGTAGTTTTTGTACGCAGTAGCTAAAACTTAACTTGCATCCATTCTTTTTTTTATATTTTCTTTATAAAATGTGCATTCTCATAGATATAATATAGATTTATAATGTGTAATACGAATCATGATCCATTTAAAAAGGAATTTGCAACACAATGCCATATTCCCTAGATGTAGGCTATTGTGGCCTTCATAAAAATATAATACAATATAATGTAATATAATTATTTTAGTGTAACACAATTTCTCATTAATAAATAAGAACTACAAGCATGTTTTAACATTTGCAGCATTTCCAACCTCCTTCCTTCTAATTAACATGTGCCATTAACGATAGATAACATAACACAATCATGCAATAAAATATATTCTGTATCCTGTATCCTGCTGATAACCCTGGCTAGCACTGCTGGAGCAGCATTAGCATTACCTGCTAATCGCGCTAAGTGCTAGTGATTAGCCGCTAATGCTAATGCTCCAGCTTTAGTGGAAGTCTGGAAATCTAAGCTTACGGTAAATAAACGGAAGCACTTTAAGTCACCCAAATAAACAGTTTTCAGGAGAGAAATCTGTGTAGATTAACATCCAGCATTCGTTTGTCTTGTCTGACTCGCCTAAAATGTTTTTTTTTTTAAGGGAAACATGGCGACACCCTTGTATCTTACCAATGTCGCATAAAATGCGCTTTATAATCCGGTGTGCCTTATGTATGAAAATAGACCAGAAAATAGACATTTATTTAGAGTGCACCTTAATAATGCGGTGTGCCTTTTAGTGCAAAAATATGGTAGAATAAAAAGTATCAGTTCCTTTATTAGCACGTGCCACTAACGATAGGTAACATAACACAATCATGCAATAAAATCGATTAAAAATTATATATTATATATATATATATATTTACAGTTTTAACACTAAATTCATATGATAGTGTTTTGCAATTATGTTGTCCATATTTTACAATACACACTTCAGCTCTCATCCACTAGTGTTGACATTCTGCCATGTATTTGAAGAAGAATTGAGAAAACTGTAAGTGCACTGCAATTGTGTACTCGCTGTTAATCCTAATAACTAGTTTTGAGCATTAAATATGCATAGTATAGATAGTATGCAGGTATCAAAGATGAGTATGCTCAAATATCCAAGTTACATGCTTTTTAGTGTGGTTCTAATAAATGCCAATATCCGACAATGCATGCAACACAAAAAAGAAAATGAAGGAGCTTCTGAAATGTGACAAATAGTGATGCAAGTGCAGCAGCTACTGGAGATCACTATTGATTAAAAATTAAATTTACCTCGGGTGTTACCTTCAGGTGAAATAGTGGTAAAGCTTGTGTGTTTGTGTGTGTGTGTGTGTGTGTGTGTGTGTGCCGCACAGCTCTGGGGGCTGAGAGGTGTTGGTTTAATCTGGTCTCAGGTCACAGTATCTGTGAGGAGTTTGGTGTGTTTATCCTGTGGCTGCATGAATTTTCTCCTAGTGAACTGATTTTCTCACACAGGGTTTGTACGCTCATGAAAAACCCGAAAAAAATGTATTGAATTTGAAAATAGCAATTTCCAGGCCTGGATAAGTTTTGGAAAAAAAAAGAAAGTTTTGGAAAGTTTGATCTACAAATCTTTAAGTTTCAGTTTATCGATGGAGAAAATCTATTTTGCGCGAACAAAATACATCAGCTCAGAGTTAGTTCAGTAATTTAGCCCTACACAATGAAGCCCTCAGGATCTGACACACATTTTATTATTGAAGATTGTGTGTAATTTTAGACCTACTATATTATATCAATTTTAATTATAGTTTTAGTTTTAGATTTTTGGTTTTATTGTCCATGACTGCACTGATTTTTAAAAAATAGTATGGTCATTAAAATTTGCCTTGAAGACATGGACGAGTCATGGAAATTTATTGGATAAAACATCTATAAACCCTGCTTACACCTCCCCTACAAGGTTAGATGAACTGCTGGTGCTAAATTGCCCCTTAGATGTGACTGTGTGAATGGCTAAGCGTGTGTTCACACACTGAAGTACTGAAAGATATGTACTATATACTAATCTTAATATTACGCTTTTGGCAGGTTAGTAAAGAAAACGGATTTCTGTGGATTTCTAAGTATAATTAATTTTGACAGTTGTATCTTTAGGATAGATACAGGATCCAGGCTATAATCTATACCATTGTCTTCTACATTGGTATTTAACCCTTATCTAAGAGAGCATGATCATATTAACAAAAGTATTGGGACACCTGTTATAATTCTAAAATTAAGGATATTAAAGGTAAAGAGTTTATCCTGCTCGAGTTGTTGAAGTAACTCTGTCTCTACTGTGCAGGAAAGGCTTTCTTTTAAGGTAAGGATTTGATTGCATTCAGTAACAATTGTGTTGTTGAGGTATTGGATGGAGCACCATCATTCCAGAGAACACAGTGGTGTCCACAAGCTTTTGAAAATACAAAGCACTTTTCCACTTTTCTGGTTCGCCAATCTAATTTTGAACCGTTTGCTGCGTTTTCACCAACACAAGTAGGTTCCGGAACCAGGAGCTTTCATTTGCAGCAGGAACCATGTTTACTGAAGCTGTGTAACACCTTCTGTTGATGACGTATGATGTGTTGTTTTGACTGTTCCACTAAAACTGGTGGAAACTCAGGCTGGTTTGCTAAAAAGCACCACAGTTCTCATTTGCTCAAACAAAACTGGTTCAAGAACCAGAGTTATTTTGGTGGAAAAGTGCTAATAATGTTCTTTTCTGCAGGTTTCTACACCAGCCCAGTTTTAACACACAACAGTATGCCAGCCAGTTGAGAACTTCGGAAGGCAGTGATTAGTTGGATGAGGTGGTTTGGATTAGGGTTTGATCCAAAGTCTGCTAGAACCACTCAATGATCTGCTATATAAAGACACATACACACTGCCTCAGGCTCACATCTTCTCCATGAGTATTGGACATGCATGTGTGAATCTGTGCATATGTGTGTGAGCACGCTCGTGGCCTCCAGCACAGGGGGAGTGGGAGTGGACCGAGACAGATAGGGACATCATGTGCGATGTGGAATGAGATGCTGTGCTAAACTGCTGCTTCTACTCTCGCTCTTTTTTTCGCTCTCTCTCGCTCTTTTTTCGCTCTCTCTCGCTTTTTGCGACTGCAACATGACGTCTGTTGGTGGACCCTTACACTGAGTCACAAAGGCATCAAAAGAACCACTGAAATGGTTACAGTGTCTCTTTGTCTCACAGATTTGCTCCAAGTCCTTTTTTTGTACCAAGCACAGGAGTCTTCATTTGCCCTGCTAAAGTCTATCCCACAGAGTTCATCTTACGCAGATGTGTGTATCCACACACACACATTCTCACACATTCACACACACACACACGAGCCTTCTGAGATGCGCTACACTCTTAAAAGTAACCGTGTCAAAGGGGGGGTTCTTTGGGGTGATGTCACAAAAGAAGTACTGTTTGCAAAAATCAACTGAAATCTTCTTCAGGGAACTAGAAGTGGTGCTCTTATGGCATTTCTGCAAAGAGCTCTTTCTGGAATCTTTGTTTTTTAAGAGTCCATGTCATGGAAACATTTATGTTCTTGATTTTTGTTTTAAACAAACTAGTGTCCAAATATACTGCACACCTCCAAAGTGCCATTTATGATAAGGCTATTTTATTATTATTAAAACTAATGCACGTTTCCACCAACTAAAATAGGTTCCGAAAACAGGAACATTCATTCGCAGCAGAAACCAAAGAATACTAGGTTCTTCAGCGTGAACCGTGTTCACTACTGCTGTGCAACACGCTCTGTTGATGGCATATGAGATGTGCTGTTTTGACAGTTTCAATAAAACTGGTGGAAACATGGGCTATTTTTGAAAACTAATCTACAAAAACTTATAAATTTGTATAAATTGTTTTTTTGTAATGTTACAGAAAAAATACATTTATAACACCAGTCAAAAATATTTTGTTTTGAGGACAGGCAATCCTGCTTTTCTTGTTTTCCTATCTAAGCAATGAAGTTTTCTACTACAGACATCCCACCTCTCTCTCAACTTCCAGAATTCTCCTGAATATTAATAGCAGCTTCCTGAAATCCCCAAATCATCATTAACAATATCCTGGTGAATGTATTTTTTCTTTGCTTCCTAATAAAGTAAAATAAGTGTAAGCTAAAAAAGTACAGTGTTGTCTGAAGGTGTGGAAGAGAGTTTAGTAGCACAGTCTGTTCTAACATTTCTTACTATTGATAACCAAAGGTGTTATAAATGAGGAGACTGAACACTGGTTGACACATTAATCAGAGTTCTATAACCCTTAACATGGCATCCGTTTATGGAAAATTCCCACCATCCAACACCCTTTAAAGGGCCCTATTTTAGTGATCTATAGTGCCCTGGTCAATTGCACATTGAACAGCTTGATTTAGGGAGTGTCTGTGTGTGTTTGGTATCGTGAGGGCACAAAAAATAAGCCTTGCTTGGCTCAAAACGCACAAAAGCCATGTACTAATTCTCTTAATTAACAATGTGTGTGTTTTGTCCGTTACATGAAATAAACCAGTAAATAAATGAGTGTGCCAATTGTCATTTCCTTTAAGAGCCAGGTGCGCTCTGACTTTGGTGCATTCATATCTTGTGGTGCGTTGTGCGTCTCAGCAGAGGATTCTGACCTGTGTGTTCACACTGAGAAGGTACATCAGTAGCAGTAATGTTATTTTATTCTTTATTCAGTTTATGGTTGTATGTAAAAGCTGGATTTGTGCGCAGCAGTGCATTCATTTGTGCATATAATGAGCGGGGGTCCTGCATGGCTATAATTGGATGGGATGGCTGACTGTTGACTGTTGTCAGGGTTTAAATCAGTCAGTGGTGCACCTGCATTTCCGACCACCATGATAGAAACATAACATATACAGGGGTTGGACAATGAAACTAAAACACCTGGTTTTGGACCACAATAATTTATTGTCCTGACGGACAGTTCTGATGGAAACAGGAGAGTTGAGGTGCACATTGAATTCTGCCGTGATTTGGGCAGCCGTGGTTTTATGTTTTTCGGATACAATCCGGGTTAGCACCCAGACATCCCTTTCAGACAGCTTCCTCATGCGTCCACAGTTAATCCTGTTGGATGTGGTTCATCCTTCTTGGTGGTATGCTGACATTACCCTGGATACTGTGGCTCTTGATACATCACAAAGACTGTGCTGTCTTGGTCACAGATGCGCCAGCAAGACGTGCGCCAACAATTTGTCCTCTTTTGAACTCTGGTATGTCACACATAATGTTGTGTGCATTGCAATATTTTGAGCAAAACTGTGCTCTTACCCTGCTAATTGAACCTTCACACTCCCCTGCTAATTGAACCTTCACACTCTGCCCCTGTTGGTGCAATGTGCAATTAATGAAGATTTGCCACCAGGCTGGTCCAATTTAGCCATGAAACCTCCCACACTAAAATGACAGGTGTTTCAGTTTCATTGTCCAACCCCTGTATGTACCTGAACACAACTCACTTCCAGACCACCACGCTCACTGGCTTAAATGTATTCCTAAACTCAGACACTATTTAAACTGCATATTATAGGGCCCAAGGAGTCAATCTGTTTTCTGGTTGCACCCTTCACAAACATCACCCATCTTTCAGAATCTCAAAGGAGATATGCAAATATATATAAATCTATAATATTCATACCTCAAGCCCTACATATAGATATCTACACATATAGAGACTTCCCTCTACACACATCCACAGTGGCCTGGGTCCTTACCCCAGATAAAGTCCCACGCCAGGCCCGGGCTCATTATGTCAGCAGCAGGAACATGAGATTTCTCTCTTTTCCCCCTCAAGTCAAACATGAATTATTTAGCTCTGTGGTGATCACGTTGAGCCTCTGCTCCCACATCTACTTCCTGTCTCCCTATACTGTGCATCTCTCACAGCACGATTTCTGCTGTCTCAATGTAAACCCCTCACATAAGCCTGCGTTGTTGGATTACAGTAAGATTCTGTGCTGCTTTGAGGTTTTAGGTGGAGATCACAGTGCTCTGTGTGAGTGTGTGTGTGTGTGTGTGTGTGTGTGTGTGAGAGAGAGTGTGTGTGTGTGTGTAATGTGTTAGGGATATGCAGAGGTGCTTTCTTCAACATGCACTGCTGTGAGGAAGTCTTCTGCAACCACCAATTAGGCAATCTCTCTTTTTTTTCTCTCTCTCTCTCTCTCTCTCTCTCTCTCTCTCTATCACACGCCCTCACAGCAGTGGTTCCACACATTTCCAACCTCAGTCAGTCGTGTGGTGGCCGAGTGCTTGTTTTTAATAATCTGAATTATTTTAATAATTTAATCTTGTATTTTATAACATATTGTGTTTGGATTTTAAGTGGTACATAATAAAAATAATAACATTTTGTAAGGAGAAACATGCTTGAAGCCCGGCCCCTTAATCAAATATCTTTTGCTCACATTTCTTGACGAGTCTTTGCATCTCTCCAAAATCCTGTCTCCTCCCTTTAAATTTGCCATCTCTCCTCCCTGACTCCAAATATCAAAGGATATGTGGTTTGGGGGAGGACTGGCTTCCTATGACAAGCAGAAGCTGCCTGAACTCCAGTTCAAAAAGTTCTCTAAATTCTCTGCCCTGTTTTCAGTCTCCTTACAATAAGCATATAAAACAATATATTTGGTTTAAGCATCAGGGGCAGGGCTGGTGACATCATGGGTCCTGCATTGTTTAATATTGTGATATATATATATATATATATATATATATATATATAATAAAAAAAAGAACATTTGCGATGTCAAATTTTTCCAATATCGTGCATCCCTACCATGCAACATGATTAGCTGAGAGAGATTATTGGAGTGCCAGTATTGCACGATAATGGCACTCTAATTAAAGCTCTTCAAGCAGGGTACGCCACTTACATGCCAAACACCATCCATAATAAAGCAGCAACATTATAACTAAACTGACAAAATGGCTTTATTACTGTACAATTTATTAATTTATTTACTAAATAATCACAAATCAAAACTAAAATCAAATAAAAGCTAAATGTTGGAGATTTTAAACTGTTATTCGGACATTGTCACCAAAACACACACAGTACACAAGTACAAAAAAAAAAGAAAGAAAAAAGTTATTCTGTTGCTAAGGTACATAGGGTAGGTAGGTTATGGTATCTTGAGTGGTTTGAGAGATGAATTAGACCAGCCAAATCTAATAGAGCATTATTTGCTTCACCGTTTAAGGTAGAACCGATCATTATAATACAGAGTTCACCTTCAGATAAAAAAAAAGATCTCAAAACAGTTGAACACAGCATTTTTAAAGATGAACGTACATCGCTAATGCTAGTACTTAGCACCATTAACTAAATGTTAAAGCTATAAAAGTACTAAGGCCCAATCCCATTTCACCCCTTGCCCCTCTTACTTACCCCTACCCCCTTCTCCCTTCTTTTGGAACCCAGAGTTTCAAGGGAAAGGGGTGAAATCCTCTTCCCTTAGAACCCTTCAAGCACCCGATACTTCATCAGGAGCGATAAAGTTCAGTAACCTAGCTGCTGCTGGTTAACTAGATAACTTTAGGCCGTATTTTATTGTATGTCCCCAGAAAGAAGGGAGGTGGTGCAGAAATGAATTATTAGTGTCCATTCCTTAATTCCTCTTTGAAAGTGAGTTAAAATTAGTTTTGATTAGCTTTGATTTTATTTTATTTTTCTGTTCCTCCTTAAATGCTGCAGCCCCTGCCATCTGTTGCACTATTTAAGATGGAACAAGAAAGTTAGCTAGCAAGCTAGCTACTGAGACAAACAACTAGCATCTTTTTTATGCTTGTTATGAAGAATTCTGACATAAAACTTTAAAACTAAACATTAAACTCTGGTTATATAGTGCTGATCATCACTTTTAACAAGGAAAATACTTACATTTGTGTTTTTTTTTTTACTTGTGCTGCCATCTTAGTACTGATTCTGAAAGCCCTTTGTTTGAAGTGTGCGTCTGAAAAATCTCCGTATAAAGCCTTATTCCTCCCAACCTAACAAGAATCAGGACCCTACAACCACTTAGCGTGCACAAGCAAAACAAAGGGGTAGGGATAAGGGGTGAAATGGGATTGGGCCCATGTAAGCTAACTTGAGACTGTATCTAGCTAATACCAAAAGTTTAGTTTAAAGTAGAAGTCGTCTTAAAATTACTGGAGCTCTTGTACTTGCTGCTCATAGTCTGCTATAAAGTCTATGAAGTATCAGCAGTGTTGCAGCTGTAGGCTACTTTTATTTTATTTTTTATAATGCCTAAAACATCAGTGCTGTCCATTACAACTAAAGTTTGAGTGAAGCATATTCTTCACTTATTTTTCTTCAGATGATTTCATTTGGATGAGTGTTGACTGCATCATCCCTCTCCAAGATGTTTTGTCTGTCGTCATTGATCCTGTAACCATACTCTGCAATTATTGCCTTACAGTGTAGCTAATCTCCACCGGCACATGCACATAAATAATTCACCATGCCAGTGTTTTGTTGGAGCTCTCACATTAGAGAGTGAGTCATCATAGAGAGAGAAACCATCTTTGCCCCATTTTCAGGCATTGTTCTGCCTTGCTGATAGATTAGGAACTGAATTCCTACTCGACAGAGAATCAGCGTATAGTTTACTACAGCTTTATCAATTATTCATGTAGTGGCAGTGAGCTGTTTATAAGCTTTATAAGTAGATGTGGTTCTGAAGTGTCATTCATTCTGTTTCGCGAGGCACTGCTATTGTTTTCGCGCTAAAAGGCCATTTTTGCCATGGTAATTTATGTCAATGAATAAATGACGATACTAATGAAGCATGCATAATTCAAGTACTCCAATTTTTAAGGCTTTATTTTAGGCTGGCTATGAGCCACTTGTGTCAAAGCAGCTTATAGCAGCTTTAGCTAGATGTAGAATAGCTAACTTATGTTGAAAACATAGTTTAAATGTATTACTATTTATTTGGCCTTGGTCAGTGAAGCCTGTAAAGTTTTTTGTTAATTTTTTTGCAAAGTATTGTCTATGTTTACAGGGCTGTTCTTGCCATATGTGTGATGATTCAGAGGCAGGATGCAGTCCTTAAAAGTCCGTCTTTTTTATTAGTAGCCATTACAAAATAAAAAAAACTAAGAGCAAAAACTGAGACAAAGAAACAAACACTGGGACGGAAAAAAAGACTACAAGACAAACAAAGGTCTAACAAGGTCTTTTAAAGAAAGAAGAAAAAACACACAAACAAACAAACAAAATAAACCAAAACAGAAACTTACACAATACGACAGGACTGAGATACAAACAAACAGCAATGATACAATAAAGCAGGAAAGAACACGACAGGGTCAAACAAGGAAACACATGGGGTATTTATACACAGGCACAGACAAGGGACACCTGGATAAGTAACAAGGGGCGGGGCTACAAATAAGACAGGCGGGGCTAGGGCAGAGACAGGATAATAACAATACAAGGCCATGTGCTTAAAGAGAATCAAAAGAGGAAAAAAAACACAAGATAGATACAGGCTGTGGCAATATGTGGTAAAAGCATTTGCTCTCCAAAGCACTATGGAGTCCTTAGTCAGAATTTTGTTTTAATTCTTTCTTATCCTCCTTAATTTTCTTCTTCCCCTCATTTCCTCCTATTTCACACTATTTTCCTTTGGCCTCCTTTAGGTCCTGCCTAAAAATATTTGTTTGCCTTGGACTTCTATGTCCTCTATTGCTAAATAAACATAATTATTTGTAAGTGCCAAATGTAATGTAATGTATTCTATATTATTGGAACTAGCAGGTCAGTTTTCTCTGCTGAGAAGTGTAGAAGCGCTGCGCCATTAAAATACCAATTCACCAAAGTTAGAGCTCGACTGGCTATTAAAGTGAATGGAAAGTGACAAGCTGATTGGTTTATTTCACATTACATCCAAAACACACCCATGAACTCTGACACTAGCAACAGTGACAGAGAAAAACTCCAACATACTAAGAGGAAGAAACCTTGGGAGGAACCAATACTCTGTAAGAGGAAGCCATCTGAACCTCCTCTGGTCTACCTGGACAGCACAAACACATGACATCATAAAAACAACTGTACAGAGAGATAATGTTAACATAGCTCATGTAGAAACACTGGTATGAATTATTGGGTTGAGTTAAGCATTAGTATGTACAGCTATGTAGTGTGTCAGCAATGGATCATCACAGGGATTAAGCCATCTCTTTTAAATGAGCAAGTTAAATAAAATAGATCTATTGAAACTAATAAAAAATAGCTTAAAACAATGGGTTTTAAAGTAGTGTGGACAGTGTGGGCAAACTGTAGTAGCATGGCCAACATGGCCAGCTTTTTCAGTAAGCAGCAAATACATCAACAAGTATCAATTTAAAATATTGTCCAAATCAAATATATATATATATATATATATTCATTACTTGTGACATATCTATGGCCCGTGTGTATATATGTGTGTGTGTATCACATAAGAGGCTCTTTTATATAAGGTCGACTCATTAGTGACTTACCTACTAGCATCTTTTTGGTCCCTTAGGCCCAGAGCATTTAAGCACACAGCTCCTTAGCTTCTCCTGAGGTAAGAGGATGTTCTTGGCACACAAGAACAGGGTTTTCTCTGGACCTCATCCACATTTACTGGTTTTATTTCAATACTGAACAGGTATTTAGAGAGAGAGAGAGAGAGAGAGAGAGAGAGAGAATGAGAGAGCAGGCAGAATGGGTTTCCTGCAGGTGAAGTAGGATCTGAATGTTCCAGCCGTAACAATGACGGGTGAATTTAGTTCAGTTTCACTGTCCTTAACCGCTGCTTCTCCCTTTATGGTGGTTATTTTTTTTCGTGTTATAAAAAACTGAATGTGAAAATCGTCCCCTTTACCAAATTGAAGGGATTCCATTACTTTATCTCTGTATAACCACCTGCAAATTGAGGCTGCAGGTGTGGAGGTAGCAAGCTTGTATTATTGAAGTGCATGATCATTTTAGATTTGTAACTAATATTACTATTATTTTTTATTGCCTCTTTTCGAACTGCAGCTGATGTGGCATTACCGAGTAGCATCACAGCACAGAGAGTTCGGAGGAAAGCGCAGCAACTCGGTTCCGATACAGCAGCTCACAGGCGCCAGGCGGTTCCGATACAGCAGCTCACAGGCACCCACCCAGAGAGAACAAGACCAATTGTGCTCTCTCAGGGCTCTGGCAGCTGATGGCAAGCTACATATACGGGATTTGAACCTCTGATCTCCCAAACGTAGTGGAAACACCACTCAGAGCCTTTTATTTCTCAGTGTTTTGTCATATCACAAAAAATATCATTATTGCTAAATTGTTAAATCTAGTGACATTATTTGAAAGAAAATTGGAGAAATGTATGAAAATCCCCATAGGCATATTTGCCCATCCAGGCCAAATAAGGTCTCTCCAAACGTTATCAATGGTATCAATGCCTTTCTTTCAAAATACAGTGTACAAAGGAAATGTGTATTAAAGCTCAGCTGGTGTCTGTTCAGTCTGTTGGTGAATGTACTCTGTTCTGTTCACATTAAGAAAAATAAGTACAGATTTGTACTTAAAAGAGTACAAATCTTGTCGCTGGGGCTGTACCTTATATTGCGGTACAACAAAGTACCTTTCAGGGAAAGCCCATTTTTGTACCCATGGTTTTTGTGCCAGTATAGATTATAAAGATTATAAACATAATCATCTACTAAATATGTGTCAAGAACTTGATGTTCCAAAATTGTCTGGTTTTCAAATATAAAATGTGCCATTAAAATATATATTGTTTATTAGTACAGTAATACAGAATACTGAATGTACCTTTTGGCTGTTGGTTAAATGGTACAAATTTGTACTTATTGCTGTTAGAAAACACTTTATACTTCAGAGGGAACACAACTGATCCTGTAAAGACCAACATTGTACCACTGAGGGTACAATTATAAATAGGGTACCTTTGAGTACAAAAAAGTACTTATATCGTACCTCTGTTTTTTTAAGAGTTTGATGGATAACAGCCGGTCTCCTGTTTTCTCTCTTCAGCCGTACCCTTCCCTCTGAGCCACCGCCTCACCATGAAGGAGGTGTTTGACTGCGAGGGCAAGCCACGGGTGGACCTGCTCAAAGCCCACCTAACCAAAGAGGGCCGAGTGGAGGAGGCAGTGGCCCTGCGCATCGTCAACGAGGGCGCTGCCATCTTACGCCAGGAGAAGACCATGCTGGACATCGAGGCACCTGTAACAGGTGAGCAAGCTCAGGTTCTTTAGCATTCAGAGTTGTTGTACTGAGATCAGAGATGATAATGAGAGATACTCCGGTTGGCTAATCCTGAGAGATCCTTTGGTTGGCTTTCCTGAGGGACTGTCTTAAACATCTAGGTGTCAGTTTGAGGTAGTGAGTAGTGTGATGCTTTCATGTTGATGCCGTCATGCTGTCAGGTTGCTCTTGTGGTTCAAAGTGAGCAGGCTATCACTTGCTATCAGTTTTAGAGCACCTGTAGTAGCAACTGACAGATAGACCTACTCTGAGAAACCAGTGCATCACTGGAAGGAGAAAGTGGTGATGTGTTTGGTGATGTTTGATGACTGTATATAAGCATGGACAGTACAGTGCAACATCTCTCAAAAAAGTGCTGGCTGGTTGCAGTATGATGTATAGCTTCACTCATAACCCTGTTTCAATGACAAAACAGACAATTCTTTAACATTTTTTTCTCCTCAGCTTTTTATGTTTTATGTTATAAATACATATATATATATAGCCTTAGTTCATATAATTAACTGGACTGAGCCCCAGATCTTTACATACTCAGGCAACGCCCCTGGACATTGATATATATATATATATATATATATATATATATATATATATATATATATATATATATATATATTACAGTAAGTAATAATAATGTATTTGTGGGCACCTTTTTTGACACTCAAGGTCACCCTGCATGATTAAACATAAAACGGACAGAATATTATATATATTTATATTATGTATATATACATATATATACATATAATACATATATAGAGACAGAATATAAAATACACAGTAAAAACAAAAAAGAAAGTACAGAATAGGATTAATAATCACAAATCATAAGCAACTTTAAACAGATGAGTTTTATGTATGGATTTTAAATGGCAATGGCAATGAGTCTATGTTACGGAGATCAGGTGGGAGTGAATTCCAAAGCCAGGGAGCAGAGAGGCTGAATGCTTTCCATAGAACATCATATACGTCTATAGGGTCTTCCCTATTAGCCCACTGCGCTCCGCAAAACCAGCAAGCTAATTGGCTATTTCTCTGAAAGGCGGAACTTTATCCTTGAACTGGCTCCGTGATTAGCGTTAAGAGTTTTTTTCATTTACACATGGCCAGTGGCCTGTCTCCTCAATAATAGTACAGCTGAGCTGAGCCAAACAATTCAGGCCTGCTGGAAAATTATTCGGGGCTAAAGCCCCGGAAGCCCAGGCCAGGCGAAGTCCCTGTCAATGCCTAATTCCAACTGTTTTAGGGAGTACTTACACTAGGAGTCCGGTTTGGTTGAATCGAGCTGGAGCACTCTACCTTAGTTTCTTTCCTTAGTTTAATTTCATATCAGTGGTAAACATACCTGAGCTTTGGAACCAAATCATATGTCATTTAGCTGTTTCTTTTATAAGGAGTGATTTACAGTGTTTTTACTGTTACAAAGGTACAGTACAAGGCCAATGTAGTGTTAGTAGTCTTGCCCAAGGCCTCTTACTGGTGTACCACTGCATAGTCACCCAGGCCGGGAATTGAACCCCAGTCTCCCACATGATGTGGTAGCTCACAGGCATGCAGTGGTGTTATCCACTGCACCACACAAATCACTTCATCAATTTGATGAAAATGCAAATAATTTAATAAGTCATGAATTACACTTCGACCAAATAAACAGGGTATCCTGTGGAAAACCCAGTTTGCTTCTGTAAACAATACACACTGTAAGCTAAGTTATTAGCTCTGTATTACTTCAATTGAGGTCGGCAAATATTTGGTCAGTTTGTGCAGGATAACCAACTTGTATATATGTTATTATTAAGTAAAGCATTTCAGTTAAAAATAGCTAAATGCAACATTTAATGTTGTCTTTTTAAAATAAAGTGCAATTGATCATTCTATTGCATCAGATCCTATTTAAGCATTATTTCTGTAGTCCTGCATTTTAAATATTACTTGTTTTTTTTCTGCACAGATACCTGTGCCCATTATAATTATTGTATCATTGCCCGATTTCCTAATTATTGGGAGCTGATTATGGTTAATTAAAAACATTAACCACAGCCATTTTCTACACTCTTTAAAATATGAGTCATATTCATTTTTAGCAGGCAGAATGTGATGTGGGTGTGTTGTGGCAAATAAGTGTAAATTGCTTTAATTGTGGTATGTAATGGATTCTAATGTCTAACATTCTAACATCCCTCATGGAGGACTGTACAGTACAGAGCAATGTTTGCTAGGATGCTAACCAGTTAGCAGGTTCAGTATGCTTGTAAAAATGTGTGATCTGTTGGAGTGAGTTCAGACTCAATACAGTACAGTAAATTATTTTATGTATTTACAAATCAAGTAACTACTAATTTAAGAAATCCAAAGAGTAATATACATTGCTAATTAGCAAACATAGCTAACTTAGGCTTGTACTGTAATGGTTAAATGAAAGAACAAATTAAGAGTATTTAATTTTTCAATTACAATAATTCTTTTGACTTAACTGAATTGATTAACTGGTGAAAATTTAGAAATGCATTTCTGTGTCAGACAAAAATAAAAGATGACCTCTTTCTCAGTCCTGCACATTCCAAATTTATTTCAATACAGTGTTGCATTAATTTTTCACCAAGATCTTGCAGCAGCATTGATGATGGTAGAGTCTGACCACTGCAAAAAGCAGCGCTTCTCCATCCAGCACATCCCAAAGATTCTCAATGAGGTTAAGATCTGGACTCTGTGGGGAACTCTCTCCATGTGTGAAAATGATGATCTCATGCTCCCTGCACCACTCTTTCACAATTCCAGACCCATGAATCCTGATATTATCATCTTGGAATATGCCCATGATCATCAGGGAAGAAAAAATCCATTGATGGAATAACCTGGTCTATATTCAGTATATTCAGGTAGTCAGCTGACCTCATTCTTTCAGCACATACTGTTGCTGAACCTAGACCTGCAGACCAGCTGCAGCTTCAACCAACCCCACATCATTTACTTATTTAAATACAAGTGGTGACTTTTTTTTTGGCCAGGCAGTGTATTTTATTTTATTAGATGAAGATCAGTAAAGACCCACCCACCAGTTCATTTAAGTATATTAGAGTAGAGGAAACACATGCCCTCTGCAATGGCATATCAGGACCGATGCTGCATTCATATACTATAGTCAGAAGTTGGAATTATGTGTGGGTCACGGTAAAGTGCTCTTTGTTGGAGTGACAAGAAAAATGGTGGACACAAGGTTTTGTTCTTACTGCTCCTTTAAGGAAACTGAACTAGCAGAGTATTTACGTTGCTATGAATAGAATGATAAACTGTATAGGGTAAATTCATTGCAGTAGAAAATATTTCAATAACGGTGGCTTAGTGGTTAGCACGTTCGCCTCCCAGCACTGTTTGGGTGGAGTTTCCATGTTCTTCCTGTGTCTGTGTGTCTGTTTTCCTACCATAGTCCAAAAACATGGAGATCAGTTAAATTGGATAATCTAAATTGCCCAGAAAAAAATATCTGGTGTGTATGTGTAAGTGTGTGGTATGTATGTAGGACTGTGTGCCCAGATATGAATTTGGTTAAAATGCTGTAGTGCCCGAAAACAGTCCTCCATTTGGCGGGTGGTTTCTGGTTGAGAGTACTCTGTGAACTATTGGCTGCTTCTTCTCACCGGTGTGTGGATGAGAGCTGAGTATGAATGGTTGTGCGTAATATATGTAAATTGTAAAGCGTCTCTGAGTTTCTAGAAAGGCGCTACATAAGTTAAACTTCATTAATTCATTCATTCATAAAAAAAAAATCTTTGATATTTCAATATAACTCAGAATTCGTCTAAAAGCTGCATTCAGCTGACAACTTCTTGTTCGTGTTCTGAATACCAGAATAACGTACAGATGTTATACATGTAGCATACCAAACAGCAGAGCTTACTCTATCCATCAACACAGTGAGATCTGTTATCAATAACTACTTGTTTGCATTGGGGCAGACATGCTCCAAGCCTACTGCTGAGTTTGGCTTTAAAGCTTGCACTAAGCCGAGAGCTACCGTACATAACCTTTCTGGTATAAAATTTGTCTTCTAGAGTTTCTCACTAGAAATTACGACTTAAAGGGGTGTCCATATGCAACCTCCTTTTTGGGAATTTGTTGTTACCATATTTTTGGCACCACATAAAAAAAAGAGTATGAGTGCCACTGACCTACATACAACCACACAAACCTTTATATGTCTGTATTGCTACGTTCACATTACAAGCCACATTGCTCAGATCCAAATTTTTTCCTCAGATCTGATTTGGCTATCTTGATGGTTCACATTCACAAATGTAAGTGACCCATATCTGTGTGTAATGTGAACAAATCTGTCCTGATACGTGTAAAAATGTCACCTTCTTTACCAACAACAAAAAAACTCATATTTAAGAGACGACTCGTAGCTTTATAAAGGGAAATGGATGTGTTTGTTAGCAGCTCAAATGTGGAGCATCTTTTGCTGGAGTGGAGAAACAGCAAACAGCTGGTCTGAAGTACATGATCAGGTCGAGGAGGAAAAAAAAAAGTCAGGCGGTTTGCTTTTGCTGTTTTTGCAGCTAAACAGCAAAAGCAAACCGCAAATGAGGCGTTTTAGGGACAGAGATATGAGGGTACAAGAGTTGAAGAGAATTTCAAATTGACTGCTGACATTCATTTTGCATGTCCATGGATCGGATACGTATCCGATTTAAGACCGCATATGAAAGTGATTCAAATCTGATTTTAAAAAATCTGATTTGGCACATTCACACAGCCATGAAAAAAATCAGATCTTAGCCACATTGAGCAAAAAATCAGAGATTTGAGTCACTTCAGCCTGGAAATGTGAACGTAGCCTATGGTTGTCTTCATGCCACATATACATTTATATTTGGTGCCATTCTATGGCACCTCATTCTATGGCACTTCTTTACAGTACAGTCTGTTAATAGTGAACACTGTTGTTGTGTCCTGCCCATGTCTCAGTGTGTCAGTTACCCCTATTCATGCCAAAACTGCCTTTGACACAAAACAGCACATGGGAGTTCTGAAAGCTAAAGCAGAGAGAAATAGGCTGACAGAAAGTGTGCCCAATCCTGACCTGAAATGCAAAAATAAACTCCAAAGTACCCGACTGAAAGTTTTCACGAAAAGCGAAAGAGAGAGAGAGGGAGGGAGGGAAAAGATGAAAACAAAAGGCAGTAAAGTGAACGAGCTTCACAAGAGCCTTGGCGTGCAGTTTGAAGGTAGCTGTCACTTTGAAGTCTCATCACTGGATTCAGGGTGATTCTCAGGCATATTTGTTTCCACTGTCTCTCTCTCTGCTGCGCACTCATCATATTAGAACGAGGGATGCAGCGGGGGGTTTGAGTGAAAAGCCTCCCTCTCTAAGTGTCACATACATGCAGTCCATATCACCGGCGAAGCTTTTCTCTGTGAAAAAAAAGGGAACCTGCGGGTGAAATGTCAGCGTACTCATCTCTCTTCTCAGTTTCTCCATTGGTAGCTGGTAAATGCCGTAGCATGGCGTAAATGATATCCACTCTCAGTCTCAGGAGGATGTCACAGGATCTGCCTGTGAGTGATTTCTGCTGTCTCATCTCTGCACAGACGACTGCCGCCCTTAAAGCTGCGCTTCTGCCAAAAATCAGAATTACACCATTTACAATTTCCTCATTAGTCCAAAGAGGGAAAGCATGAAGTTGTAGCTTCTTCTACATTTCCTAAAGCTAAGGAAGAACCATCTAACAAATAATAAAGGAAGCATATGTAAAATAATTGCTCAAAATGTAGTTAAAGTCAAATAGACTTGCTCATGTGGTTTGTGACAGTGTGTGACATTGTGTTATTTGTATAAATGGACATAATTTAGATACTGATTTTGGTTGTGTAATATAGTAAAAAAAATGCATATATATATATATATGTAACACTGTAATAAAGAAAACATTTACGCAGAGAAAAAGACATCTCTGCATAAATGACTGAGATGGGAGCGGCTACTCAATTTATGCACTACTAACACCTTCTTATAATCCACTTCCACTGCTATTGTGGCTATTCACCTGAATATATTAGATATATGTGGAGGTATAATTCCTTTTACATTCATTTATAAGTTGTCTGAACAGAGATGAGTCCCCTTCCTTATTATATTGATAGTATATGTGATAGTACAAGGTCAACATTAGCCTTGGTTCCTCCTCCAGCTCTGAGGAAGTTTTTCCTTGCCTCTGTTGATACTCTGTTGGAGACTCTGGGTTGTATGTTTAATGTTTTATCCTACTACCTCATTTTTTGTAAAAAGCGCTATATAAATAAATTAGATTGTTAGTAATAAAGAAATTATCATGTGAAAATTAGCATACATGCTCATAACACATATGTGGGCTATATAAGTGTGGCACCTCTGAAAAGTTGGCTTTTGGCTCATCTTCTAGATTGAACCGATCATTTGTCACAGATGGGAGGTAAGCGTGAACTAAGTAGTGTCTAATATTTTACACATTTGACATATTTGTGAAAAAAACATGGAAAATGTTTTCAATTGATAGAATGGAAAATATTACATTTTATTCACGCAGGAATAATATAATCTAGGGTTATATTTATGGCTGTAATTGTTGCAGATGGGACTAAAATCACTGGCTAATAATTACATAAATCTACTTGCCAATGTGAAACTACTGCTGTCTGAACATGGCTAATCAGTGTGTGGTTTGGTTTGAGATTCTAGCAGCTCTGCATGTTTGACATGTTTAATAACTCTACTTAACAGAGGAGGTGTATGGTTTTATCATAGGGTTACTGCAGTTGGTCTGCAGGTCTAGGTTCAGCAACAGTATGTGCTAAAAGAATGAGGTCAGCTGACTCTACCTGAATATACTGAATATATAGACCAGGTTATTCCAGGATATCAATGTATTTTTTCTTCCCTGATGACATGGCCATATTCCAAGATGACTATGTCAGGATTCATGGAGCTGGAATTGTGAAAGAGTGATTCAGGGAGCATGAGATCATCATTTTCACACATGATCATCATGTTCACCAGATCTTAACCTCATTGAGAATCTTTGGGATGTGCTGGATGGAGAAGAGCTGCTTTGTGCAGTGGTCAGACTCTACCATCATCTAATGCTGCTGCAATGCTGCGAAAAATTAATCCAGCAACACTGGATTGAAATAAATCTTGTGACATTGCAGAAGCTTATTGAAACAATGCAACAGTGAATGTGTTGAATCAAACAGTGAATCAAAGCTAAAGGCGGTCCAACTAAATATTAGAGTTTGTGACCTTTTTTTTTTTTGGTTGCAATTAAATGTAATCCAGAAAAGAAAAAAGCACACACTCAACACTGTTCACTAATCAAGCCATCAACAATCACCTCGGCAGTGAAGCAGTAGCTTCCTAGATCACAGACAATGAGATTTGAGCTGTAACCCACAGGTAACCCTGCAGCTGTGTTTCTGAAAGCAGCCAGGCAGCGTCACTCGGTTTAGTCAGAATCTGAGCGGAATAGTATAGTGCTCTTCTAGCGGCCCTTCACAGTTCTCTGCTTGCTGCCTTTTTTTTCTAGCAGCGCTGCTTAAATCCATCAGTAAATCAGAAGAGCAGAGAGAGGGGGAGAGAAAGAGAGAGAGAGAGAGGAGAAGAAGAAAGAGAGGGAGAGAGGAGATCTGATGGTGCAGAACACACACCTACACCTCTGAGTCATCTTCTCCTCACAGCCCAGCTTTCTCTCTCTCTCTCTCTCTCTCTCTCTCTCTCTCCTTCTCTTCTCTCCCTCTCTCTCTTTCTCCTCTCTCTCTCTGCCTGCACCCTGTGTGCCTGAAGTGGGCGGCGTGTGAGAGCAAACCCCCCCATCCCTTTTGCTGTTGAACACACATGAACATCAGAAGAGACGGCTGGTATTTCCATCATTTAGAGCTTGCAGGGCTTCACTTGGGTGATTTAGATCTGCGTGGGTGTGCACACATGCGATGTATGGACACACGTATGGAAACGTGTGCTCGCTGGGTTCTTTCCTCATGTGTAAGCATGTGTGCACATTTTCAGAGCAAGGCTATAGAGTAACCAGAAGAAAAATCAGGGATAGCCTACAATGCCAAGGCCAATAAAATGGGCAGAACCAATTAGGCTTTAATTTGTGATGAAGGATAAGATTATATTAAGACTAGGGTTAGGTATTAAACAAACGTGCATATTCAGCTACATGTACAGTAGAGGTTAGATTGGGCCCAAAAAATCCGCCCCGACCCAGCCCGAGCCCGTTCACATTCTGCCCGAGCCCGACCCAACCCAAACCATAAACTGCCTGTTTTCGGGCTGTTTGAATAAGCAAAATATGATCAGAATTATGTTAGTTAACACTGTAACATAGAAGCATAGAACTATTATTTAATTAAAATGATTTTTAAGAACAGCTACACACAGTGCTGCAGGTCAAACGCGGAGGAGTTCACGTGCGAAAGAGAGAGATTTGCGTGTTCTGGTGTATGAGCTACTCACAGGTAAAGGTTCTCACATACTGTATCTCCTGTTTCTCTTTTATCTCCTCGTGCTCATATTCTAGTCCCATACATAATTCTGCAGATCCCTCAGTGTTTTTTGACGTATTTTGCGGCTGGCGCGAGCGCTTACAACTAACACAGCGGACCGCGAGGTGCCGCCGCGCTGCCGCTGTTGTGCCGAATCCGACTCCCGCTTCACGGACAGAATCGGCACAACACCCGCCGCTGTTGAACTGCCGTAGTGAAAACAGCGATTATAAATAAATAAAAGTTTTTTTTACTTTCAGTTTTGGTTATTTGGTTCGTTTTCGTTAACAACAATAATTGGTTACTTAGCAACATTGTGATTATCACACCAGAGCTTATTTTATTTAAAAATAAAAATATAATTAAAAAAACAGATGCCTACATCTCAGACTATTTTCTGGAGCCCGACCCGACCCGGCCCGAGGAATGAGGTGGGAAATCTCGGCCCGAACTGACCCGATTTCAGGTCGGGCCTCGGGTCAGGTCGGGTTCGGGAAGAGAATCTAAGCTCTAACGTACAGTCCAGTCACATTTTTTGACATTTTTCTGACCATCTCTTTGTTACTAGGGCTGGACAAATACATGACAATATTCTAATATTGTGCCTACCATCTAATCAGGTTACCATCTAATTTAATATAGTTATAAAAAAGTGTACAGGTTGTTTGCATGCAATGGTTTGGTTCCCAAAATGATGGCACTCAACCGAGTACAATATGTCAATTTTTTTTTAAACTTTGTAATTAATGGGGCAGCATGATAACTTTGTTTTCATCATCATAAAAAAAAACTTAAAACTTATAAAATAATCTCAAGGAGTCAAAGAAATACCAAAAATCAAAAATCATATACAGTAATTTCTTCTAACCATTTTGAGATGCCTTATGTAGTCCTATAATTACTGTATTTATGACTGTAAGTTCTGTATCTGTTTCTCATTAATTGACACTACTCCACAGAACCCCCGCAGAGTAGCTATTATTATTTGGGTGGTGACTCACTGTCTCTTTTTTAATAAATGTATTTCTCATTTTGGCATTTTCGATGCCAAGCTACATAAACAGGATTCAAACCGGCGATCTCCTGATCATAGTTTCAGCACTTAGCACGTGGTGGCTCATTATTCTTAGTAGCACTGTACTGGTATGGTGGTGGTGTATGAAGTGCACAATTGGACTTGCTCTCTCTAAGTGGGTAGATGGCGCTCTCTCCCAACATCTTTACAAAGGGTGATGTCGATCAGCACAAGGCATCTGTTAGCTCATGTATCAGAACTGAGTCGCTGCGCTTTCTTCCGAGTGTGCTGTGATGCTACTCGGCAGCAGTTCTAAAAGAGGTGGAGTCTGACTTTACATGTATCAGAGGAGGCATGTGCTAGTCTTCACTCTCCTGTAACTGGGGCATCACTAGTGATAGGGGCTATAGAGTCCTAATGAGTGGGTTGGGTAATTACGTAGCAGTGTAAATTGATGAAAACACATATTTTATATGGTAGACTCTATGTAGACTGTCCTCTCTAATTATGTTTTCAGATTGGCCAAAATTGGGACGGCAGAAGTTTTTTTTTTTTTTTTTTTGCTGCAGTATTGTCTATTATTGATGTCAGGAGGATATGAAATATGCAGGAGGCGATGTGCATGTGAGGAAGTGTCATTGTGAATAGAGCCGCTGCCTTTGTGAGCCGCCATAATGGAAAACAAAGTCATCTCTGCTCACATTTGTCGCCACTTTCACTCGGCTGTATAGCCCCTGTGTAACACTATTGTTAATCAAGACTGGGCACGCACACATACACACATTAGCATACATGCACACACATGGGCATATACACTCATACACACACACACACACACACACACACTGAGGAAAGAATCATCTATTCACGCTGAAGCTGATTGGTGCTGTGTGAATGTGTGTGTGTTTCTTTCTCTCTCTCGCTCATTAAGTCCAGTTGCACTGGAAAAGCCATGCTGAATCTACATAATGCTGCTGTCACCGCAATTTCTCCTATCTCTGTTTTGACACTTCCAATCTTTTTCCCACTTCAACTCAAAGCTTTATCCACTGCAGGCATTTTGTAGAGCTGGGAGCTAAAAATTCACCTCCTCACACCGCAAGGATTCCTGATAATTAGGCCGAACTAAAGGAAAGCCTCTCTGTTTTCTACTCTCCTAAAAAAAGTGTTTGTTTTGAAAAATGGGCCTTGTAATAAAGGATGAGGGAGCAGGAAGAGGAGAGAAAAAAGGGAGGAGAGTAAGAGATGGAGGAGATTAAACTCCAGTGCAGTGGAAAAGGCTGTGTGAGGGGAGGGGGAGAAACTATAAGAATGAGCTGAAAGAAAATGAACTTCAGGAATGCCATTGAGAAGAGAAAGTGAGGTGTGGAAAAAAGATAAATGACATGTTATAGTAGTCCAACAAGCCAGAGATGAGCGGTGATGGATGAAGCTGCTTCATCCCCGCTCCCTTCATCTACGCTCTCGATCCTGCAGAGCTCCAGCCCACGTCCAACACGCCTGACCTGCAGCTTTAGTTTCGTTGGATTCAGTTTGATAAATCAGATTTGGAATTGCAGGGACAGAAGATTGGTAACTGGTAATATTGAGCTTCTTCGTCTACAGAACCATTAGCCAGGGCTGCAGTAAAATCACCAGATTGCTGGTATAGTGATTACATTGCCATGTGTTGTGATTGTGCTGTGACCACCCCTCACAGTATATTAAACCTGCATTCATGAGTCAGTAACGTGACACGGTTGACAATTGGCCTGCATTGTTTTGTTTAAAGTTTGAGCCACAAATTTAATAAAAAACAGGATACGAAAGTCAGAAATCTAGAGGAAAAAAGAAAAGTAGATGCAAGAAAAGATGCAAATATGTTTATAGCCCTATCCGGAAGGGATTAGTTTCTCAGGAGGACGTCTGTAAAAAAACACTTCTACTACTAGTAATAAAAATCTTGCATCCAGACTGCAATTGAAAAAACTGGAGGACCAGTGAGTTTTTTCCTGTTGACTTTCTCGGTCACATGATATTACATTCAGTAGCTCCTTCATTTACACTCGCTGTTGTGTTTTTCCATGGATCTCTGTGGAAACACGCGCCCAATGTGTAATTATGGTGCTATTTTATTAAACGCGAGGTGAAGAAACTCAGAGATGATAGTCTGAACAGGACTAAAATTACTGAAGGACCACAGATTTCACTGAAAAACGGTAGATAATTCAGCCTGTAATTTTCTCAGAGGACATCTGAGAAAAACACATATATACATGGTCGTTCTGGACAGGAATAAAATCACAGAGGACCCCAAATAAAAGAGAAGATTACTCCAGGACCCCCTGAGAAACTAAACCTGTTGGGATAAGGCTTATGTGTGGATAGTAAAACCAGAAATTTGAATGAAAAACTCCCACATTTTACACACATTGCACATCAAGAAGGCCTTGTATCATGGTGTGGGATGAAATTTGGTACAATGACCAAAAATATTACCTTTTGGTCTTGATTAGCACTTGGCACTTTCACAGCCCAGCCCTTCGCCATGAGGTCCTGTAACCAGTGGCCCTACTAACTTTTTTCTGAGTGTGGAATTCCAGCAGGACAATCCGGCAGCTCATCCACATACTGTTGCCATCATAAGAGCTTGCCTTGAAGATTCAGATGCTATGCTATGGTCAACCATATCGCTAGACCTATCCCTGATTTAAAATGTATGGGAGGCTGTTGGATGCACTGTTTAAACTCCAAAGCATATTCAAGCTGCATGTGGGACACCATTAGGAACCTCTACAACTCCATGCTGAGACATCTGGGCTACACAAGCATTACAACACGCAACTTCTGAATGTGTAACTCCATAAATAATCTTTCAGGGTGCAGCTATTTTGCAGTGAGTATATGCCAGAAGGTTTTAGCAAATACTTGTAAGTACAGTATATGTACAGCAATATATGTACTGGGGAGGCCAATACTTACAATATGAATATGAGGTGCAGCCATCAACTACATACAGTACATTTGAATGTATTGTAATGCCAGCAGTCTTATAGAATGATTTACATCAGTTTATTTACATCAAATGATCACAATGTAAGAGTTCAGCATTGTGCTGTTTCTTCACTGTATTGTTTCTCCGCCATGACCTGCTTTTCCTCTATGCAGCTACTGTATGTACATTTGATTCTGCTATGCATTATGCAGCACCCATCACACAACGTGACTGGACAATTTTTGGGCGTGGAGGTGGGCATGGTGGTGGGGGGATTATATAAACCTCTCTAGATCTACAAAGCCTTTTTTTTTAAAACGTGGCTGGCAGTTAACAGTGGCGGTGCTGTGCCAGGCTGGAAGGTGTTTGAAGTTTGACTTCAGAAAACGCTGTGCTGGGAGGGAGTTGGCAAAAAGAAGCCCAGAGGACCTGGAGACGCTCACCGGAGAAACGGCACCCTCGCTGAGCACGACGCGCACTTCACACAGCCGCTGCAGCTTAACAAAACACTGGCAGCGCAGATGAGATGAATCTGTGAAATGGGCGGTTTTGTTCAGCATGCTGTTCGTTGGTAGAATTTCTTTTGAGTTCCACCACTGTAGATTTTGTGATGGATTAGATTTAGCGCTGGTGTAGTACCTGCGTAAAACATACTGCAGAAGTGTTGCTCTAATACATATAATATATTTATCACTGGTGCAAGCGCATTACAGTCAATACAGTTAATTATTATTCATTTATTCCTTCTAAGATTAAGAGAATTAAGAGAGTAGCTGAGAGTTGACATTGGCCATGCAGAATAGGGCCAAGTGTGTTGTATACTCGGTAACCGGAGTGTTGGCACGTTGAGCAGCTGAGCATTTGGGACAGAATCGAGTCTAGTTTTAGTGAGGAGTTGAGCCAAGTCAACTCAGAGTGTCAGACTGTGGTATTCTAGATGGTCTCGCAAGATGAAATGTAGGTTACTTTTTATAATTGACAACATTTAAACTGCTGTTAGTTTTATAACTGTTGCTGCTGTACTTTTGGTATTGGTTAAATGCGGTCATTTGCTGCCCCTGCTGATACGTAAGTCCAGTATGTACTGGGCTGAGTGATGTACTCTCGAGAGGGGTATACAGTTAGGGGTGCAAAAATCTTTAAATCTTTTCACTTAGAGTTAGAGCTAGTTATCGCTAGCTAGTTTTACATATCCTGAAAATGTAGGTAAAGTACTACATTGGTTTTAGTGGGTTTCTCTAACTGTTCGCTAGCTCTGTTGTTCCATCTATTAGCATTTAAACGAGGAACTGCAGCTTCCTACAGCTCTGGAAAAAAAATAAAAGATCACTTCAGTTTCTAAAGTCTCTAATCAGTTTCTCTGATTTTGCTATTTATAGGTATATGTTTGGGTAAAATGAACATTGTTGTTTTGGCATGTTCTCCTCCACCAGTCTTACACACTGCTTTTGGATAACTTTATGCCACTCCTGGTGTAAAAATGTAAGCAGTTCAGCTTGGTTTTACTGGCTCATGACCATCCATTTTCCTGATTATTATATTGCAGAGATTTTCAATTTGGTTCAGAAAAAAAAAAATCATTTTTAAGTGGTCTCTAATTTTTTTTAAAGATCTGTATAGATAATCTTCTATAAAGGATCAGTTAAATAAGAGCCATATCATCTGATAACAGTCACATATTTTGGCTGAAAATTGGATATCGATACATAGGAGATTCAATGTACAATCTCTTATATGAACCCCCTTCTATCAGATGATGAAAAGTCAGAAATATCACTGCTGATGAGAGGAATGGCAGAGATACATACTGTATACAGTATAATATGTATTAGCAGTGCCCCTAGTGGAGATTCTTAATTGTGTTCAATGAGAGTGAGTGAGTGCAATGTCTAGGTAAGTTGGATAACTATGGCATTTGGAAAGTGAAATATGGACCTGCATACAGCCGCGTGCAGTCAGGGACATGTGTAAAGAGGTAGGGTGATGGACAGCGAGGCGTTTGCATGTAATAAGCAGAGGGGATTATTATGCAGGCGGAGGATCGAGTGCCTCCAGATAAGGGAAAGTTCATCTTGTCACATCGCTGTCGTATCATCAGGTCCTTCCTGTATGTGGATGCAGGAGTGTGTGGGGGGGTGCTATCAGCAAGAGGGGCCTTTTGGGCTTTGGCCTTTCAGGTAATAGATCTTCTTCATCTTTCTCTCTCTCTCTCTCTCGCTCTCGCTCTCGCTCTCTCTCTCTCTATAAGCTCCCCCTAAGGCAAAGCAAGAAAAGCTCTGCCTGGTTGCACTAGTGTGCTAACTGCTGCTAAGGCCTCAGCACTGTAAAATGTGTTATGGCTCATGGTAATGACCCATTGTGCATGCGTTTGAGACCTCCACCAATCAGGCTATGGTTTGGTCTTTCATTAAACCCAGCTTGTGTCTGAAGTCCCGTCCCCTGAGAGCGTTCAGGGGTTTACGGTGCTCGATTGCTTGATTGATGGTTTTGTGGATTGATGTATTGATCTAGATATGGATTTAGAGCACGACTTGGTGCGTATTCCGGAATTTGACAGGATGCCTCCGCTCGTCTGTCGAGGCGGCAGGGCTGAGAAAAGGAGGCCGACATGTTAAATTTATTAAGCATGAAAAATAAATGCTTATGTGTGTTTGAGGAGGCGAACATTTGCGAGGCTGAAAGGGTCGGCCAGTCGCTGTTTATGCTCTTGTAAAGCATTTTACGTGTTAGCGGTGCTGCTCTGAGCCCTGAGTGGGCGAAGGCCACAGCGGAGCGGATCAGTGGAGACGGGAGACGGGAGATGGCAGGTGGGAGGGAGGGAGGGAGGGAGGTTGGGAGGGAGAGAGGGAGAGAGAGGGAGAGAGAGAGAGAGAGAGAGAGAGAGAGAGAGAGAGGACAGTGAAAACAGAAGAAGTGAGATTTAGTCCTGTGGTCTTGTGCTCTTCAATCTTGTCACATATCCTGACGCAATTACAGTAGGTCATCACACACAAGCTGTCTGGTCAGTGTGTGTACAACCATACATACACACACATAATCTCACAAACACTCGTACTCAATTCACATTTTTACATGTATTTTTATGTTTGCTACAGTTTGTTTCTTTTGGAAGAAAAAGCATTCATATCAAACAAACTTATGTTCCAAACACAAATAAATGCATTCTTTTAAAGAAACTAGGTTAGATAGGTTAGACAAGCTTTATAGAATGCTGAGACAAATCTAAAGATCTAACAAAACAGGCAGATTCCAAAGTCCTAAAACTGTTACATCACAGTATTTAAAAAAAGATCAAACAGCCCACTGGTAAAAGCCTTGTTAGCACTAGTCAAAGCTGGCAAGCAAGCTAGTAAAAGGCAGTGGCCACAGTATGAAAGCTGGTGCTAGGCTAAAAGCTAACACAGCTGATCTATATATGGATATAATCGTTTCAGATAAATTACCACACACACCGCATCAAGAGGACAGCAACACTGCAACCTTCCAGTAGGACTTCATTCAAGCATCTCTATCGGCTCATCAATGATCCTGCAAACCATCGCTGTAATAGAAATTAGACATTCACAGACAAGTTAATATTTCTAGCAGAACCACTACAGAGACAATAATGCAAGAAGGAACATTTTAATCCCTATATATTTTATCAATTACATACTTATTATAGTGAATTGATAATATGTGATTTAGCATTAGAGTCTTCTGGTAGAACTTTCAGTAAAGCTTTCTTCTTTTCTCTTAATTTTTTTATAAACGAAAATCAGCTTGTTTCTTTCTGAGATACAATCACAGAGTGGTAAATATGCTCATATATTCACATTATGTATGGTACAGCAAGAAATGTAACTTTTTTTAGGAACTGGAAATATCCACATAATGCTAATAACATTTAAAAATAAAATAACCTGTGAGATGCAATATCTAATTAGGTTAAATGAGATTGTATTCCACCATAGTCCAATAACATTCTACACATTTAAACACATTTGTGTGTTAAGGGTGTATGTTTTTTTATTAGAAAAAAATAAAAAGGGGACCCATACTGCACACCCTACATCCTAGAGCCTGTATAATCTAGATGAGATGTTGCTAAATAAATAAATAAATAAATAAATAGACTCAAATGCAAGCAAGTTTAAGAATTGGGGATGAGCTTTTAGCTTTGTGCTATTATTGGAAATTTGCTTGGTCCTGTATCATCAAATGCAGTTTATCCCATTGTGATTGGGCACCTATAGCACACCACATCATATTTAATTCACTGGTGGGACAAGCCTCTTCATAAGAGGCACATCTAACTGCTTCAACACTTCATCATGTTCTTTTGTCATCTGTAGGAGAACCCTATACAGTCACATGCTTTTTTTTTTTACATAAGAATGGCAAATATGGTACTGTGTTGCTTTTTCACCACTCCAGAGGGCAGTTTAATAATACCTTTGCAGCCTTTGGGGCACTATGGGAGGCGGTTGCCCCCCCTGCCCTCCCTTGAGTCCCTTGAGTCCCTTAGTAGTCAGATTTATACAGAACCCACACAATCACTTTAACCTCATGTAATACTGGATTTTTTTGTGATGAGCAGTGGTGAGCTTGTACAGTTCAGTAACTCGACCCTGTGGGATGGGAAGAGTGTGTTCAGTGTATTTCTCCTAAATGTGTTCTTATGAGTTCTAAGCTGTACACTATATTATATTCTTTTTCACATGTGTATATATGTATGTGTATGGAGATGCTGCCTAGGCGTTTGCCCCTGAGGCCCTCCAGCCAGTTAGTATGTGTGTGTGTGTGTGTCCTTTCAGCCCGGGGCCACACCCACACCCACATACTAACTGGCTGGAGGGCCTCAGGGGCAAACGCCTAGGCAGCATCTCCATGCCAACGCTGAGCCCAGGCGAGAGAAATGAAAACTCCTCATTTATTTCATTATTTATTCTCATCAAATTCACATCACCATGGCAACAAGAGTTTGCATCTCTCTCTCTCTCCCTCCCTCCCTCTCTCGCTCCTTCTCGGGTTGGGGGGGGGGGGTTGGGGGGTGGATCATCAAGCTAAGAGACAACATAGATCTTCTGGCCATAAGATTTAAAGCACCCTCAGGCATGTAAACAGTTATCTAAATATATTGACGTGTAAATCTATAGTCATCTATATGCAGAGACAATAATCAACTGTAGCCTTTAAACTGTCACTCATATACAGCATATATATATGCATGTATATCTGTATATGTGTGTCTATACAGGGTTGTAATATTTGTAGTATATGAAACCCATGTCCCTCTGCTGGGAGTTTAGCATCGTATTTATGCAGCAGTCAATAAGAGAGGCCTGTAGCAGGACTTACTTTAGAGCTCTGTGGTATATACTCATATATACTCTCAGTGTGTGTGAGTGGGTCATATCAGTGACTCTCTCTCTCTCTCTCTCTATCTGGAAGCTAAATTAGAAAAAGCACAAGACACATTTTGTAATAATTGCCGTTATTTCGCAATATTACAATAATTACAATATTTGGATGTAATTTAAGAGACACATAGTTAATTACATAATGAATTACATTTATATTTGATCTGCCTCCTTAGAAAACATTGTACATAATTCACAAACAAATAATATATTTAATATTGTTTTATTTTTAGCATATAAAACCCATTTCCCTCTCTTTTGTGATTTTAGCATCTTTTTTCTGCAGAAGTCAATTAGAGGAGTAATTTCGAAACTCTGTGGATACTCATATAAATTCTGTGTGTATGGGTAGGTTATATCAGGGACTCTCTTGAGAAGCCAAATGAGAAAATGCAGAGGACAACTTTGAAATAATTGCTGTTCTGTTGCTACAGTATATAACAAATTGTTACATAGTTAATTACATAATTAACTACATTTACATTTGATCTGTCTGTTTGAAAAATGCTGAAAATGAATTACAATATACGATATGGCCCTAAATAATCACCAAGAAATTGTAATAATGTAAGAAAAAAATAACGTGCAAAAAAATATCATAAGACTAAAGTGCAGAATGTTTATCCATAAATACCCTTAAAGTTACAATAAATTATAATCACAAAAAATATGACAAAATGTTCTTTTTCTAAAATGTCATAAAAATGTATTAAATGTTATTTGTACAATATGATTACATTACATTACATTACATTTGGCAGATGCTTTTGTCCAAAGCGACTTACAATATTGAAGTGCAAATAATAGAAGAGGTTAAGTACAAAAATAATAGAAGTTAAAAATAAAGAATCTATAGATAGGGCCTTAAGGAGGTCAGAGGGAAATAATGGGATAGAGGAGTAGAGAAGAGGAAGAAGGAGATGAGGTTAGAAAGAGAGTAAGTGCTCTTTGAAGAGCTCTGTCTTCAGGAGTTTCTTAAAGATAGCAAGAGATTCTCCTGATCTGGTAGTGGAAGGTAGTTTGTTCCACCATTGGGGAACTCTGTATGAGAACAGTCTGGATTGCTTTGTGTGAATGTTTGTTTGGCAAAGTGAGGTGACGTTCATTGGAGGAGCGCAGCGGCCAGGAGGGAGCGTAAGCCTTCAGGAGCGAGTGCAGGTAGGAAGGAGCTGTTCTGTACTGTCATCACCTTGTAGGCGATTGTAAGCGCTTTGAATTTGATGCGAGCAGCAACCGGTAGCCAGTGGAGCTCAATGAGCAGCGGGGTGACATGTGCCCGTTTTGGTTGGTTGAAGACCAAACGTGCTGCTGCATTCTGAATCATCTGTAGTGGTTTTAGTACACAGGCCGGGAGGCCAGTTAGTACGGCATTGCAGTAGTCGAGGCGTGAGATTACCACAGCTTGTACCAGGAGTTGGGTGGCCTGTTGCGTCAGAAACGGTCGAATTTTTCCGATGTTGTAAAGCGCAAAGCGGCAGGATCGAGCAACTGAGGCCACATGGTGCGTGAAGAGAAGCTGGTCATCAACCATGACACCCAGGTTCCTAGCAACCTTTGTCGGTGAGAGAGAGAGAGAGTCGATGGTTATGGCAAAGTTGTGTTGAATAGAAGGTTTTGCTGGTATGACCAGAAGTTCAGTCTTTGAGAGGTTTAGTTGGAGGTGATGTTCCTTCATCCATGCGGATATGTCTGAGAGACACTGTGATATTCGTGCAGAGATTGAGTTATCATCTGGTGAGAACGACAGGTATAGCTGAGTGTCGTCAGCAAAGCAGTGGTAGGAAAAACCATGTGAGAGGATAACCCGACCTAGAGAGGTGGTGTATATTGAGAAGAGAAGAGGTCCCAGTACCGAACCCTGGGGAACCCCAGTGGGTAACGAGTGGGCTGGGGACAGCCGTCCTTGCCATGACACCCTGAACGAGCGCCCAGTGAGGTACGATCTGAACCATGACAGCGCATTGTCTGAGATCCCCATGTTCAAGAGTATAGTTAGGAGGAAGTCATGGTTGACAGTGTCGAAAGCAGCCGAGAGGTCCAGCAGAATGAGCACTGAGGACTGTCCTGCAGCTCTAGCAGTTTTTAACGCTTCTGTCACAGACAACAGAGCCGTCTCAGTAGAGTGCCCTTTCTTGAAACCAGATTGGTTCTGGTCCAGGAGGTCATTTTGGGTGAGGAAGCCAGAGACTTGATTGAGAGCTGCTCTTTCTAATGTTTTAGAAAGAAAAGGCAGTAGTGAGACCGGTCTGTTATGGTATGGTACTCATTCATACACTGCCTGGCCAAAAAAAAGGTCACCAACTGGATTTAACTAAGTAAATTATGTTGGGTTGTTGCTGCAGTTGGTCTGCAGGTCTAGGTTCAGCAACAGTATGTGCTGAAAGAATGAGCCTGAATATACTGAATATAGACCAGGTTATTCCATCAATGGATTTTTTCTTCCCTGATGACACGGCCATATTCCAAGATAACACTGTCAGGATTTATGGGGCTGGAATTGTGAAAGAGTGATTCAGGGAGCATGAGATCATCATTTTCACACATGGATTGAGAGAGTTCACCACAGAGTCCAGATCTTAACCTCATTGAGAATCTTTGGGATGTGCTGGAGAAGAGCTGCTTTGTGCAGCTGTCAGACTCTACCATCATCAATGCTGCTGCAAGATCTTGGTGAAAATTAATGCAACACTGTATTGAAATGAATCTTGTGACATTGCAGAAGCTTATTGAAACAATGCCACAGTGAATGCATGCCACAATCAAAGCTTTCCAAAAAAATATTGGAGTGTGTGACCTTTTTTTTATTGGTGGCCAGGCAGTGTATGCATCTCACTTTCTCTCTCTGCTTGCTTCAGTGAGAGGAGAATAATTCATATTAAATAATTGTTCTCATTTTCTTTTTCTCTCTCTCTCTGTATCTATCGACAGTGTGCGGGGACATCCATGGGCAGTTCTTTGACCTGATGAAGCTGTTTGAGGTGGGAGGCTCTCCAGCCACAACGCGATACCTCTTCCTGGGAGACTACGTGGACCGGGGCTATTTCAGTATCGAGGTAAGAGTACAGACCAAATGCAGGATTAAAAAATGCTTATATTTGTGTTTATATGTGGGGCCTGTTATATGTTGCTTTTGACCAAAACAATGCTTAAAATGAGCATTTATTTCTCTCTGGATCTTCTTTTTTGGAACAGCCATTTCAATGTTAATTTATGTGTAGCCAGTTACTTGTCATAGCATTAAAAAATGAAATAGGCATGAGGAGACCAGTCACTGATCTAAAATATGAATGGAAGTTCTTGTACTGCTCAGCATGGCGTCTGTTTACAGATAAAGCCCCGCCAATAAGAGGGCTGTACCTTATATTGAGGTACAAAAAAGTACCTTTTAGTGAAAGTCATTTTTGTACCCATGGTTTTTGTGCCAGTAAAGATTATAAAGATTATAAACATTATCATCAACTTAATATGGCTCAAAAACTTGATGATCAAAAATTGTCTGGCTTTCAAATAAAAAATGTGCAATTAAAATATATATTGTTTATTAGTACAGTGATATAGAATACTGAATGTACCCTTTGGCTGGTTAAATGGTACAAATTTGTACTTATTGCTGGTAGAAATTACTTTGTACCTCAGAGGGAAGAAATCTGACCCTGTAAAGACCAGTATTGTACCTTTGAGGGTACAGTTATGAAGAGTGTACCTTTGAGTACAAAAAAGTACTCATATCGTACCTCTGTTTTTTAGAGTGTAGATAGATAGATAGATAGATAGATAGATAGATAGATAGATAGATAGATAGATAGATAGATAGATAGATAGATAGATAGATAGATAGATAGATAGATAGATAGATAGATAAAAACCATGGCTTTATAATTGTAATAATTACTTAATCTTCTATTTTAATCAGAAGAACCCGATTTCAACCAACTGACTGGAGGGTAGTAAGACTGTTGGGGGTCTTAGCACATAAACCTGTTTGAGATATGGATCTGATGCCGTGATGTGGTACCTTGCCCTGTTGTTGGCCGTCCCTTTGGGATGAGGATGAAGATGAACAGCTCTGTCACCTCAGCCTCCAGTCCAGAGCAGAGTCACCAATCAGGGAATAGAGGGCCTTCTGAACTGACACACTGGACTGACATGACCAATTACTCCATCTTTCCCTTCATTCCCCCAGAGGATGATTAACCCCCACCTCAGCACACACACACACTCATGCTCACACTCAACACACACACATGCATATACACAATATTCACTGCACTATACCGTATATATAATCAGTCATGTCCAGATGCCCTTGTTGGAGGGGTTGGAGGGGTTTTGTCCATTTGAACGCACGCACGGACAACTTGATTTGATTTGATCAATCAGCTGGACTCTTTAATCATGGTTCATGTGGTGTTGTGGTCCAGCATTAATAATACTAGGAGAGGATTGTGAGCTATAGCTGTGTTCTGGAGCTGCACAGCTTCATGTTTCCGGCTGTAGGCAGCCAGCGAGTGTTGTGGTTATGAAGGATGACAGTGGTTGTAATAGCATATGTTATGTAATCGCGATATTGTTAACACCACATGGTCCTCACGCAGGCTTTAGTGCAGTTTGGATTCTTGTATGTGTGTGTGTGTGTGTGTGTGTGTGTGTGTGTGTGCGCATAAGTGGGAGTGTGTGGGGGAGTGCATGCTGTGGCCTTGCACTGTTCATGCATAGGTGTATATACAGTTGTGTCCAAAAGTGTTGAATTAAGTATTTTTTCCCAGGAACTTACTGCAGTTACATATACTTTTTTTTCCATAAACATTGATTATTACCTTTATGTGTATTGAAACAACAGCAAATTTTACATAATTTCACCAAACAAATGCAAAAAATGGGCCAGACAAAATGATTTTCCACACAAAATGATAAAAATGTGTGGGCAAAAAAACTTTCTTTTAAGCATGTTATGCTTGTGGGCAATATAGAAATCACACCTAAAACCAGAGAAAAAGAGAGATTGGACTCTTGGAGATTGGAAGCTTTGCATTATGTGTAGCATGGAAAACAGACAAAGGAGAAAAGAACTGTCTTGAGGTCTTGAGATATTAATGATGCTTAATGATGCTTTCTCCAACATAATCAAGAAGTTTTCAACCCATGTTACTGTAGCTAATCTTCCTGCACACGGATAGAAAAGAGAAAAATATAAAATATTGCAACACGTGATAGTCTGTAGCTCCAATCAAGTTCCAAAGAAATTCGAGCTGTCCTGCAGGCTCAGGGTGCATCAGTGTCAGCGCAAACCAGAGACTGTAAAAAAGATGGACGCTGTGTAATAAACCCGCCCCTAAGGGCTGCCTCCACAGAGCTCACACAGTCTATGTTCCCACCCATACAGTCATTAGTCCCACCCCGGCGTTGGTGTAACCCAGCTCTTTTACAATAACCACACCTTTTTGAATAGAGCTGAATAATGTTTTAAAAAATGAATTCTATGGGGATATAAAAATTTGACAATATAAGCAGAGGTACAGTCAAATATGATGGAGGTTCAAAGATGTTTTGGGGTTATTTTGATGCCTCAGATGCTTGGTGCCTTGACTGTGTGAATATAAACTAAGGTGGGGGGATTTTGGGTTGCAATGTAGGGTCTTCCAGCAAGACAATGAACCCAAACATACATCAAAAAGCACCCAGAGACGGATGGAAACAAAGTGCTGGAGAGTTCTGAAGTGACCAGCAATAAGTCAGAATCTAAATCCCATTAAACACCTGTGGAGAGAAAAAAAAACTTAAAATTGCTGTTAGGAAAAAAAGCACCCTTCAAATATGTGAGACCTGGAGCAGTTTGCAATAGGAGAGTCCAAAATTCCAGTTGAGAGGTGTAAGAAGCTTGTTGATGGTTGTCCGAAGTGACAGATTTCAGTTATTTTGTTTTGTGTTCTAATACACAGAAAAGAAATAAACATGTGTTTAACATGTATTTGCAATATTTTTCTGGGAGAAATACTTTGTTTTCTAGAAAACTTTCAGGGGTGCCAATACTTTCGGCCTGACTGTATATATGTATATACAGCTCTGAAAAAAAGAGACCATTTAAAAACGATGAGATTCTTTGATTTTACCAAATTGAAAATCTCTAGAATATAATTAAGAGGAAGATGGATGATCACAAGCCATCAAACCAAGCTGAACTGCTTGAATTTTTGCACCAGGAGTAAAGGCATAAAGTTATCCAAAAGCAGTGTGTAAGACTGGTGGAGGAGAGCATGAAAACTGTGATTAAAAACCAGGAATATTCTACCAAATATTGATTTCTGAACTCTTAAAACTTTATGAATATGAGCTTGTTTTCTTTGCATTATTTGAGGTCTGAAAGCTCTGCATCTTTGGTACAAATGCATCACTCTTACCTTCTGCCTTTATCTTGTCTTTCTGTCCGCAGTGTGTTTTGTACCTTTGGTCGCTGAAAATCCTCTACCCAAAGACGCTATTTTTACTGAGAGGAAATCACGAATGTAGACATTTGACAGAATATTTCACCTTCAAACAAGAATGTGAGTATGTGTTCTTCTATTATTCTCTTGATCCTGCCCTTCCCTCCTCTATCTGTCAGGCAGCCTCTCTGAATGTGAGCTCCAGTCCTGGGCATGTCCTCTCAGGTGACTCCAGGCCGACTGATCTGACATCTAAAGACCAGAGCTTTTTAATCTATGAACAGTAACAGAAATGGGCTAATCAATAAAAAAATTGATGTGATTAATTACAATTTACTGCAATTTTCCTTTTTAACACTGAAACCTTTAATAATGGATATTAAATATAAAATAAAATAAAAATGAGTGTAAGGTCAAAACAATATGATTTTTCTTATTTTCAGATATGTTTTTTTATCTTTTTAACCTTTGAACACAGATTCTCCTTAGTGAACTGTGTATGTTTAAGTACCAGCTCAATTTAACTATGTCACAACATCAATGGAAAATATAAAAAAGGAACAAGGACATATTTTGTTGAATCACATATTGGTTTTTATTAAGTCAAAACTTCAGATTAAAAAATCAAATTAATGACAATTTAATCACACCATGTGATTAATTTAATGACGGTTAATCACAAGTTAAAATGCAAGTACTGTTTTGTGTTTTAGAAAGGGAGAAAAAATACAGTGTATAGTCTGTTAAGATTGAGAGGTAATTATAAGATTTAATCTATTTTTTTAGCTTAAATTAAAAAGTAATTTACCTTCTGAACTCTGCAGTATCAATGTCATGTTTACATCAATAAAATAATTAAAACTGCTTATACATCACTAGTTTTTAAAAATAGTGAGATATAGGAAAACATTGGGGCCAAATCTGGTAAAAAAATATTCATTAAAATGTTTTAAAAATGTGATCAAATTCTAGATAAAACTATTGCATTGATCACTTATGTTGACATCACTATTCCAAATGCTAGACTGGTCCTCCATACCAGTTCAAATTTTTTTTTTTTTTTTCAAAAAAACTTTATTATTATACGATATTATATATGATATGATATTATATGAAAATATATTATTAAATTATTGGTCTTCTCACTTATTAGAACACCAAAAGTGTTCATTTATGACTGAACAATTGTGGTTGTTTTGTACAAATTTCTAGAATTTCTAGAAAAAAACAGTGTTTTTATACTGTGATATTTTTCTCAAATTTGATTTGCAACACCACAATATACATCTTTATCGCTGTTTATTGAAAGATTTTGAGTTAAATAGGATGAGAAAATACGAACTGTTTGATTATAAAAACTCCACAAGTTAAAATACTTCCGTTGCTGCTCTGTTTGTAGCTGCGCTGTTTGGCTTGTGTGCGCTGCATTGTTTCTAGGTTACCTGTATGTGGCGGAGCTTTGGTTACAGTGCATTACCAGCTGATAACGGCACTCATAGAACGCCTTTTAAGCCAATTACATTGCAGGGTCGGAACTAACTGTTGTATAATATTGCAATATATCACGACCAGTGTTGGGAAGTAACGGATTACATGTAACGGCGTTACGTAATCAGATTACAAATTATGAGTAACTGTAATCCGTTACAGTTACTGCTTCAGTAAATGGTAATCAGATTACAGTTACTCTGCTAAAATAAATGGATTACATTGCGGTACTTTTCTATTTTTGGTCTTCCAATCCAACACTGACAAAACGCAATCACATTCACATAAATCACGACATCAGAATATTCTGTGATTCACAACCTCCTGCTCAGAATGTTTTCACTGCAGAAGCGCCCCCTAGCCCGTCGGCGGGCCCGTTCTGACTATGTAAAGTTGAATGCTTATAAGCGTCAAATATTCTAAACACACCGACCAAATAACCGACTCATATTCTTTAGTACTAATTTAACTACCTGCATGCAAATTTACAACCATCTACATGAAACCAGTCGCCAGAAATCGCCAACTGAAAACAGCCTGTTTTTTCACATTGTTTACATGGGGAACACGCCTCCCCAACAAAATAGCCTTATAAAATATTATTAGTATATAAAATAACATCATACTACATTATAGAAAATTCACTTACTATCACAGCATCCACAATACAGCACTGAACCGCAGATAAAATATCCATAAAGTCCTTTATTCGCCTGCTTACTTCTCCTCACAAACATGCGTTTATTTTCAGCGGTCCACAAACCACTATTTTTCTTGAGTGATCGTCTTTTGAACCAATAACGTGAGCGCTGGATCAATCCAATCCAATCAAATCAGGTCGTAGCCTTTCTCCAGCGTCACAAAAGTGATTGACACCTATTTCAACCAATAGTCCACCCTTAGACGAAAACATTGGTACGTAATTTGCCCTGATTGGTCTCCTAATGGCTGGGGGAGGGGCATGCCTATCCGCTGTCACCAAATTCCCTCTGCTAAACATAAGTGCGCCCACAGCGCGCATACGTGTGATTTTGTTTGTCATTTCATCAAAAAGTATTAATATTACTCTGAAATAGACTTACATTCATTTATTTTATCACAAACAAAAAAAAATTACAAACTCTGGCTGTATAGAGACAGATTTACTGGAGAGGTTTTGAACACTTTAGAGACGCCTGGTGGACACCTAATATAATGCAGTGTAACTCTTCAATGCATTGTGATATAAATTACAAATTTTGTAATTTGTTTGTCAAGACCCTACTGAATCAGGAAATGTAGAGAATGATTGACTATTCATCACCAACATCCATACACACATTGTAAACTCTAAATATAACAGGCGCTTTTTTTTTTACATTTTCTTCTGCATTTGATGTTCTCAAATGGAACTTAAATAATGGAAATTAAAGTGTTGAAGTGAATTATTGTTTACTGTTTATGATTACACTGCATTTGACATTTAATAATAAAACATTCAAATTATATTTTGTTTGCATTTGTGAGTTCTTAGAAAAGGAACAGATTGTAATCGCATTAAATCCTATTGGACCGAATTGTATCGTATAAAGACATAATTTGAGGTATCGTACATTATCGTATCGCTGACTAAAATAATCGTATTGTATCGTATCGTAATGAATCTTGTGATTTACACCCCTAGATAATCCTGGCAAAAAATCCACCTGCAGAAAGTGGCAAACCTGCAAATAGTTAGCTTACAGTTGTTGTTACATTGTTTGGTTTTTAATGATTTTATCATCAATTTATAGAAGTGTTTTATAAAATTGTTTGATTAAATGGTTTCATAAGTATTTTTATAGGGTGATTGAAAAGGCTGTTTTATTTGTCTATCTATTAACTGGAAGGAAAAATAAAACAATAATATGCAAGATGTGGTTGCTACATTCATTCAGGCTTAAAAAAACGACAATATTGTAAGTAATCCAAAGTAATCAGATTACGTTACTCACTTGAAGTAATGTAACTGATTACGTTACAAATTACATTTTGAGTGATGTAATCAGTAATCTGTAAGGGATTACATTTTAAAAGTAACCTTCCCAACACTGATCACGACATATTGATTCGTAACCCAGTATATCGTGATACAGATCATACGTATCAAGGTTCTTGACAATATAGATGTTTGCTGGGCAGTGTTGAGTCTGTAAGAATAGCTGATGTTTTTGGAAAGGAACAGCTGAATGAAAGAGGATAGCGAGAGGAAAGGAGAGAAAGAGAAAGAGGAGAGAAGAGAGAGAGAAAGGAGAGGAGGTGATAAAGAAAAGGGGAGGGGTACAAATGCCAGATGAGGTAATGCCTAAGAGTGGAGCTATCCCACAAGGCTGAGCGATAGAATATAGACACAGGTGAAGGAGGGTGGAGAGAGAGAGTGAGATAGAGAGAGATAGATAGATAGAGAGAGAGAGAGAGAGGTGTAAGAGAGTTGGCGGCAAATTATTTCTGTAACTACTCCGCTGACCTGTCACCATGGATACAAATGCCCTTGAGAAGCGGCGAATTGAGATTTGATAAAAAAAAAAACATGTCACCCCATGAGCAGAGGGACCTGTACACCAGCAGACATCATTGTTTATGTTTGTTCCTGTGTGTGTGTGTGTGTGTGTGGGGGGGGGGGGGGTTGGGTGGAAAAGGGGGGGATGAAAATTGGGCAGGTGGTTTAGGAGTCTTAAGCCCACAGGGTATGAGTGACATCTATAGAATTATATTATATTATATCTATATATATTAAGGTAAAATTGTATGAATTTCCACCAATATATTAGAATGACTGAGCCTGTAAGCTGTAAACAAAGTTATTCTGGGTCATATATGATGGAAGACTACTGTAAGACTCCTATCAAAGTCTATAATTAATCGGTTAGACTTATTCACTTTATAATTCTGCTGAAAATGCTGAATAAAAGCAAAGGAAGAACTCAAATTGTGCCTATTTTAAAGATTTTACACTACTTACCTGTTTATTTTTATACTGATTTATTTCAAGTTCTTTGAATAGTTTATAAGGTACTACAAAGCCTTGCTTGTGTAGGGTTCATGAATCAGGAAAATCCCTCAGGTCTTTCAGTTTTTCTCAGTTTTTTTTTTAGTCATAATAAACTCATTATTAAACTAATTATTGAAACATCCTTCCATTATCCAATACTGATGTCTGTAACCCATTAAAACCTTAAGATAACAATTTAGTTACTATTCCTAAAGCAAAAAAGTTAATCAAGCTTTATAAAGTGCCTCTAAAATTGATGTAAATTATATTAGTAAAAAACGCTTATAAACAATATTTAAAGGGTTTGATGTAATTTAGCTGATTAAAATGTCAGATTCCTTTCATCACTACTGTGAGCAATTTTGACTTGATAAATGTATTCTATGAATAACAAGAAGGGAGAAATGTAAGAATTACTCACACTTCTTTCTAATTTTTAAGGCACACTTAATTTTCCCAAAAATCGTCAGTGCACCTTATGTATGAATTTAAACAGTCAGGTTGTAAGAAGCAGTAAAGAGAAGTGAAGTACAGCTTCATACAGAAGTTTCAGTTTAGTTCTCCAACCCTGAGGCTGTAGCAGCATAAGCATTAACAATAACTAACATAAATTATTTAATTAATTAGCATTAACTAACAGCACTAAGCTCTAGCACTTTTACCGTTCAGAGGTGAGTATGCTGTAGCTGTTTTCGGGTGGCATTCACGTAACGCTAGCGCTAGCAGTTAGCCGCTTATAATGCCTTATAATATGGTGTGCCATATAGTCTGAAAATACGGCATAAGATATTCTAGCCTTTTTTTTTACTTGATTATTAATATTATACAGTTTCTCATTCATTTCATAATCCTCTCATTACACTAATCATTCTAGACTGGATTCTAGACTGCACATATGAGCATCATTTTACACATTTTTCTGCTACCTGATCAGTTTAAACATTAAAAATTGCACTGAATCTGAATATTTAAACAGTACATGATGGGAATTTGAATGCATTAAAGTGTATCTCTCTCTCTTTTTCTCCTTTTCTGTCTGCTGTAGGTAAAATCAAGTATTCGGAGCAGGTGTACGACTCGTGTATGGAAGCATTCGACTGCCTTCCCTTGGCTGCACTCATGAACCAGCAGTTCTTGTGTGTTCACGGTGGCCTGTCTCCAGAAATACACACTTTAGACGACATAAAGAAGGTACCAACCGGCCCGTAGGAGCTCAGGTCCACTGTAATAGCCAGGCCATGCATGCTGGGATGGTGGGCTGCTGCATGAATACAGCTCAGAGTTTGTGGTTGTGTGTGTTCAGTGTGTGGTCTTTATGATGCGTCTCTGCGCGGCCTACAGTTGGATCGGTTTAAGGAGCCCCCGGCATTCGGGCCCATGTGTGACCTCCTGTGGTCAGACCCCCTGGAGGACTTTGGCAATGAGAAGAGTCAGGAGTACTTCAGCCACAACACAGTCAGAGGCTGCTCCTACTTCTACAGGTGAGAACGCTGTGCTTTAGTCACTTACTGAAAGGTTATTTGACTCGACAGGAACACTGTTAACAATTCTAGGATCAGAGGTTTAGAATCCAACCCAACAAACCCAGCCCCACTACAATAAAATAAAATAAAACAAAATAAAATTGTAAATAAAATGGAGGACTTTAATTTGAGCCTTTTTTCAGCAAATAAGAAGATGTTGGACAACTGTTTGGAGCACAAACATTCCACCAAAAGCTCTATTTTCTGTTTTCTGGTTTAATTTAAATAGCTAAAATGGGAAGCTTATTAAAAACTCAGAATGGATTTTACAGGGAATTAGTTTGCGCTGAGCAATAAAATCCCATAATTTATTTTCACCTTATTCTCTCACCTCAACCTGAACTTTCATTTTAGCATCTTTTCAGCAGATAGGAAGATGTTGGAAAACTGTTAGGTGCACAATCATTCCTCCCAAAGCTGTATTCTCTGCTATCTGGTCTAATTTAAATAGCTAAAATGGGAAGCTACTCAAAACTCAGAATGGATTTTACAGGGAATTAGTTTGTGCTGAGCATTGAAATCCCATCATTTATTTTCACCTTATTCTCTCACCTCAACCGGAACTTTCCTTTTAGCATCGTTTCGTCAGATAAGAACATGTTGGAAAACTGTTTGGGGCACAGACATTCCTCCCAAAGCTGTATTCTTTGTTATCTTGTTTAATTTTAATAGCTAAAAGTGGGAAGCTACTCAAAACTCAGCATGGATTCTTCAGGGCATCTTTTTGCGCCAAGCAATGAAATCCCATAATTTATTTTCACCTTATTCTCTCACATGAACCTGAACCTGAAAATCTAATATCCATGGCTGACTGGCTGACCACTCACACACAGCACATATTACGAGTGGGACATCCCCTGTCTCATCTTCTATTATTCTTCTCTGTAACATTAATTAGCTGATACACACACAGCCAGTACTAACATAATGCTATGTTGGTGCAAAATAAACCTATAAATGAAGATTTGGGGCAATTATAGATTAAAAACAGAACATTTGATCATTTGAAGCGATAACTGGAAACTATGCACAGAGACAGTACCATGTACATTTACCTTATACTGACACTGACATGGCAAATGTAATGGGATATGAAACTACAATGTTTAATGACTTTTGCCACATTCCATGGAAACTAAATAGAACGCTCCCTGACCTGTAGGACATGCATGTAGGGTCTCCTGTACTGAAAGTGGAGTTGCTTGCCTGTTTACATGGACAATCCTAGCCAGACACCGCCAATCTCAATCATTACCTCTTACTGTGCTGTCCACTTTGGGTGGTAATGGCTTCTATAATGTATTCCTAGTACATGTGTGACACTGTGGATAGAGGAAAATTGTTAAATGCCTGCACATCTTTAGAGTTTTGAGTTTAAACCACACTTTATTAACAATATTAGTTAAAACAGACCATCAGTTACATAAAAACACAGGTTTGTTTTATGCTAAAAGGTCATTAAAAATGAGTTCACCATTTAATATTTTACATAAAACTCCTTTGTAGTCCCACACATTTTCAAACCCAACATGACTGTCCATCGCATCATAAAACATAAAATCAACCCTCACCCTGGCCTGTATTAACCGTTTAAAAAGTAAAAGAACATCTTTAGAAGATAACACAGGTTTTCCAAAAAAAAAAAAAGATCATCTAAAGTAGTGCTGGGCAATATGGGAAAAATCATATATCACGATATGGAATTTTTTATATCACGATAACGATATATATCATGATATACCACATTTGAGTATGTTTTTTTAGTTATTCTTCGAAAAATATGACAAAATAATATCATTGCTTAATTTTTTTCCAACTTTATTTCAAAGTGACATTAAACCAAAAGTTCACAAATGAGAATTACTACCTTTTAGTGCAGCAATATATATGTATCAAATAAAAAAACAGATGAGGTAGATGCAGTAGCTAATTTTTTCAAAATTCTACAGGTATTTAAATTGAGTTGTCAAAATAAAGTCAATTAACATTTTTTAAAGTGTCCGTCAAATAAGGTAAAGCAGTGTCATGTAGCAAAACCACATTATGAAGCTTTTTTTTGCGAAGATTACTTTTGGTATCACTTATATAAACCGAGTTTATGCAAAGTGACCACGCCAATACATTTCATCGTAGCCTACTTTATATATTTGCATGAATTATTGATGAAATTACTGTAGAAACGATAGAGACAGACACTTTTCTATCGTCGCTACGATATTTACCGTCATATCGCACAGCGTTTATCTAAAAAAATCTAAATATAATGCATAGCTTGCAGTATCAAAATATAATATAACATAGTCTCTCTCTCTCTCTCTCTCTCTCTCTCTCTCACCCACACACACACTGTCTCCGTTATTCCTGTGTGTTCCACCAACTGCTTAGTATTTCACACACCGTGATGAAAATTTGATGGAACTCTGTGTGTGTTTGTGGTGTTAGATAGAGGCTGTGTTAGAGCGAGAAGGTTATTGTGTTTGTGTATTTCTACACAAGCTTTAGTATTTGGTTGCTCATGGAATTAGTAAAAGAGCATTCGGAAGACTTTAAACATGGTCAGTTCAACTTACACACACACACACACACACACACAGTTCCTCCATACCCAGGGCTGTCAGGGCTGAAATATTCATCAGGGTGAAGGGAAGGGTTGTCCCAGTATGTATCTCACGGCACTTCTGAGATCACATCACACGCTGCATTACCTCTTGTATCAGCCACATTACAGTGCCTGTGTGTGTGTCCACGTGCATGTTTGTGTGTGTGTGTGTGTGTGTGTGTCTGTGTTTGTGTGTTTAAGAGGAAAATCACGTGCTCTTACTGAACCCTACACTTACTGAACATGCACAGGCTACTGTCTAGTATGCTGTTTCACGCACTGTGACTCATGTGTGTGGCTGTATCCATGGCTGTGTGTGTGTTTAATCACAATTTTAAGTCATTTTTTTGTATTAAACAGATGTCCAACATCTACATGCCATTGTCTCTTTTATACATAAAGCTCTGGAAAAAAATAATAGATCACTTAAAAATCCTGAGATTCTTTAATTTTACCAAATTGAAAATCTCTGGAATATAATAAAGAGGAAGGTGGATGATCACAAGCCATCAAACCAAGCTGAACTGCGTGGAGTGGCATAAAGTTGTCCAAAAGCAGCGTGTAAGACTGGTGGAGGAGAACATGCCAAGATGCATGAAAACTGTGATTAAAAACCAGGATTATTCCACCAAATATTGATTTCTGAACTCTTAAAACTTTATTAATATGAATATTAAATATCATTTTCCTTGCATTATTTGAAGTCTGAAAGCTTATCCAGCGCTATATATTATATATGATAAAATGTTTCTCTGAACTGTGTATCAGATTCAGCTGTAAATACCTAGAAATAAAAGCTGAAATGTTGATCTGTTCATGTCAATCCTAAATCTGTCTAGATGTCTATCAATATGTCTGCCTGTCTATCTGTTATGCTGTCTGTCTATGTCTGCCTACCTGTCTGTATTATTGCCTCATATTCCTGTCCTTTAACTTTCTCGTTCTCTTTCTTTCTGTCATTGTCTTCAGATAATATATATATACAAAAATAAGAGACCACCTCAGTTTCTGAATCAGTTTCTATTATTTTGCTATTTTAAGGTATATATTACAGTGAAATGAAAATTGTTGTTTTATTCTATAAAGTACAGACAATATTTCTCCCAAATTCCGATTAATAATATTGTCATTTAGAGCATTTATTTGCAGAAAATAAGAAATGGCTGAAAAAAAAGATGCAGAGCTTTCAGACCTCAAATAATGCAAAGAAAACAAGTTTATATTCATAAAGTTCAGAAATCAATATTTAGTGGAATAACCCTTGTTTTTAATCACAGTTTTTATGCATCTTGGCACGTTCTCCTCCACCAGTCTTACACACTGCTTTTGGATAACTTTATGCCACTCCTGGTGCAAAGATTTAAGCAGTTCAGTTTGGTTTGATGGCGTGTGATCATTCATCTTTCTCTTGATTATATTCCAGAGGTTTTCAATTTGGTAAAATCAAAGAAACTTAAAAAATAATTTTTAAGTGGTCTCTTGTTTTCTTCCAGAGCTGTATATTCCTTATATCTCTCTAACCCTCTATCCCCTATTGTACTGTACATATCCACAGTCATGATGAAGCGTGTGTTATATCAGGTTATATCAGTGTAGACTGTGCTAATGCGCTGCAGTGTGTATGGTGTGTTTATGCTTGGTGTGAGACAGACTGAAGGAGAGTCACTGTTCTATGGGTTTGAGACTCTGTGGCACTGTGTAGCAGTGTGTGTGTATGTGTGTGTGTGTTTGTAGCATTGAGCCAGGAGAAAACTGCAGCAGATTTGGGCCAATCAATAGCAGTGCTTGATTCATCATTATGTTTCTAAGCAGAGCCAAAGCCTGTCTTCCAGCCATTTGGACTAATATTCTCTCTCTCAACACAATCACTGCTTTCATCACATCCTCTTTCCTGCATCGGGGAGCCACCAATCTGCAGCATGTGTGTGTGTGTATGTGTGTGTAAGTGTGAGTGGGTGGGAGAATGTGTGTGCATGCGAGCTGTGCTCATTCTTCAGCGATGGCACTGAACACACTAATCATCCAACGATATGGTCTCTTATGTCTGCTATTAAAACTCACACATACACCACACACACACACACACACATATCCATTCAGTGTTCTTCTGTTATGTAAGAATCACAGAAGCAGTTTATGCTAAAAGAACTGCTCACCTCCCCAATTCACCATGTAATGAAGAATCAGCCTGAGGGTAGAGACTGCGGTCATGTTTATTAACTGACTGAGTTCTAAAGGTGCTCTTAGCTTCTCACATATCTAAGACACACACTCAGACACACACACACAGACACACACAGACACAGACCTTCAGAGTGAATCCCTGAACATGCTGTAGAAACACCCTGGATTTCTTTGCAGTTGTTTCATATTTCATGAAGCACCTTGCAGTGCGTTGCCAGGTTCTCCTGAATCTCTCAGTCTGTTGTGAAAAGTACATTCCATAAAAGTTCCATGTTTTTCAAAACGCTGAAAGGCTGTAGCTTGGAATATCATGTCCCATGACTTTTGCCATGTTCTTTTTTTATGTTCTCCCTTGTTGGAGGTCTAAAACTTAATTTCGCTCTATAATAAGGCATTGTTCTCAAGGGAGGACATATAAACTAAAACAAACCAATAGACAAGAAAAAGTATTTTTGGGTTTATGTCTTTCTAATTTCTATGCTCAAGTTTTAGCTAAACAGATGTGGTATCAGTTTACTTATAATGCTAAGATTTTCATGATGGGGTTCCAAATGTTGCTGAACTGCTGCTGATTGTGTTTAGTATACAAAACTATTTTTTCTAATGAAATGTAGTCTGTTAAGACATTTAACCACTGTGGTCTTGTAAAATGTTGTTTTGTTTTCCAATTTAATGAAATAGATTTTTAACTAAGGCTAATGCCACCAATATTATTATTTTTTTATTCATACTTTAATCCCAGTGTTCAAAAGCAGTGTCATCTCTGAGTAAGCATAAAGAAGGCAGATGTGGTATATTAATATCTGTTAGGTGTGAAACGTATCTAACAACTTCATTCTTTACTGGTGTATAAAGCCAAATTGCATTAAAATAATTGTTCTATGTGTCTTGTGAACATTGCTTTACAAATATCTGATTTGGAAAGTTTCATTTTAAACACCTTATACTGTGTAATATGCGTTCTACAAAAAGGTTTATATTGTATTAACTGCATATTTGTATTGTGTCATACAAAAAGTATTTGTAAATTTACTTTTGCCATGTTCTGCCATTCTGAAAACTGTTTATTTGGGTGAGTGCTTCCATTTGTTTACAGTAAGCTTAGATTTTCAGATTTCCACAAAAGCTAGGTGGCACAGATAGTGCTAGGAAATGCCTCCCGACAGCGCTACACTGGGGAACCCTAAGGGTTCCGTTAAGCCAGGGTAATATTAGCTAGCGGTTCGTCGGTTTGGCTGATATACTCACCTCTGAACAGCAAAAGAGCACTTAGCGCGGTTAGCGGCTATTGCTAATACTGCTCCAGCCTCAGCGCTGGAGAACTAAGCTGAAACTCCTGTATAACACTGCACTTCAGCGGAGCAGTTTTACTGCTCTGTAATACCTGATGTGTAAAATTCATACATAAGTCTCACTGGATTATAAGGAGCACTGACAATTTTTTGAAAAATTAAAGGATTTTAAGTGCGCCTTATAGTGTGAAAAATACAGTAGTTTTTTGGTGTTGCTAATTGCATTACTTTTTGAGAACTGTATTTTGGTCAGACTATGACAGAATTCAGCATGGCACCTTTCATCATCTATATGTTGTTTATATTAATCCGCATAGTGCACTGCATGACAGAATAGCAGCTGCTGTGAAAAAAAAATAAGTTTATGAAATGGAGCCTTTATAAGGAAAGGAAAAAGACATTTAGAACTTCCAGGCAGTTTTCACATCATTTTGGAACAATTCTATATCTACTTATTATACAATACTAACACAAGGTAAATAGCAACTAGTGTGTAGTGAAAAATGACAGAAAATAATGGAGTTAATAAAAAATAAGTTTAAATAAGACAAGAATGGGCAGATCTGGTTTACAGTGTGTGTAAAAGCACATACATGGGTTTAGTGCAGACGTCTCTGGGCTGAAACTGAAGGCAGAAGGATGCTTCCCAAGCAACTAAATCACACTTTAGTCAGCAGCAAAAAATACAGAGTGGGGAGGGAACGAGGGATAGCTGGAGAACAAAAGAGAGCGGGAGCAAGGAGAGGAGGAAGAGCGACAGAGAGAGAGGGAGTAGAGAGAGAGAGAGAGACAGTGGGGCCCACACTGCAGCCAGCAGCAGCAGCAACAGCAACACAGCTCTGAGATCTATCCCACAATCCCCAAGGGCTTTGCAGTGTGGTGTTGCCATGACGACCCACTCCTCTTGCCCAAATTGGAGCGAGAGAGTGAAAGAGAGAGAGAGAGAGAGAGAGAGAGAGAGAGAGAAAAAGAAAGATGGGGAGAGAGATATAGAGAGGATAGAGTGATTTGAGGAGAAAAAGGTAGGAGAAGTAACGCAATAAGGAGAAAGAATGTGTGTGTGTGTGTGTGTGTGTGTGTGTGTGTGTGTGTGTGTGTGTGTGTGTGTGTGAGAGAGAGAGAGAGAGAGAGAGAGAGAGAGAGAGAGAGAGAGATGAAGAAGGAACAGAGAGCGATGAGACAAGTGTGGAGTAGAGACAAGTCGGCAAGAGGAGGGGAAGAGCTAAAGTGTTTTACACTCTTGTCCAGGCTGTACTTTAAACCTTTAGCACATTACACAAAATGCTGTGCGAATCTCTCTTTCTCTCTTTTTTTTGCTCTCTCTATCTCTCTCTCTCTTTTTACACAGGCGCACACACACACACACACACACACACACAGATGTAGGAGCTGTAGGCTGTATGAAGCCATGGCATCAGCTCTTCTCCATTATATCCCACACTGTGCGCTCCATTAGCTCCTGACAGGCAAAACGATGCGCGCACACACACACACACACACACACACACACAGACGCACACACACTACGCCCTGCAGTTTATTATTGGTAGTAGTGCTTTGTTGAAACCCAGTGTGTAACCTAACACTTGTTTCACACATTACACAGCAAATTTCACTGTGCCTATAGCAACAGCTTCCAGTGGTTTACTGGGAATACTGTACTCTACTGTACCCTACTGTACTGTGTGTCCAGTATGATGAAAAACATGATATTTTATTTACATTTTGTTTATTCACTTAGCAAAAATGATGCTACTCACCCAGTCAGATCTGTGCATTATGATGAGTGTTGTTTAGTTTCTTGTATCTAACACAAGAAAACATGTTTTTGATTATGATATATTGAAATTATATATTATTGGCCTTTATTTTTTGTGTAGTTTCTGTTTTAACCATGATGTAAATGGAAATTTCTACTTTCTAATAACTTATGTTGTAAAGCCCACGTGAGACTCTTAAGGTTGTCATATATATAGTAGGTTGTTCTTTTTAGGAAGATAAATATAGTGAAAGATGTATATTCTGCAGAGACGTAAAATGTTAATTTCTTTCTTTTCTTTTCTTTGCAGATTTAATGAAGGTCATTGTTTTATAGCTGTGAAACATGTTTTTTTGTTAATATTTGTTGTACATTTTTAGTAATTTGGCCTAATGAAATAAGTTCCATCATTGGTGCTATTTTGTACAATTGAGTATTTATGATTAAATAAATGTAAAAGCTGCTCTAAATTAATTTGCCTTTGATTTATCCTTAGTCTAGAACCTGCTTAGTGTTACAATTACAAATATGAATAATCAAAAAATAGAAATCAATAATTGGCGATAATGTTGATAAGAATATTGTTATATTATTAGTATTATTAGCTTAGTGGTTAGCACATTGGCATCCCAGCACTGGGGTCTTGGGTTCAAGTCCCTATCTAGGTGGAGTTTCTATCTTCTCCCTGTGTTTGTGTGGGTTTGTCAGGGGACTCCGGTTCCCTCCCACAGTCCAAAAACATGGAGAGCAGGTAAATTGGTATTACACAGAAAAATGGAATACTCTAAATTGATCTGGTGTGTATTTGTGTGTGGTATGTATATAAGTGCATGTAGTGTATTGTGCCCAGATATGGATTGGCACTCTGTCCTGGGTAAAATGCTGTAGTGCCCGATGCAGTCCTCCAGGTGAACGGTTGTTTCTGGTTAAGAGTATGCTGAGCGTTATTGGCTGCCGCTTCTCACTGGTGTGCGGATGAGTGCTGAGTATATAGGGTTGTGTGTAAAACGTGATTGTAAAGCGTCCTTTGGTTTCTAGAAAGGCGCTAAATGTATAATTGTAACTTCAATTATTCATTTATATTATTATACTTGTTAGTTGTTGCTGTTCTGTATTTTTGTTATGACCAAATGCCTGGTCTAAAATAAAAAAAATTGGGAACATTTTGGTAAGTTTAGTTTAGTCTCTAAGGACAAAAATCAGTCACTCAATAAACCTACACTGACATCTCACATGTCATGGGACAGGAATTAGTTATCATGAACCATGATTTTTGCCATGTCCCATGTTAGCTAAACAACATTGCACTGATCTCTGGCCTCTTTGCCCAGACAATCATTACTACTCACTCTGCTGTATTTCGCTGTATTCAAGTACATATGTGCTAGTTAGGATTAAGGAATTCTAAGTGCACAATTCCAAAAATTGAAGGTGTCATTCTTCTATTAGGCCTCATATTTTCCATAATCTTCCGCTGCCTTTCTATGAACATGTTGGCTAGTGCACCACCTCACTCATATCTGAAGAAGACAACATCTGCTGAAAAACTCAGATGGTAGATTATACTAATGGCCTAAGATGGTCCTTCATGTCAATGATAGATGAAAAGCTGGTCATCCAGGCAGAAACATATTCTATACGGATAAGTCACCAAGAAAACCATCTCTTGACCAGCATAGTGTACAGCTCTGGAAAAAAAAGAGACCACTTAAAAATAATGAGTTTCTTTAATTTTACCAAAATGAAAACCTCTGGAATATAATCAAGAGGAAGATGGATGATCACAAGCCATCAAATCAAGCTGAACTGCCTGAAGGTTTGCACCAGCAGTGGCATAAAGTTATAAAAAGCAGTGTGTAAGACTGGTGGAGAAGAACATGCAAAGATGCGTGAAAACTGTGATTAAAAACCAGGGTTATTCCACCAAATATTGATTTCTGAACTCTTAAAACTTTGAGGTCTGAAAGCTCTGCATCTGTTTTGTTATTTGACCTATTTCATATTTTCTGCAAATAAAAGCTCTAAATGACACTATTTTTATTTGGAATTTGAGAGAAATGTTATCTATAGTTTATAGAATAAAAGAACAATGTTCATTTCACTCAAACATATACCTATAAATTGCAAAATCAGAGAAACTGATTCAGAAACTGAAGTGGTCTCTACTTTTTTCCAGAGCTGGTCATCCAGCATGGTCTTGCTGGTCAATCTGATCAACAAGGCTGGCTCAGCTTGGTCAAAATTATCATGTTTGTAGGCTAGCTTAACCATCAAAAAACAAACCCTATGCTGGTCAATGCAGGCTGTTATTTTCAGCAGGGAGGGTTTCAAAAAATTATATTTTGGTTAAATGCTGCAGATCGCAGCATCTCAAAAAGATAAAAATGCAAAACTGGGTGTTTATTGTGTGTGTGAAAAAGAGAGTGAGAGAAGCTTCATGGTGAAAGATGGTGCACTATAGCTCATTACTAAGTCATGAGGACTAGTGGAAGTATTAAGCTGTAATATAAATGTCAGCGTGTGTGTAATTACTGGTGCGCAAGCTCTCTGCTTGTGTCGGAGTACATTATATGTCGTGTATATCTAAATTCCTTTAAAAAGCCAGAGTACCAGCCCCCACCTCCTTATCAGTGCCCCACTATCCAGTGTTTCTCTATCGAACTCTCTCCCTCGCACACACACACACACACACACACATTTTCACACCACTGCAGAGTGAGATGCTCAGGGCAGATTTGTTTTTTTCCTTCCTGCCTGATCAGGTTTTCAGATCAGCTTGCTCACACCATGTGATGGTTTGCTGAAAATGAAATGACTGTCACTGAAGGCCGAACCCAAACCGGAGTGATCAAATTCCGTGGGATCTGTTTGCAGTTGGGATGTAAAAGCGAATATCAGGGTGTTTGATGGAAAAATCCGGATTTGAATGCTGAGTAAACAGAGCCTGGAATGAAGGCAGGCTGAATATGGTCACACTGCCCCTACTGAGCATGTGCTGAATAACAACCACACCACTCGACTGATCATACTGTGTTTATTACATTCTCAGCTGACTGATGATGAAAATAAAGAAATCTCTTTCTCTCTTTTCCTTTCTCTCCCTCTCTCTATCTCTCTGATTTACAGTTATCCAGCTGTGTGCGAGTTCCTACAAAATAATAACTTGTTATCAGTCATCCGAGCACACGAAGCACAAGACGCAGGGTATGTACACACACACACACACATACACCCATTGCCTCCAGTGCTTATTCCTATTGTTGATGTATTTATTATCTCTCTATTGCTTTTTATTTCTTTCTATTTCCCCCATCTTTTTGTTTCTCCCTTTTCTTTATATCTCTTTTCGTCTTTTTCTCTCTCTTGATCTCTTTCTCTCCTCTCTCTTTTTTCTGTATTTGTATTTTTCTCTCTTGCTCTCCCTCTCATAACTCTTTTTTGCTTTTCTTCTCTCTCTTGCTTTCTATTTTCATTTCTCTCTTTTTCTGTGTTCCTCTTTTTTCTCTGTATTTTTCTCTCTCTATCTGTTCTCTCTCGGTTTTCTCTTTCACAATCTCCCATTTACTCCTTCTCTCTTGTTTCTCCTTCTCTTTCTCTCCATCTTTCTTTTGCATTCTATTGTTTGTTCTCACTACTTTTCCTATTTTATCTCTTCTTTCTCTGTTTTGTCTCTCTTAATCTCTCCTTTATTCATTCTCTCTTGTTTCTCCTTCTCTTTCTCTCAATCTTTCTCTTTCTCTCTCTACTTCTTATGATTTCTATTTTTCGGTCTCTTTACTTTTCCTATTTCTCTCTTTTTCTGTCTTCTTCTTTTTTGTATATTTTTCTCTCCTTTTTACTATCCCTATCTTTCCTCTCTCTCTGTTTTCTCTCACACAATTTCCCCTTTATTCATTCTCTCTTGTTTCTCCTATTCTTTCTCTCAATCTCTCTCTTTCTCTCCTTCTTTCTATTGCTTAATATTTTTCGGCCTCCCGACTTTTCCTATTTCTCTCTTTTTCTGTCTTCTCTTTTTTTCTCTTTTCCTCCTACTCTCTCTATCTCTTCTCTCTGTTTTCTCAATCTTCTCTCTCTCTTGTTTCTTTCTTTTAATCTCTTTTTCTCTTGCTTTTTACTTTTTCTATTTTTCTCTTTTTCTGTCTTCTCTTTTATTCCTCTGTATTTCTCTCTCGCTCTCTCTTTCTCATTATTCATATCTCTCCTCTCTTTTTTCTTTCTCTTTCTCTCTCACTTTCTCCATTTTCTCCCTCTCTCTGTCTTCTTTTTTTCTCTATTTATTTCTCTCTTCCAATGACTGTCTCACTCTTACAATCTCCTTCCGTCTCTCTCTTTTCTCTTTTTCTCTCTCTCTCTTTCTCTCTCTCAGATACCGGATGTACAGGAAGAGTCAGACCACTGGCTTCCCCTCCTTAATCACCATCTTCTCCGCACCCAACTATCTTGATGTTTACAATAATAAAGGTGGGTAAAGTCTATTTACATACAGATTACACAACCGTCCCTTAACACACACCAACATCAGCTCTCAGTGACTGATCCCACAATACTGTATTACAATAATATGTAATACAATACAATTCTGCATTACAGTAAACAGAAAAAAGGAGATATGTGTGTGTGTGTGTATATACCTGCATGCTAGATTTTACCACAGAGAGTAGGCCAGATAGAGGGAGAGGTTGTGTGTGTGTGTGTGTGTGTGTGTGTGTGTGAGAGAGTGTGTGTGCATGTATGGTGGTGGGTGTTATAGTGAGCAGAGCAGATAGGAGGAGATGTGTGTGTGGGGGGGGAGATGCTGTCAGCTTGACTGACTCCTTCCATGTGCCTTTATCTCTCCTGATGGAACAGGGTCATCAGCTCAGGGCTCAGCTGGGCCATCTAGTGGACCTCTCACAGAACACACAGACAAATATCCACGCATACAAGCAAGCACATGCACAGACACGCGTACAGAGAGACGCAAACATATGTTTAAATTCCTCTCAGAGCTCAGTGTAACTACAAAATTAAATCATCCAGATACATTACAATATCCCAATCTAGAATACACCACTTATCTACAATATAAATGATAGAATACAAGATATTTTAATGGTGCTGCACTTAAAAAGAAGGGCATAAGTTGTTTGGTGGTGCATTTAATCAGGACTTTCATCATTAAGTCAGGTATTGCAACTAAAGCAGCAATTCCAACGTACTGAAGCTTTAATCAGGCAATGTGGCTCACCTAACAGTATCACAGTATCATTTGTGGCTACTGTACATACAGCTCTAGAAAAAAAATTAAGAGACCACTTCAGTTTCTGAATCAGTTTCTCTAATATATGTTTGGTATATGTTTAAATAAAATATTACGGAAAACATTTCTCCCAAATTCCAAATAAAAATACTGTAATTTATAGCATTTATTTGCAGAAAATGAGAAACAGCTGAAATAACATAAAAGATTCAGAACTTTCAGACCTCAAATAATGCAAAGAAAACAAGTTCATATTCATAAAGTTTTAAGAGTTCAGAAATCAATATTTGGTGGAATAACCCTGGTTTTTAATCACAGTTTTCATGCATCTTGGCATGTTCTCCTCCACCAGTCTTACACACTGATTTAAGCAGTTCAGCTTGATTTGATGGTTTGTGATCATCCATCTTCCACTTGATTACATTCCAGAGGTTTTTAATTTGGTAAAATCAAAGAAAATCATCAATTTTAAGTGGTCTCTTATTTATTTTTATTTTTTTTCAGAGCTGTATGTTTAATAAAGGATTTACCACATTTTTAATGGCAATTCCAAATCTACTGTTAATTAAAACTGTTCCTATTTAATGGAACCAAAAGTAGTTCTTCAAAGGCATCACTCAAATGCTTTATAACAATTAAAGCATCTTTTTTTTAATTTTCCATTGGAAGTTTCCTCCCTTACTCATCTCCAGCTCTGCATGTGTTCACAGCACCAAAAATAGTTGGGTGGTTGGGTGGCTGCTGGAATTTGAAGTGAGTCGCTGAAGTGTGGGGCACAAGTCAGAGCAGAAGGCTGACACAATGCAAGAGGGAGTCCCTGCAGTCAGTCTGCGACCTCCAGGGCTGACATGTTTACTGCTAGGATTAAACAGCAAAGTCAAAGAATAGCTAGGAATGACCAAAGGTCAAAGTTGTGCTGTACACCAGAGGACTTTTGAAACTGGGAGGATTTAACCCTTTCGGACGTGGGAGCCAAGCAATCAGCTTTTAATATAAACAAATGTTACTTATTCATCAAATCTCTTCCTGAATTTGTCTTTCTACAACATGCAATGCATCTCTGAAATGAAATTTGTAAGAGAATGTTCCCTTACATCTAAGGTTGGACAATTATTAGGACATTTATTGTAAGTGACATTCAGAACCTCTAATTAAAGAAACCTTGTCATCAAAATAAAGCTTAAAATACAGCTTAAATTTTTTTTATTCTGGTAATTCTTCTTAAAACGTCTCTTAATTATTTTCCCACTGTGTGTATTCAGTCTGCAACATGGAAGCAACAAGGAGGAGAACTCAAAACACCAACTACTCCAACTGAGCAACATAAGCAGCTTTATACCAAAGAAACATGCTATGTCTGTCCTAAATTCAAATAATTGTTAAAGTGGCAACAAAAATTATTTTGTTTCTAATCTGAAAGCAGAAGTATTTCTGTGTGGAGAAGGGATGCAATATTGTGTTTTATGGTACCAGTGTGCTGACCATCCCTGCTAGGCGTACAGCCTCTAAAAGAGGATCTGGCTCAGTTTTACTGAACGCGAGCGGCTGGTGGAGCAATGGAGACTTCAGAAGGGGAAACTCAGAGCTCAGTAGCTCATTCACTCAGAGTAAAAACAAAGTGTGTAGTTAAAGTGAAGTTTCTGACTGAGTGTGCTCTCTCTGACTGAACATAACCTGGAATCGAATTCATACGCTCTGAAAGAAGAATCACCCATTCTCACCAGAGAGGGCCCTAAATCCCGAAACGTATGGACATCAGTTTTAACTAAAACAATTATTCATTAAAATTAATTATTTGTTTATTGATTTTAAGGTAACAAGGTAAAAAAAATCATGTTACTGCTCACTCAGCACTAATTTGACCTCATTTGGTTCAGAGGTTAAAGAAAATTATACAAATGCAGAAGTTTTTGTGCCAAAAGAACTCATCCTGGACATCTGTCAAAACTAGAATCTCCTAACCTCTACTCACGTATTAACATTGTTTTGCAAAAAGCTAGTGTCTCAATTTTTGGCGGGTTTCACTTTTTTACGTAAAGGGAATCTAGCAGTTGTTCTTTATATAGTGTTAAAATTCCATGAAAAAATAAAGTTAAATTTTTTTTTTTTTTTTTAATGACTTACAATTGAATAATTTTACACTTACATCCACTGACAGTCAAACTGTTTTTTATTCTTTTTAAAATTTGTCATTTTTGGAGATATAAGATTTTTGCAACATATTAGTAAGACAGACTTTTAAGACTGTATGTATATTACATTGTATTACATGCTCATCCGTTGCTGCACTGTTTATTGACTGCCCTTTACCCCATTCATCATTAGTCATCATTAGTTTCTGACAACAGGACCACTGATGACCAGATGGCATCTGGGTAGCGGGCCATTCACTTTAGGCACTGCAGCACTGCTGTAGTTTTTACACGTCAGTGTTGCCGCTGTGTTGAGAGTGGCTTAATACTACAGAAAATTAAATGTGCCTGATGATATAGTAAATAGTAATACACAATAAGTAATACATAGACATGCCAAAATGCCTTGTCATTAGCATGCTGGTCACTGTATAGCCACACCCACAAGATAACACCTCATAGTTTACACTGGTGTGGGCATTCTAAAGGCGTCCCCCAAGGTAGCACTTCATGATTAATTTATATGCTGCAATTCTATGAGCTGATGTCATATAACGCCTGAAAGCGCAGCAATCACTTCAAAGTTCATGGAAAATGTTGCAACTCAGCGTGCGCATTTATGTGGAAAAGGGCAACTACTTGTTAACGATCAATCTGCAAATGAATCCAACAGCTCTGGATGGTATATAAATGTGGAGATCATTTCTTACTGCTTATTGATTAGATAATAAGAGAGTTTCAGAGCTTACTAACTGTAATGATGTGTGTGTGTGTGTTTGTGTTTTCTTTACCAGCCGCTGTTCTGAAATATGAGAATAATGTAATGAACATCCGACAGTTCAACTGCTCCCCCCATCCCTACTGGCTGCCAAACTTCATGGACGTCTTCACCTGGTCTCTGCCCTTTGTGGGAGAGAAAGGTAATCTACAACTAGGTTTAACTAGCAAAAAGTCAAGACTTGTCAAGGTTTTCTTTCCTGAATTTACTCCTGGAGCTACAAGGACAGGGCTTAATATACATACAGGTGCATCTCAAAAAATTTAAATATCATTGAAATCTTAATTCAGTTCAAAATGTAAAACTCATATATTATATAGACATATTACACACAGAGTGATCTATTTTAAGCTTGTATTAGTCCTGCTGGAAAATGAAATCTGCATCTCCATAAAAGTGCTGTAAGAGCTCCAAACCATCACTGACCATCAGTAAATTTTGCATTTCATTTGAACACCAAGAGACCAGAGTCTGGAGGAAGAGTGAAGAAACACACAGTCCAAACTGCTTGAGGTCTAGTGTGAAGTTTCCACCAATCAGTGATGGTTTGGAGAGACATGTCATCTGCTGGTGTTGATCCACTGTATTTTATTATCAAGTCTAAAGTCAGTGCAGTGTTTTCCTGGAAAATTGTACAGCACTTCATGCTTCTCTCTCCTGGCAACGTTTATGGAGATGTGGATTTCATTTTCCAGCAGGACTTTGCATACTGCCCACACTGCCAAAAGTACCAATTGGTTTTAAGTAATATTCAAATTTTCTGAGATACTGACTCTTAGATTTTTATTAACAATAAAAAATTAACGCTTGAAATAGATCATACCTCTATATAGTAATTAAGTTTGACATTTTGAACTGAATAATTATGTACATACTATACATCCACTATACTGTCCAAATGTTTGAAGACACCCCATCTAATAAACAGATTGTATTACATTGCATTGAGCTCTAGAGCAGTAGAACTTTGCTTCCTGGAATAGAACAGTTGGGAAGTTGGGGAAAAGGTTAAGGTGGGGTTGTGATCAAATCTTTACTGGACAGTAGAGACAGTATTTCATCAAAAGCAGGGTAAACTCTATTAATACTATTAATTTCATGATATAGTCCATGTAAATGTTTAAGCTTTGCGTGCATGCTGCTAATACATGGGTTGTAAGATTACATTACTTGTTTAAGATTAATATTAAGCTACCTTAGCACTGTATTAAATCTGTATCTTCTTTCTCCTGCAGTCACAGAGATGCTAGTGAATGTGTTGAGCATCTGCTCTGATGACGAGCTGATGAACGATGGAGATGAGATCTTTGATGGTAAGAGAACTCATTTAAATGACCTACACAGTCTTACTGCCTTCACAGCCATCATCTTCTTATCCTCCCAGGAGCTGTACAGAACATTCCATGCAAAGCACAACAAGAGCTGAAAGCTGAGATTGTTCCTAAAATATATCACGTTGTTCTTGCTTCCAGCAAGCCTTGCATTAAAAAGCTATTGACTGTAGAAGATTCTCCCTGTGGCAATGCAGTCTGAGCCTGAACTCTCTTGTCTACCCACAGCCAACGCAGCAGCTGCTCGGAAAGAGGTGATTAGGAACAAGATCCGTGCCATTGGGAAGATGGCCAAGATGTTCTCTGTGCTCAGGTATGAGAGGGACTTCCAGAGGCTGAGTCATTTCTGTCTGGTTGTCTGTGTCAACTACTTACGAAACATCCTGCCAATACAAGAGAATGACTTTTGAAGATGTTCGTGCTTTTGAGTGCCTATATTCCTGTATACTCCTGCACTCTCCATACATACAGCCCTGGAAAAAATTAAGAGACCAGTTTCTGAATCAGTTTCTCTGAGTTTCTCTATTTTTAGGTATATGTTTGAGTTAAAATGTACTTTGTGGTTATATTCTATAAACTACGGACAACATTTCTCCCAAAAAAAAGATGCAGAGCTTTCAGACCTCAAATAATGCAAAGAAACAAGTTCATATTCATACAGTTTTAAGAGTTCAGAAATCAATATTTGGTGGAATAACCCTGGTTTTTAATCACAGTTTCTCCTCCACCAGTCTTACACACTGCTTTTGGATACCTTTATGCCACTCCTGGTGCAAAAATTTAAGCAGTTCAGCTTGGTTTGATGACTTGTGATCATCCATCTTCCTCTTGATTATATTCCAGAGGTTTTTAGTTTGGTAAAATCAAGGAAACTCATCATTTTTAGGTGGTTCTATGCAGAGAGAATATTTGATGTGTTTTTTTAATTATTATTTGAGCTTAATGTTTCTGGCCTCCTGCATTGGTACTCTACTTTTGCAGATGCTATTGTTGGCCTTAGTTCCTTACACACGTTAGCAGTTGTGGAGGCCTCAGAATTAAAGCATTATCAACCTCATTAGTCATGCAGTCTCATATACTGTACATATATTTGCTTATTTATCAATCTAGTTAGGCAATATAGTCCCTAAGCCACTAATTTAAGACACTGCTATATATTTCTGAGGACTGTATCTGTATGGCTTCAGCACTTTAAGGCAGACACTACTGTGTATATCCAAATGTTTGTCTTGTCCCTGATTTTATTAGATGTCTCGCTAATAAAATAGGAATCTCTGAAACAAATAAACATAAATCTTTTGCTTTCCTACCTAAAGTTAGGCACAGGGTAAATAGATATAACCTCCCAGCATTGAGCTGTGGTAGAGTGGAACTGTGTTCTCTGGAAAATTGGGATTTTGGGATTAACTGTGGATTAGGGATGAGGTGGGGTGGTGATCGTCCAACATCCTGACCTCACTAAAGCTTTTGTTGTCACTAAATGCAATCAGACCTTTACCTATCCCTGGATAGAAGATACTCCAGTAGTTTTTCCAACAAAAAATCCAGGATGAACTGTTGTTTAATGATCGATTGATTTAGGAGGAAATGAGTGAATGAGCAGGAATCCCAGTAGTTTTATTCACATAGTGTAAATATCACATTGTTTAATTCTAGGTCAAAATACTGCAGAATTCAACATTTCTCTTATTGAAACAACCAATCTAGACCTATAAGAGTTAACTTTAGAGGACTGTAAGAGGGAAAAATGCTAATCTCTGCAGAGCAGAGGCAGGAAGGAAACCAGTTAGATGTGCCTAGTATAAGGAAACAACCATCAACTATAGCATCTACAATACTAGAGCCGAATATGAGGAGACTCATCTTAATTTTAATTACTGTGTGTGTGTGTTTATCTTAGTGTATTTACTGTCTATCTGTGTGTATTTACTGTGTTATGTTTCTTCGCTTACTGTGTAAAATGTAAAATGTCATCAGATAATAAGGCAAATAAAAGAGTAAATAACTTACTTAGTAATGTTCTCTGCAGAGAGGAGAGTGAGAACGTCTTGACCCTGAAGGGTCTGACCCCAACTGGCATGCTGCCCAGCGGAGTTCTGTCTGGGGGCAAACAGACTCTACAGAGTGGTGAGCATAGTGGCCCTACACGGGTTCTGTCTCTTGCCCTGTTTTTTTTTCAACAATTTCTCTCTTTCTATACACTTTCTCTGTCTGTCTCTTCCACTTGTCTCTCCATCTGTCTCTCTCTGTATCCTCTGACAGACTCCAGACTTTGGGTGCTTCTCTCTCTGCAACACAATTCTGAGAGTTGCCTCAAAGTCTGGACCTCAGGGGGTCAGTTTCCCCTTAGTGGGTAAACTGGGGTGAGGTGAGCGTGAGTCTGTGCCAGTAAGCACAATTGGAAAAAAACAAACTGGTGTCCGGGAACAAGTATGTTTGCGCCTAAAAGAGGTTGACTGATTCTGTGGTCCATAGTCTGGTTGGCATGCATGTGTCTGCGCAGGGTCGTCCGCGCACCGCTTGTTGCACCATTGCTGCCCGTGCCTTACTATCGTTGCATGGCTTGTTCAAGTGTAACCCACTCCCCTCCTCTCCCTCCAGCCACCATCGAGGCCATCGAAGCCATCGAGACAGAAGAAAGTGACGGCGAAGGTAAATTCAGGACATGCATCTTGGCCTTAGCCTCCATCAGCTGTTGACAAGCCATAATCAGCTAACATCCGCTAAGAGTTTACATTGGCAGAGAACTGCGTGGTTTGTAGCCCTTATGAAGGATTTTAACTGTCTGGCATATTCAGGTGTTTCCCTGCTATAACAAACCAAGCCCTTCCTGGGTTTGGAAGTGGGTGTGTGAGAGCACCTACTTGGGAAAACACCAAAATATGCCAGGCAGAGGTACTCCTGGCCAAGGGTTTGGGAACCACTAATGTAGAAGGAATATTGACAGGATCAATGCACTAAGCTTTGAGAAAGGGCAAGGCAGATATCTGGGACATTGCGCTCAATAGCACTCAGGCAGTCAGAGTAAACACTTATTAACATTCAATTATTTCAAGGGTAATGTGCAGTTGTTGACAAAAAGAAATAATGCACCAAGAAGAGTTGTTGGAATTAAGTGAAACATTATGTGTGTGAATGTGATAATGTATAATATAAGTGACTAAACACAAAGATGCTGCAGTTGGGCCTGTAAATTCTGGACACTCGTATGTTACAGAGGCTGGCATTCTAACTGGTTGAATAAATGTTCGAAAAATAAATCTAGCTAACAGGCATGGAAACTGCTGCAATCTATTAGAGGCACACTTCTGGAAAACCTGTGCAGTGTGTGAGTGAGCATTATACTGCTGAAAACTTCCAAATGGAAGCTCTGCTATGAGGTTTTCTGCAAATATTGCAGAGCTGTAAGTGTCCCTCATATCACTATTAGGGGTGAGTGTCTGTCGTATGTGGTGGATTCCCAACAGTTAGAGTAGTGTGTTGCTCCACAACAACAGAGGGGGAATAAAAAAAAGCTCATCACAAGGCCTTCATACTCAAACCCAATTGTTGTTGGATTCCTAAAAGAACCTTGATTTGTCGCCAAAGACAATATAGATGGACTGTAGCAGTCCATGATTCTTGTAAACAATACCACTGTAAACCAAAGATGTACCCCCTCTCAAAGTCTGTCAACTGGGCAAAATGAGTGAATGGTGCAGCAGTCAACAATCTATCACCAAGAGGTACACTATCGTAAAGTTCCCTTGAATGTGCCGCAGCCAATAATCTCTCACCAAGTGGTACACTATCCTAAAGTTCGTTGGATGTGCCGCAGTCAATGATCTCTCACCAAGAGGTACACTATACTAAAGTCCCATTGGATGCGCCACAGTCAGTAATCTCTCACCAAGAGGTACACTATCCTAAAGTCCCTTGGGATAGCCTTTTTATTGGGCAGCTATGGAAGCATTTTTACACCTTTTACATCTTGTGAAAAGACCTCTAACCAGACCTCATCTGTAATTATTTACATATTTGCCTGAGAAATGATTGTGTGTTTTACAGCAGTTTAGGGTGCATTATTTCTTTTTGGCCAATGAGTGAATCTGGAACAAGAAAAGTAACACATAATAAGTGTCTTGTGCTTTTGTTGCAGATAAAGTGGCAAGTACAAGTGTTCCATAGATGATTTATACTGTAATCCAAAAGAACAGGGACATCTAGTAACAGTCCTGGAAGTCCAGAACAGTTTGGTAAAATACACACGATTCCGCTTAGCTCCAGGATTAAGTAGATTTTAAGGTTACAGCAGGGGAATCACCAAACTGTGCTGGACTCTGGCCTTTTAGGACCAGATCTAGAGCCTCTGCAGTAAAGAGAGTTTACTCTTCACCAGATATTTACAGTGCTCTTTCTCAGCACAGCAAAGGACCATCTCTGTGAAGAATGCATGATGGTTTGATAAGCCGTCTGATACAGAGGCATGATGACTTGAGTTTTTTGTTCAGCCCTTTGTTGAGTTCTTTTTCTCAATCTCTCATGAGGCATATATATATATATGAACATAGCATGTGGTGACTGGAACTCTCAGGAACTCCCAGCCAACCAGAGTGTGTTAGCCTCTTCCACAACCTCTCGCGCTCTAAAACAGGCACACCTCAGTCGCTCAAACACGAGGATTGGCCCACAGTAAAGGGAATTGGGTGTTGCTTCCTCTCTAGTCTTCTGTCTATTGATTTAAGAACAAAAGGAAAAGGCTGGTATTCGACAGCAGATGATAGGGGTTGCTGGTTTTGGTATTCAGAAATTATTACTGGATGTTGGTATTGAGGAATAATTGCCATAGATTGGTACAAAGATTTTAAAGCTGCATTCTATTCCTAAATTGGAAACTAAATGCATTTGTTTATGGTGAAACGTAGGTTCAGAGCAGGTTCAGATCAGCATACAGTACAATTACCATTGTTTGCATTGATTGGTGGGTATCTTAAAGCAGTTAGAGAATTGCAAAACTATGTCAAGCTATTGTTCAATGTTTTTGTTCAATCAGAGGTGGGTAGAGTAGCCAAAAACAGAACCATTACTTCAAAATAATACTTAGTCAAGTAGAAGTAAAAGTGGTCATTTGAATTATTACTTAAGTAAAATTAAGAAAGTATTCAGTAAAACACTAGTCTATCTCAATCTCATTTATTAATCAAAATAAAACTGCATTATGACACTCTTATTTAGGTATCACATAAAACCCAAATTAGGACTGATTTCTGTGCTCTTTAAAACAAAAGTACTGTCTTTTAAAACTACTCTAACCCTGTGTTCACACTGGCAGGCAACAGAGTGAAAGGCGACCACTCATTTCCTATGGGAGGGAGCAATTTGTAGCTGTGACATGGCAACAATAAAATTATGCAAATTAATTATGATGCAGTAAAGCGACATTCTACACCAATTGGCCGGAGAGCCCCACCTTCTGCTCTCTGCTGTACTTTGTTAATATCCCTTGCAGTGTGGGTTCTGAAGGTGGCAGTGAGGCTTATAACTGCTATGTATGATGTTTTAATTTTATACAATGCATTTTTGGGGCAAATATCTATTTAAATCAAATGTATTTACATAGCACTTTCTGTCACAAAGCAGCTTTGCAGAAATGTGATTTCAGGACAGAGAATCAGACAAAACACTGAACATACAATACAGAAGCCCAGGTGAGCAACAGAGGCAGAGCTGGAGGAAGAAGAAACTTGGGAGGAACCAAGGCTCACATGTACCTTATATTATCACATGTACTTATCACATGTACAAATACAAATACAAATACAAATACAGGTCAGTTTAGAGAAAAATAAATCTAACTCAATATGTAGCTTGCTAGAATGCTAACCAGCCACGGTGCTATATGCTCTCTTGCAACAGCGCAAAAAGCGCAAAAAGCAACTTGTTGCCTGCCAGTGTGAACGCAGGGTTAAAAGTATAATTTGTTAATTCTACTAGAGTAAATGTAATAGAGTAAATGTAGTGTGTTACTATCCACCTCTGCTCATTATCAGGTAAAGTGTTAATAGTATAGTAGTTTTAAATGCTGTGTTTCTTACCATTACTTATACTGAATTGCAGACTGTATGACAACAAGACATTTCGTGTTTATAAATTAATTTCTGCATTTTAGGTCTGCAAAAAAAATAGACAGTATTGAATGTATCCTTTAATAAGTCTGCCATTTGGCACCAAGGACACCAAACAATAAATGGTTGTAAGTGGTATTTGGTCCCATTTTGCCATCATTCCAATTTTTATTTAACAAATTGAGTTCAATGAAATAAAACTCCTTATAAATGTAGAAAACAATGTGTTTTGATGAGTTTTTGATGGTTGTTAATGAATGACAGCAAGGTTTTCATTGTATGTAGGGGCAGTATTACAGATTCTCAGAATACAGAATGCAGCTTTAAAAAAAGATGCTAACAACAAAGCAAAATGCCGGTGCTCATTCGTTTCTGTGCCATCCCTTTCCACAGCCATCCGCGGCTTTTCTCCACAGCACAAGATCAGCAGCTTCGAGGAGGCTAAAGGTCTGGACCGCATCAACGAGCGCATGCCTCCCCGTAAGGACGGGGTGAACCACGTAGGCCACTCCATGGGCAAAATGAACATGTCCGAGGCCAACGGCACCGACGACAACAGCAACATCCAGTGATGCAGCGGCCACCTGCCGGCCCACACTCAAGCCTGTGCCACCGCTGCACTACATGGCAGGATCTCGCCAAACCCCTAATTTAAGGCCTCCCAATACCAACAGTCCCCCCTCCCCCCCGCAACATAACACTGCATATGCATCCACCTCTGCTCCAGTATCCAATTAGACAAGACTAATTATCCACGTTCAGATCTGTCATGGAAGTGGGAGGATGGAGGTCTATTTTTTGCTGCCAGTTTACTGTATGTGGGTTTATCGCTGTTAAACGTTAAAAAGTTAAACGTTCTGACACTTTTTCGAGTGTGTTGAGCAGGATGGGAAAGGGGGTGGGATTTTTTTGCCCAGGTTTTGTGGGGGGCCGGGATCTGTGGGAGGGTTGTTACGGGGTGGTTTGGGGATATGTCAGCCAGGAATGGCTGGAAGTGTCTTTATCGGAATGGGCCGCGGGGTCCCTTTGGGCCAGTCTGCCAATTACTTTCTTTCTGACTCCACCCCATACACCAAAGTGGGCGGGGTCTAGGGATTAGAAAACTCTCTTAAGCCGGATCCATCGCAGCTCATCGGTAGGGGTGGCCAGCCAGTACCAATGCCACGCACACATCTTAATATTTTGATTAAGAGTTTTCTTCTGAGCCCATCTCATAATAAAAATTATCTCACTGTTGAAACATGTTTTGCTACTAGTATTAATGAATACAAAATTTGAAATGACAAAAAAAAGAATAATGAAATGTTTGTATGAAAGGACATTAAAAGAGAAAAAATATGTACATTTTATTACTTGCAATGCAATCTTACCTGAGTATTTTTATTTATTGATTTCATTTTTTTTTTTATCTTTTTGTTTCTTTTTTGTTGGTAAGTTGCCATACAACTGGGTGGGTGGGTGTGTGGGTGGGTGTAGGGGTGCTTGCGCTTGTTGGCTGTGGACTTGTGAACCCCACCATCTGTTGTGTGGACCAAGCAAAGCACTGAGGATTTTGGGGCTGCAGTAGGAGCTTGGGGTCGACCCCTGGCGCCACCTACCTGATTGTTTCTCACCTGCCTGTAACTTGAGAGAGAATGCACATAGTATGTTTCGCAAGTCAAACAAATCTATATATATATATATAAATATATATAAATATATGATTAATACCAACGAAGGACAATATTGAGGACAATGATTTTTAACAGCATCTATGGTACGGAACGCATCAGTGCATGCAATTAAGTTCCTTATTGATATGTGAAATTATAATTGTGATGTGTTTCAATATAGTAGATTTGAATTATTTCCCTCTTCAGATTATATTTGTAAAGTTTAACTTTAAGTTTTTTATATCTATATACAGTATATATATATTTATGATTTTGTAATCTTTACTTCTGTCTTTGATTTCTTTTCTCTTTGATTTTTGTTCGTTTTTTCTTATCAACGTTCTTTTGTTATGGTTGATTTTATTTTTGTATTGTTTTGCTGTACAGGCACTGGCGCTCTTTTTGAGGTGTGAAGCCTTGTGTTTTTCCTTTTCATTTCCTGTTCAGTTGGTGTACAGAAGTTGTTCAATAGTGTGAATGAACATATTACTCAGTGAAAAGCAACATTCAGGCTGCCAAAGCATGATCGCATGGTTTATTCAAATGTAAACAAATTGGACACAATGAAAAATCCTGTGTCTCACTTTGAAAAGGAAAAAATATATTCTCATTATAATTCTTGATGATATTCTTCTTATTCTTACAATTAAGCTTACGGTTCTTTTTTTTTTTTTTTCTGATCCTTGTTTGGTCCAGACGTGGTTTATTTCAGAGAAGGAGTTTAATGGATTTTAACTTGTGACTATTTTTTCTTGTAATTTTCTCTTGAACTAAGTTTTCGCATTTGACTTCCTAAATGATAACACACATTGTAAGCATGCCCTATGGGACAAATCACTTTTTTTACTCTTGAATAAAATATGCATGAACTATAGTGTCTGACCCCTCTTCTGTTGATGTGTTAAACATGGCTGCACTCCTAAAAATGAAAGGATGTGCCATATAAATAAAAGTTTATGCCATATTAATAAAGGAATAATTTCTACATAAAGTGTATTTGTACGTATTTATGAATAAATATATGGTAATATAAGTGAATCGATACTTGTTCTTAACATTGTACACTGTAAACGCAGAAGTTGGATTGAACTCAATTGATTTTAGTCTGTTTTACATAAAATTGGATATTTTTAAACAATACTCAACTATTTTGAGTTAGTTGAACATTTGTGGGCAAATATACATTCAAACAGAGATAAGTAAATAGTTTAGTCTGTTTCCATTAACAGCTTCTTTTCCATTGGCTTCTGTCACAATCTTTTTTTATTAAAAAATAAAATAAAAAAATCCCCTCTAGTTGTAGTAACTTGATTTAAATTTATGCTAATTTAAGTTTTCATTCCCCGCAATTTCTATCAGAGTCGCTTGTCTGACTATCACCCACATTCTAGATGCAGCGTCCACTGTGGGTGGTAATTTCTTCTATGCTATGTTCCCAGTCACAAGATAACACCTCACAACTTATACAGGTGTGAGCATTCTAAAAATTTCCCTTGAGGTCCTATGAGCATGTCAGGGTATTTACACACTTTATATACAGTTGTTAAACTCTTCACTTACTTTAGGTTGCACACATTGCTAACACAAATTTGCAAAAGCACACACAGAGCTGGTCTAGTATCTGTACAGAAGTACAGAAGAACTATCTGGAGCAGATACACATGAACTACTACTACTACTACTGGCACCATACCTAATGGGTATAATGGGGTATAAATTAGGGTGACCATATTTTCATTTGGGTAAACCAGGACACCTGGGAGCGTAATACATGTTTTTGAAGCTGTAAAGGATTAAGGTTGTGGGAGTGAAACAAGTGAGTAAAAAACATCCTAAATATGTTAGAAATGTTACAAATGAACAACTTCTGGTGCTTTTTAAATAGGCCGTCACTTTCTTACAATAACTTAATTTTTACGTGAATTACATAAATTAGTTTTTTGTCGTGTTCTTAAATGTTATTATAAGAGCAGCAGTTAGCCGGAAGTGTTATTTTACGTTTTTTGGGGGGTTTCGTTTGTTTTATTTTATTATATTTTTACGTTGTCTTTATTTTTAAAGCTATCATAGACAAATTGTTTAATGGTTCATCTGTGTTCATCTCAGAGTCGCCAAAAGTCTCCAATAACACCACAAAAACTCTCTAGATTTGTCGGTAGTTGCTTTTTTTTTTTTTTTTTTTTTTACAAAAAAAGTCGCTAAAGGGGCTGAAAAGTCGCTAAATATAGCGACAAAGTCGCTAAGTTGGCAGCACTGACTAACAGTCACACTGTCTACATTCTAACTAAGAACAGGGCTGCTCTCACTGATGCGACTCAGGAATTATGTCACACACAGCGCCGTGTGCAGTGCCCTAGTGCCTGTAACTTTAATGGTCCAATGAAGGATATTTAAAAACAGGACATTTGCAAAACCCTATGCAAAACCCGGGACGGCCGGGACAGGACGTGAAATACGGACATGTCCCGGGAAATACGGACGTTTGGTTACCCTACTATAAATATTAAAATGGTAAAATACTGGTAAATCATAAAATTTAGCACTTGCATTATTGATGTTTCAGGCCAAAATCTTCTCTCGAAACTGTTGCAAAACAATTCACATAATAGTATTCTTTGATAGTAGCCTTTAAAAGTCATTAAACTCATTTAAACATCAGGTTTGAATTCCCAACCACCACTTTAAACAATTCTGACTATGTATACATTTATATAATAGTATACACATCGCCTGTATATACACATCACGTCTATAAACATTGCCTTTTTTCTAACAACAAAAAAACTCATATTTGTGAGACGACTCGTAGCATTCTAAAGCTGAAATGGATGCGTTAGCAACTCATACGTGGAACATCTTTTGCTCGAGTGGAGAGTAAACAGCTTGTCTGACGTACATGCTAAGATCGAGGAGGGTGGTTTGCTTTTGCTGTTTTTGCAGCTATAGCTGCACAGCAGTATTAAGAGATGTGTGGGTACGAGAGAGAAGCATGTAGAGCATGCGTAAAAGAAAAAAGGCACATGAATTCTGATTTGAGCGTTCACATGGATCGGATACGCATCTGATTTAAGACCACATATAAAAGTGAATTTGAAAAAAATCAGATCTTTGAGAAAATAAAATCGGATTTGAGTCACTTCACCCTGGTAATTTGAATGTAGCCTATAAGAACTACACAGTTAGCATCAAGACAAGCTGGTCTTTCTTTTTTAGAACCTCCATCCCTGATATACCAGGAGATTACAGGCCAGAGGTTCTGTAAATAGCCAGCCATACTGAACTGCGGGTGGGAGTCTAATGGGAATCCTACTACAGTGCCGTGTTTGTGCAGTTGTGCGTAATTCGGCAGAGCTGTTGCACTGTTTTTCATCGGAACTGTTTCCTCTCAGCCAGCCTGCAGCCGAACACTCAGCCAGTCAGGGTTGATTTTCCATGAGAGAACTGCATCTGCTTCCTTCCATTCTTCCACAGGAAACTGTGGAACACCGTCAGGGGCCACAGCAACCTCCCTCAAACCAGCAGTGAGCAATCACTGGCCAGCACACACTCGCACAATTACACACAGCTCTGCCCTACTATATACACTGTCTCATTATACTATCAGCTCAAGAAGCTGTTGGCACAAATTACCTCAGACCCATTCACCCACACACACACTTTTATAGTTTAGAACATTTATCTGTTCTCTTGCCTTTCTTTACATACATATATCCTACATCTATGCCTGGTGACCTGTATTAACAGCCATCAGCCCTTTACATGAGAACACGGCTAACGTCTCTGGATTAAAGCCATGGATCTGCTCTTGTACTCTTCTATTGTGCTCTGTGTGTCTCTCTCCCTCATCTCAGCAGGTAAGTCTGAGGCATGTCTATTCACAGAAACTCATTACCTGCTGGTGTCAGAAGATGCTGTAGTTCTGCACAATAGAGAAGTGAATAAGCTCCTTGGAAGGATTATAGGATCTTTTTAGAACAGTCTGAATGGTCTTGTTGGATGAAGAAGGGTTATTGAGAGTATATGTTCTTGGCTCATTCATAGATCACTTTCAGTGGAGGAAACATCAGTTATCTGTATCATTTCACACCTTTTCTATAATTCTAAGAAAGATAACTGGGACACAAGATAATTGGGACACAATACTTTTGTTTCTGAGGAGATGTGTTGTGTGGAGAAGATCTGTGTTTGTGTTGTAGGTTAAATAGTCTAGGCTGGTCAGTGTTTATAAATATTATATGTACAGTATGTTTAAAAATTAAAAAATGCAGTGAACATTGTAAAGTTGTAAATGGCTTCAGTACCATAGGCCTAGCTCCAAAGGAAGTGTATACAAATATTTTAAAATATTCTATATAATATTTTACTCAAAGTCCACCACAACAAGGTCAATGGCAGTATTTATTTAAATATCCAAATGTTTGTGGACACCACCTTGGTTTTAAGAAAGTCAAAAAAGTTATTTATAAAAAAGTAATTAAGAAAGTCATAAAGCATATTAAGAACATATTCGTTGTAATATATTCTGGGTTAGGCTGGATGTTTGGGCTATTTACATCATTCAATCTATTCAATACTTTTTGGTTCTTGTTTAAAAGTCTAAATAGTTAAAACTCAAAATCTCCAAAATTAAATACAAATTTCCAGGGTAATAGCTTTTAATGAAAGTTTTTATTCCAAGTAATTTGGGAGTATTTATATTAGTCAATTTTGATAAGTGGAAAAAACAAAAGGCACAAAAGGAAAATATATAAACACGTTTGCTTGACAGTATTGATACCTAGATTAAAACAGATTAGTTGCTATTATGATAGGAATCATGCTTTATTACTAGAGCAATAGTAGTGTATTGTAATGATGTGTGTGTTACATGGAGCAGAAGATAAAATAAAGGAAAAGGAAACCAGCAGCACATCAGCACCCTCTACGCCCTCGGCTGTCAGCACAGGTTTGTTTTAATCTTTAAAATGTTGTAGTTAAATTTGTTTGGAATATTTTATCTAAAACAAACAAGTTTATATATTTTTTTTATTTATCTTAATAGTATCACTGTTGTGTCAAGAAACACTGTTGTTTTTTTATATGTTTTCATGTAAATTCTGTAAAGATGACTATATTATGTACATATTTTATGAAGAAATGGTCCAAGCACAGAATAAAACAGAATAAAATATTGCTACATTTACATAAATTAAAAATTTAGGTTTTTATCTTTTCCTGTAAAGCAACCCTTCACACAAGGTTTTTCACAGGGAATCACAGGGAATACATAAATATAAGTTTATAAACCAATTACTTTGGTTAAAGTGTGATCATGACATAAATCTATGTTTTTCATATTCTATTATGCCTTGCTACTTTTTTATGGTGCTGTGTTGTTTTCCCTAACTCTCTTTCTGTTCTTACCACCATTAAGTGACCACAGCAATGGCCAACACCAGCTCAGTCACTAATACCACAACCACAGCATCTGTAACACGCCACACAGGTAATAAATCTGCACTTCACATTACATTAATACTACTGCTTAAAAATTATCTCTAATAAGGTTTCTATTACAAATGATTTACAAGTACCTACAACATAATTCAATACAAAACTTTAAGGTACATCAAAAATGCTAAACAATTTATTTATTGAGTATATTAAATTGCTTCTTGAGATAAAAATATGCAACTTTGGTAGGAAACATGTGAATTAAAGTTATCTATTGTTGATTACAGTGATTGTTACATCACTGTAACGATTATCTTAGGGTGTTTTCACACCAGCACTATTTGTGATCTGGTCTCGATCTGAACCAGCTATCAAATATATTACTTTTATTTGAGCTAAACTGCTGATAAGGTGCAGTTCAATCTAATATATTGGCCAGATAACGGCCATTACCACAGCTCCATGCTGTTTACCGTCGGGGTGTGTGCTGCGTTCACTACACGCAGCCACGTGACTCTGTTTACAACGCGTTCATCTGCACTGCACGACCCAACTCTGACCAATCAGAGGAGACAACATGCTCATATGATGTATTGGTGTGTATTTTGGCATGTTTAGGTTTATGCCTGTGTAAAACCAAACCAAACAGAGGGAGAAAATGTAGACAAACTAATCAACGGATCTGGACCACAGAAACAAACTACTAAACTCTGAATTAAAGTTTGAAAAGCTCTGTGCTGTATGTAGTAATCTCTGACTGTTATGTTACGGTGTTTAGAAACATAACACTCACACATTAACAAACTAGATGGAGAAATTAATAGTGTCCAGTGGCTCACAATGTTGCCAGATTGGGTTGTTTCATGCCAAATTGGTCTGATTGTGTCAGAAATTGGCTTGAGAAAAATGTGCTTTGACAGGGGGACAAAACTACCAAGTGCCAGGAATTTGCTGCCCAATGTTGTTGGGGAAATTTACTTAATCAGTGTTCAGAAACAGAGCTAGTCCTGCTGATGGAAGAAGTGATGCTGTTAGTTAGTTATGTTTAGGCAGGTATCTCTGTCATTGCTTGCATATTTATTTTTATGTAGTTATATTTCTGATTGCATATAGTCATGTGTCATATGTTTTATTTTGGCTTGGTTTTCTTTGCATTTTGGTGGTTTTGAAACACGTTTTACCTGAATGTTAATGTAACAATCTGGCAACCCTGGTGAACTGGCTCCATTTGTTTGGCTGAATGTTGCTTAGTAGCGAGACTCGCAATGCATTTTAGGACACATTTAGCTCATGTAGTATGCAGCGATGTTTACTAAAAACCATGATGCATTGTGTTTTTTTTGTTTTTTAGTGCCCTCAATATCAATATCAACAAACATTTTTTGCAAATATTACGAAGACCAACCAGACACAACAGTATTTGATATTCACTTCCAAGTAGTTCAGCATGGCTTAGAACAATCAAAGCTTATCCTAGACTAGCTCAGCTTTTAAAACTCAAACAAACCTTTTTTACAGTAATTTCCAGAGGTGGAAAAGTACTAATTAAAAATTAATTACAATAAAATTACAATTACAATTACAATTACAATAAAAAATTGTAATCTAAAATCTACTCAAGTAAAAGGAAAATGTTTCATTTACATAGTTAAGTTTAATTATTTGATGTAAAAAAGGTACAACAAATCATAAAATAAATCGTTTTTAATGAACTGTTATTCCACATAATAATTTGGACCTTTGAGGCAGTATTTTTTCAGACCACCCCATAAAACATTTTTTTAAGAATAAGTGGCATGGGTTTCTATGATCCATTTTTTTCTTTACTGTTAAAAAATTATGGTCATATATGTGACTAAAACAGTATTTTTATAGTTTTACAGTTCATTATTATTTTTTAAATTGCCATGTCTATGCTTTAACTGCTATTTACATGTTTTTTTAACATTGAACCACCACATGCTTTTGCAGGTTTGATGTGGAAGTTTTGAAAGCAGCTCTGCCTGGCGGGGCACATTTTGTATTGCATGAGGGAGTTATTGCCAGGTTATTCCACGCGTGAGCATCCATACGCCGATTTTTTTTATTCAGACAATTTTTTTTTTTCAAGCCCTTTTTTTTGTATTCAGTAACGGGCAGTTTTCCAATGTAGCGAAGTAAATTACTTATGTCAAAATGTACTTGAAAATTGAAATTACTTTAAAAATTACAAATTACTCATAAAATCTACTCAATTACAGTAATGTGAGTAAATGTAATTCATTACTTTCCACCTCTGGTAATTTCCAATAAAGACCTAAAAAAGACAGAGATACAACAGTATTTGATCTTCACTTCCAGATATCACTGCTCATAATTCAGCTATTCCAAGATAAATAGCTACAGTTTTCAATGTTAGGATGTACTTAATATGAGATTTGCAGATGCTATGGAAAGCTGGGCCAATAATTCCAATGCCAAATATTAACAACAATAGAAGGTATGGAAAGGAATTGCCTAAATCAGTATTAAAAATCTTTGCATTTTACTTTCAGAGGGCAATACTACTTCCAGAAACTTCAGTACCATCTCTCCCTCCAGCTCACCGGGTAAGAAATGAGTAAAATCTTCATTTGCCTAACAGTCAGTTAATGATGTAGGTGTAAAACGAAAACCTAATTATAACAGGAATGTAAAAACCTTAAGTCCGTGCTGTAATGAAGCTTTAAATGGGAAAGTGGGACAGCACAGTGTAATACATGACTCATAAGGAAGACCCATACTGATTATTCACACATGACTCATGCAGTTTATAAAACAATGCCTTACAGTAATGCATGCTTGTGCTGAGCAGAGAGAATGCTGTGAGTATAATGTGCTTCGCAGGACAACCCAAGCTGTTCAGCCCAACGCCAGCCGCATTTACGTCTCACACCAGTGAGAGCTCTAATACAAAATCACGGCAAATCACCGCCTCCTCTGCAGGGACCAATCAATCAGGTTTGATGCCTCCTTTCACTCTTTTATGTCAAGTGAGTACATTGACAAAAATCAATAGACATCCTGGAGTCATACACAGAAATTAATTGGACATTTTCTACTACTCTTTCTAGTAGTAGTAATAAAACAGCTAATTCCTGAGTTGGATCCAAAAATAGGCCTCTACCTAACATTTAATTTTTAAAAGCTGAAACTAAGTAATATACATAAACACAACTATAACATGAAATTACATTTATTGCAAGTATATTACAAATGCTACTCAGAGAAATAATTAAGACTCAATACTGAATAATATCTGATGATACAGATCAGTAACAGTATCGGCAGATACTGTATATATATATATATATATATATATATATATATATACACTGTCTGTGTATGTAGAAGTTCTGCATGCTCTTTTTTTATTGGAAAAAGACAGGCCAATCAGACATTATTAGGTCATTATTATTTATCTTCCAGTCCCAATTTTGTTAGTAAATGGTCAAATAAGAATGTATTATTGCTATTTTTGGCACATAAATTGCAAATGTAAATACATGTAGAATGTGTACATTTTCAGTAAATGCAAGTAAATGCATATTTAAATGTTTAAACATTCAAATATTTGATATTTTAGTGCTAGTTAAGTGCCCAGGTCCCTATGCTCCAATAGTAGAAGTGCTTTAGTAGCTCGGTCAGTGTAACATTTAGCAATTAAATGTTCTGTATATCAAGCTTACTTTAAAAACAGAAAATTGTGTATAAAACTTCATTTATTTTTTTCTCTTCAGTATTGAACATTTAGTTCAGTTATTTAGTTTTTCATTTCAGCCTTTCGCAAAAAAAAATTCAAGAATTTCAGATTTGTCCTATTTTGTCATCATCATGTAACACAAATCTGATGGTATAATCCAACTTGCAAAATGCAAAAATGGAAATATCAAAAACATTTTCATTTTCATTTTCCCTGAAATTGGAATTGGAAAATGGATAAACCTGTTTACTGTACACTGCACTACATTAAAAAAAAAGAAAAGAAAAGTTTTTATATCTAATTTTCAAATGTTGAATTTAGCCTTAAACGATCAGAAAATGTAATTAACAAACGTTACACTGACCTATCTCGCACAGCTGTAATGTTTTGTCTTGTGCAGGTCATGAGGTGCTATTAGAAACTTCTACACCTGGGCAGGCCTCAAACATTTCTTTAAGAAGATCAACAGATGAGCCCACAGCTGTCCCGCCAACACAGCCACCAGGCAACAGCCTCACTATGTTAGCCTTCGGTACGCTGCATGCACAACGCTAAAAGTAATCAAGATATATATCAAGATATTTGCTTTCAAATTTCTGATGGTTTTCTTCTCATTACAGGTGTGATGAGCTTCATTCTCGTTTTGATTATAGTTATGATCATCTTAGTAACAGCTGTAAATCTCAGAGGACGGTGTCATAACACAAAGGAAGAAGGTGAGACGTGTGTATGTTTGTCCATGAATGTATTGTATGTGTATGTGTTAAGAGGTTATGTAAATCTATATGGTGAGTGTTAGTGTTTAAGAATAACTGTTTTTTTTTTTTACCTTACAGGTGTTAAGAACTATGACTCAGTGATATCAGAAAGGTATTAAAGAGGACTCAACGTTCATTTTCTGGGTGTTTATAAAGCATGTTATTCAAAATCAAGGTTGGTTTTACAGTGTTTGTGATTCCAGTATTGTGTTCTCACAGCAATTTGACCAGCACTGGAGAGAAAGAAAGCATCACACTCGTCTCTGTGAGGTCCATAAACACAGACACTGGTAAGCAATGACTATATAAGCAATATAACATGCCGCCAGTGGATGAAAGAAATATATTTTTCTTTAGAATGATATTTTTTTAAAGAGTTATGTGTCCTAAGTCAGAATACATTGGCATCGCAAAATTGCATTTTGCAATTTCTTACCTTTTGTTTTATTATCTAAATTATTTAATGCATATAAAACTTCAAACTCTATATTTTCTCATACTAGTTCATAGTATTTTATTTACAGACTCAGTGATAAAGGGAGTACTAGTGATAAAGGGAGTCACTATTAAGAGGATAGAGTAACTGGCTTCCCAAATAGAGAAGAAAATGGACAAAATTGGAAATAAATTATATAAAAATCAGTGCTCCTGCTCATTCCAAGCATTAATGAATAAAAATAAAAATGTTCCTGTGTTCTTTTTCTTTTACAGACACTGATTCACCACAGATCTCATCGGTTCACAGTACAATACTGGACAGTGAGGACCAAGAACCCAGTAGAGATCATCTTCTCAGTGGCAGAGCACACTAAACTTCAATCATTCTACAGTAATAGAGCTCTTCATAAACATGCCCCTTTGAGTCAAATTACTCTAGATTCAGGAACACCTGGTCACGTCATGGAACTAGTATCCGGATTGTACTTTGATAAGATTTTAACCACCTGCATTTACACGTAGTAGTCCACAAACTGCATCTCCGGTTAATTTGACTGAATCTGATTGCTGTCAGGATGTAGTATGCAAAATCACATATTGCAAAGTTATTATTCATTGTATGGGGAGACTTGGTCACTTAATGTGTCTTGAGTGTCAGCCAAACCACATTTAAATGCAGTAAGTACAAACTCACCCAAAATGCATTTAAAACAGGTCCAGTTCTGCTCACTCAAACCCCTTCAGGAGGTGGTATGAGATGCATTTGAGCCACAGGTTTTAGTAGTGATAACACATCCAGCTACACTAATCCTACTACTACAACTCAAACTCCAGTTATTTTGGACAACAAGCAAATTTGAATATTTAGTCCCCCACAGCAAACCAAGACATATTTAACTATGAAAGGTAAATGCATGTGGCTATAATCTTATCAGCATAAAATTCAGAAACTAATCAGATTAAGTCACCACGAGTTAATTTTTTTTTTTTTGGAAAATTCAGCATGAAGGCTGGCCACTCATTCCAGTGTATACTTAATAATGAATTACAATGTTGTTTTATCAAAAATGTCTTCAAAATTCAGTTACTAAAGTGTCAGCAGTACCATTCATATTTGTTGGGTGAAATTGTGAAAGGACTTGTTAACTTATTGACAGTAAGCGTTTTTGATTAACTCTAGTTTCATATAGATAGACAACATTAGATAAATAAAATCAAACAAGACCCAGGAAGAATAGATTGATAAAAGCTCAATTATGCATAAAAATGGCTTACATGAATGTACCACAGCATGAACAGTAAAAAAAAAAATATTGGCCAAAAAACATTTTTTGTGAGTACGCTTATCTTTGATTGTAAAAGTCTCTGGACATCCGGCCTGGTATCTGGTATGTGAACATTTGACATCAAACTAAAGAATGTCTTTATTTATGGTTTATTTTGTGTTTAAAAACAGTGAAAATGCTATAATAATGTATAGAAATGTATAAATTGTTTTTTTTTAAGGAAATACCTGAGGGGTAGAGGTGAAGTCTGTTAGAAGGTTGATCTCCAACAGAAGAATTCAAGGACAGATCCTGTTAACAGATGAAACCCTGTGGTTAAACATTTGTGCTGTTTGTTTGACTGTTCTTTTGTCTTTTACATTCCATTTTTTATTCACACTTAAATAACTGTAAAAAAAATAAATCAGTGACTTAAGAGGTTGCTTTTGCTTATTTTGTTTATTTATTTGTTTGTTTTTGCACAGGAAACACTCCTCATGCCTGGGTTGTCCAACAAACTAAAAAATATATATTAACAATAACTGCATTTAAATTGAAAAAAGAAATATATGTGAAATGCATTTAAAAATACATAATTATTTTTACATTCTGCAATAATTTGACATATATTTTAAATATAATAAAAAAAATTGTCCATATAGGTCCAGTTATCATTATATCAGAACTGAATGTATTAATCAATAATTGGAAAGTGATGCAATGTATGCACAGCAGTTTCACCACAGGAATTATATCTTTTTGTCCTTTTTTGTATCTGATGTAAGCTGAAAAGGCCTGGAGCCCTAAATCAGGAACAATATTTAATTATCATATACCTCAACAAACTAATGACTAAAGTAATATAATATAATGTCATATTTTGTCTCATTTGTAGGGCTGTCCCTAACGATTATTTTTTAAACGATTATTCTAACGATTATTTTTTTCGATTAGTCGACTAATCTATTTATTGAGAAACATATTTAAATAATTATTATTTTACGTTTTAAAGCAAACGATAAATTACTATATTAATATATAATAACAACAACAACAACACAAGCCTACTAAACCAAACCCCACACTTATAATCACTTACATGTACAACACGTTTAGATCTTTAACGCTAAAAATGGTAAGCTCCCATACACCACAACCGTGTGTTGCACTGTTTTCTGTGACCGCTAGATTTTGTGACCACGGGCAAGTAGTTCTCAGCAGACCGGTGCACTGGCCGATTCGAAACGTGTTCGTTTCTAATGTTTACCCCGACTGGCCAAAACGGTTAAGTTTAGGGCTGAGGGTAAGGTGTAGGTATAGAAAGCTTCTGTTTTGCCAATGAACGCTCATAACTGTGAGCACTGGTCACAAAATTCCGACGGTGACAGAAAACGGTGTAACACCGCAACGCCGACGGCGCTAGCTAAAATAACTTAAGGCAGCTAGCTTAGCTAAACACCTGAACTTATGAATAATGCTACTGTTTCTGGAATCTGCGAAATGCCATGCACAAATATAAACCAAAAATGTATAATTTCTGCCTGTGGCAGGTTTAAAACCTTTGGTAGACAGCCTTAAGTCTTTTTAAGGACACCCGCGGAGACCCTGATGTAAACGGTAACTTACTGTGTGACCCTGTTGACATAGTGCTCATGGATGTGTGCGCTTCAAGTGCTCCTTTTGCACGTATGGCAGAGGACCACATTGTTGCCCTTTTGCGTGAAATGCTCCCAAACTTTAGATGCCCGCTGGCGTTTTTTTGTAGCTGGAGATTGCTCTCCGGAGTCCATGCTCTCCTCTGCCCGAACCCGACATGACCCGAGGTCCGACCCGAAATCCGACCCGGGCTCCAGAAAATAGTCCGAGATGTAGGCGTCTGTTTTTTAATTATATTTTTATGTAAAAAAAAAAAAAAAATAACGAAAACTGAAAGTGAAACTAAACTAATTTATTTATAAGCGCTGTTTTCACTACCGCAGTTCTACAGCGGGGGTGTTGTGCCGATTCTGTCCGCGAAGCGGGAGTCAGATTCAGCAGAGAGTCGGATTCGGCACAAACGCGGCGGCACCTCGCGGTGCGCGGTGTCAGTTGTAAGCGCTCGCGCTAGCCGCAAAATACGGCAGAAAACACTGAGGGAGCTGCCGAATTATGTATGGGACTAGAATATGAGCTCTCACCAGAACAAGCGAATCTCTCTCTCTCTCTCTCTCTCTCTCTCTCTCTCTCTCTCTCTCTCTCTCTGTGTGTCTCTCTCTCTCTCTCTCTCTCTCTCTCTCTCTCTCTCTCTCTCTCTCTCTCTCTGTGTGTGTGTGTCTCTCTCTCTCTCTCTCTCGCACGTGAACTCCTCCGCGTTTGACTTGCAGAACTGTGTTTAGCTGTTCTTAAAAATCATTTTAATTAAATAATAGTTCTATGCTTCTATGTTACCGTGTTAATTAACATAGTTCTGATCATATTTACGACGCGCCGACGCACGTTATGCAAATCGATGTATTTTCGTAATCGATGACGTCGATTATGTCGATGCGTCGCCCCAGCCCTACTCATTTGTTTAACTGGGTTCTCAAAGTAGAGCAGTAGAATCAACCAGAAACAATCCATATTCAAACATATAATATTTTAACAGCCACATTTTTAGCTAACTTTATCGACGTAGCTAAATTGCTGACTAAAATATAGACTAATAAATCGCAACAATAACAATAAACAACTATGCAACATTTATTGCCATTAGCCTTTATTATTAAGAAGTAATGTTTATAATATTTTAGAACTCTGACTTGATTGCTGACTTATTATGTAGACTGAAAACTCAATGAAAAAAACTAAACTATGCAATATGTATAGGCTATAGTCTTTATTAATAATTAGTTAGCTTTGTTTAATAGTAACTATAGTGGGACTATAGAGTATTTTGGTGTGGCCTAAGCTTTAGTCCTTAATAGCACTTTTTACCTTTTGACTTTTATACTTTAAGTAATTTTGAAACCAGTACTTTTACACTTTTACTTGAGTAGAAATTGAGGTGATACTTCGACATCCACAGAAGTATTTTAAACCCTAGTATTAATACTTCTACCTACAGAGTAATGAGTGTAATGAATACCTGTGACACCTTTGGCCATGCAGCATCATGAGGAGATTTGTTTTAGGTCAATTTGGCCAGAATACTTGAGTTGTTACTGGGAACTACTGATGTACTTGTAGCCTTTCCTTATTTCTCTGTGGGTTAATATAAAGCCCTGAGTCAGTAGGTCATTTATTAAAGCCATTTAAAGCTCAGGGTTGTCTTCACTGCTTACTGGGGGGGAGGGTTTGCTTTTTACCGTATTTCCGTTTCCCCTCAGTAATGGCGGCGGTTGCTGTAGGTGTTTAGATGTGGCCGCTGCTGCTGGTGTAGCCTGTATCTGTGTAAAGTCGTTGGGGACGGTCAGTTTCAGACATGCTGTGTCGGACTGTGAGATATTCGTGTAGGAGAGAAGCGCCTGAATGTGAGGAGGAGCTGCTGGAGGGCGGAAATCGCTGCGCTAGCCGCTTATGTTGTTATTATTATTATTATTAGCTAACCGCTAACCCCTAAAATAAGCTAAGCTAACGCTAAAGCTAGGTTAAATAACGATAGCTAGCTAGTTTAGCTAACTAGCTAAAACCCGCAGCGGCTTTTATTGAAGGGTTTGAAGCTTGGTTTTCTCTGTAGCTGCAGTTGTTGAGCAGTTCAGAGCGGGGTTTATTGTGTACAAGGGTTTATTCTGAACTGCTGCAGGAGTCTAGCTAAGCTAAGTTAAGCTAACTAAGCTACAGCTGCAGTTTTTGGCAGGCTGTGGCTGCAGCTGTCACTCGGCCGTCAGCGCAGGTGTCAGTAGTGGGAGCGCAGCCGCCGCTGTTAGTGAGAGATGCCGGGGTTTGAATCGGATAAGGAGGAATCTGACCGACTGATAGAGAAAGCTAAGCTATGCCTGCGGTCGGGGCGCAAGGAGAAGGCTCTGCAGATGCTGTACGAAGCCCAGAAGATCTACCCCAGCGCCCGAGCCAGAGGTCAGTAACGTTACCCTGGGGTTAAGGGAGCCCCGTGCTTGGCAGGGCTGGGGGGCTCAGTGAGCAGCCCGAGCTCTGAAATAGAAAGTGCAGCGTCTGGATATATTAGTTAGTCGTTGCATAATCCACGGTTAGATTTTACCATTGCAAAATACACTGCTGTGTGTTTGTGTGTGTTGGGAGATCAGTGTAACGTGCATCAGTTAATACATTCTGACCGTTTGAGGCTTGAAAAACAAGACAATTAGCTGTAACAAGACAATTAGCTGTAAATTATTAATTATTATATATTAGCGTTATTTGTTAGGGCTGCAACGATTTGTTGATATAATCGACAATGTCTATTATTTTAATTGTCGACTAATCGTTAATTTGTAACAGTACTGCATTACACAAATTGCTGGGGACAGAAACACAATGTGAAATGGGTAAATATTGGGTAAAAAATAATAATCAGATTAATCGACTACCAAAATAATCATTAGTTGCAGCCCTATTATTTGTTTCCGTTTAGTGTAGTTCAGAAAAAGAGTTTTCAAGCATTTGTTAGATATTCAGTATAGTGAAAAATCAGAATTCAGATTTAAAAATGTTTGCATCCTTATAAAAGTAAGTAGCAGTATACCATTACATTTCTTATTACAAGATAATATTCTGTGAAAAGGCAAATAAAATTGGTACAATTTGAAATGGGAAAAAACAATGTTTTTCCTGCTGTCATTCAGCATCAAATGGTCAGAAAATTGAACTGATGAATTTTACACTTTTTTAACTGGTAAAATCTCTCATTTTAGATATCAGCTGTAATTTTTATTTTTACTGACCTAGTAATAATACCACCTGACCTATATATCTGCAAGAACATTTTACCTAGGACAACTTATCCTTACTAGCCTATAATTTTTGTTTTAGATTTGATTTAACTCATTTACACTCTATTTTCCAATCACTTATCTATAATTAAATTTTTAAACTGTGAATCCAGATTTCTCCGCTGTAAGTACAAAAATGTCCAGGTCCACATCTCTGTAAATGAATTCTGACTAGTTAAAATGCTAATTTAGGATAACATGAAATAACATTTAGTTTTGACTAGTAGAACTGAAAGTTCCAGATATGTGCAGCTTGACGCCTCTTGAAAATGCTTTAGATATCAAAAAATTGAGCTTTGCCTGTTAATAGTATTTTTTTTTACTCTGAATATTACCAATAAAAATGCAGTGTAGATATCTATAATTATATCTAATTACTTATGAAAATGTAATTGGATATAAGAGAGTAAGAGAGATTGAGATTCTATGCAAATCAGTTTAGTCTATGATACATTAAGTCATCATGGATTTATAGATCAAATATGATTAATACAACTACCACAGTTGGTCTCTGAAATCATATTTTTTACTAGTTAAAACTGTTAGGGCTTGTGTCGCTAATGTTATATTAGGCTATTTTTTTTGTTCTGCATGAATGCTAGATTGCTTCACTCCTCTTTAAGCATGTTCCATTTAATGTTCTTTTTATATGCCTTTGCTTAAAAGGCTACCTTTATATAACATTTTAAAGCGTCTGAAATTAATCATGGGTACATATTCCCTAATAATATTAACAACATGGAAGAACAGTTCTCTTTAAACATTTGAACATAGTAGTGTTATCTCTGCATATGAGAAAGATGTCCCCGTTCTAATTTGTCAGCAATGTCAAGTTGACCTTCTCAGGGAAGGCAATAGGGGTGGGAATCGTTTACTATCTCACGATTCGATTCGATTCCGATTTTGGGGGCCACGATTCGATTCAAAATCGATTTTTGATTCAAAACGATTTGAATTATAAAAATTTCTGCTTCTGGCTTATGAATCTTATTGAAAAAAAAAACCCTCCATAATATACACTGGTCCTGGAGCAGGTAATGTGTTACAAAAACAATAAAATGTGCAGGAATGTGGGTCCTCAGTGACAGAGGAATCACTGGGATATCACAATGACGTTAATGAACAATAAATAAATAATAAATAACACTGCTTTATTACCAGGCTACTAGCGGTGGTGTGTAGGTGACGCTGCTGGGCTGATGTGATGATAGCAGTGGAGCGCTAAAGTTCAGGAGCAGCTGCTGATTAACTAGTTAATTTAAGGTCGTTGTATTTCTTCAGAAAGGGGGCAGGAGGTGGAGAAATTAATTCATATGGTCCATTCCTTAATTCCTCTGTGATGAGGAGCTGAAATTAGCTCTGATTAGCTTATTGTATTTTTCCGTTCCGCCTTAAATGCTGCAGCCCGCTGCCACCTGTAGCGTTATTTAAGGTGGAACTGGAAAGTTAGCTAGTTAGCTAGCTAACAGTTACTGAAACTAACTACTAGCGATCTTTTTTATGCTTGTTATGAAGCATTCTGCCATAAAACATTGAAACTACACGTTAATCTAATGTAATATAGTGCTTGTTCTGCCATCTTACCGGTGATTCTCAAACACCTACGCTCTGTGTGTGTCTGGAAGATCTCCGTTTGAAAGGACAAGCGCTATCCCCAGGGTTGCCAGGTCCAACAAAAATACCCAGCCCAAAATCAGTCTAAAACCCGCCCCTCAGAATCGATTTTGGGACATTTTAAATCGATTCTGAATCGTAGTAAATGTGAATCAAGATTCTTATGTGAATCGATTTTTTGGCACACCTCTAGAAGGCAACAGTATCAGTATCAGTATCAGTACATATATCTTCTTCATAATTAAATTAGAGAACTCATGTTTCTCTCATGAAGCCTAATTGTGTGCTTCTCTGTAAACCTTCAGTCCTCATTGATGCTATTGTGAAGAATGGGAGTGCGGCGGCTCCTGAAACAGAGCGCACTTACACACCACCACCCGGCTGGGGGAACACAGATGAGGATGGTCCTAGTCAGCGGCATCATCAGCGTCCGAGTGAGCGTCCGAGTGCGATGGAGTACAGCGAGGGGCATAGCGATGACAAAAAGAGCTACACTGAAGAGCAGAGACAAGGAGTCCTCAGGTATGTGAATTCATCGTCTATTACTAATTCATAGACCATATAGAAGCATTTACCACCAAGAGTGGACGGCACAGAGGGTGGTAGTGATTATAACTGATGGTGTATAGATAGAATTTTCTTTGAGAAGTGTCTGTGGCCGATATATTATCTACATTCAATACAGGAGGCCCCACACACTTATTTATCAGTGCAGTGCTGTTTAGCTTTCAATGGACACAATATTATTTTCTCTTCAGTAAAATGTGGCATGCCAAAATGTACATTACATATATGCATACACACTGCACAGATGCATACACTGTATACACAAGGCTATTTTTTTATATTTGTTTTGCACTTTTAAGACTATAATAAAACCATCAGTGCTGCAGTGATTTAAATGATGGTTGCACAAGTTGGTTTGTGTTAATATCCTTTTCTTAAATACTTGCAGGATAAAGAGATGTAAGGACTTCTATGAGATTCTGGGAGTCCCAAAAGATGCAAATGATGAGGACCTGAAGAAGGCCTACCGAAAACTTGCCCTACGCTTTCATCCAGACAAAAACTGTGCTCCTGGTGCTACTGATGCTTTTAAAGGTAGGTGTTTGTAAACCTGCAGTTTTTGACTATGTTCTGTAGTGACATCTTGGTCCATTTTTCTCGATGGGCTCTCCTACTTGTATTTCCCTTTTCCACCCTACAATTTCTGTAGATATGTGCTTACCATACTATTGCTGTTGATGGGAAGCATTGACAACCACCTTAATGGAGACACGTTATTGTATTGGAGCAGTAAACGTACCTGTATTTTATTGGCATGCTTCCATAGTTAACATAGTTGAATGAATGATGGCATGTTACATTGTGTCATTTATAGTTCTAACACTTTAACTGTCCTGCAACTCCACATTCTCCACTTTGGCAGCTATTGGTAATGCCTATGCTGTGCTGAGTAACCCAGAGAAGAGGGAACAGTATGATCGGTACGGAGAACAGGGTGCCGCAGAGCCAGCAGGCCAGTCTTCAGCACAGCCACGCTACGCACATGGACACCATCGCACGTTCCACAGGGACTTTGAGGCTGATATCTCCCCAGAGGAGCTCTTCAATATCTTCTTTGGGGGCAGGTTCCCAACAGGTTGGTTAACTCAAACGCTGCACTGGTGTCTGAAACTGGGAAATATCATTTTTACCATTTGAAAGAGCCAGTGAAAACATATTTGCTTATTATTATTTAGAACTCTGATTCTAGATGGTTAAGTTTAGAAGATGTGATGCGTAATACAACCTTTATATTTTTTAACTCAAAATAAATTAATATTTTATTAATATACAGGTTTCCATGCTTAGTGGGTGGATCTTCTGACAAGCACTCTGATGGAGTGAAGTTGTATTTATTAGAAAACATTTAGAGGCAGTTTTTCAGACAGGGATTAAACCTAGTCTGGGACTGCACATTATTTAGAATGGAGATTTTCCAGTAAAAGAAAAATAGAGTGTATGAAATGGGCTTATTCCCTATCTGAGAGACTGACCCTTATAAGAATAAGTCCATTAGTGTTTGTGCTTAGTTGTTGTTTTTTCTTCTTCCAATCAACATTCTATTAAAACTATTCATTAAAAACCTTTGTGTATGTATGTATCGAAGTTCAGAAGTGTTGTTCAATCTTAATTCCATTATTGCAGGCAACATCCATGTGTACACCAACAGAGGAGCCTCATATGCCCATGTGTACCAGCCACGCAGGCGTCGTGGGTTTGAGAGACGAGAAGAGGAGCCTGAAGAGAATCGCAGCCAGGTCAGTTACTGCCTTTATCTCTCACATCTTAGATTCAAAATTTTAGATTTTATTTCAGACACAACTGCTCAAATGAGCCCCCAAATGACTGCCGAGAACCTGCAAGAAGGTTTAGCTGAGTCAGGAGTGGAGGTGCATCATTTCACTCTGCAGCATTTCTTGCAAAATGTAGTCCTTATGGAATAGTCACAAGAACACTTTATTAATTCTTGACCTCTTCACAAAACTTACAAAAACTAAGCTACAGAACATCTAGGAAGCAGGATGTGTGTCTCTTTCTAAAGAAAATGTAAATAGCTAGTGAGTTTCATATCAAATGATGTCTGATTAGTTAGATTCAGTTTTCCCAGTTTCTGTGTCAATCTTTTTTGTTCCTTTTTCTTAAAGAACACATTCACAGCCTTACTGCAGCTTCTCCCTGTGCTGGTGCTCATCCTTATCTCTGTGGTAACCCAGCTTATGGCAACCACCCCTGCATACAGCCTCTTCTACAAACCGTGAGTGTGACATTGATGTTTAACAGGCTGGCAAATTATTTTTAGCCAGTTTGGGAGAAGTCAATCAAGTATGTACAATTATCATAAAGAATTGGGTCTTTCTGTAGAATAGAAGACGTCATCACATTAAGGATAGTGATACTGATCAGAGGTCTTCTGCTGTCTTTCAGGTCCATGGGATTGGTGGTAAGCAGGGAGACCCAGCATATGGGTGTACCCTACTATGTGGATAAAAGCTTTGAGAAGGAGTACCGTGGGTCAGCTCGTGTCGAGCTGGAAAAGACGATTGAGAGTGACTACATAGATCATTTACAGAGCAGCTGCTGGAAAGAAAAACAACAGAGTGAGTGTTGTCATGGAAATGTAAATTATCTCTGCTTTTCTCCTTTTTTTTTATTTCTTTTTTTTGAATATTACTATTTTATCCCATTTTCTCCCCAATTTACACATTCAATTACCCAACCCACTCATTAGGATTCCCCCTATCACTAGTAATGCTAGCACATGCCTCCTCCGACAAATGTGAAGTCAGCCATTGCCTCTTTTCAAACTGCTGCTGAGTAACCGAGCATTGCCGAGTAGCATCACCGCGCACTCGGAGGAAAGCGCAGCGACTCTGTTCCGATACATCAGCTCACAGGTGCCTTGTGCTGATCGATATCACCCTTTCGAGTGATGTGGGGACAGAGTGCCATCTACCCACCCAGAGAGAGCAAGGCCAATTGTGCTCTCTCAGGGCTCTGGTAGCCGATGGCAAGCTACATAAACAGGATTCGAACCAGCAATCTCCTGATCATAGTGTATTGTTGTAATAGTAATTTCATTTTCACATAATGCTCTTAGCTTGCTGTTGGCTGCTGACTGCATCCTATACTAACCGCGCAGGGTCTTTTGTACACATTAACTGTGTTACAGAGTCGGACTTGGCAAACCTGGGCCAGCTTTATCGGGATGAGCGTCTGAAGCAGAAGGCCGAAACCATGAAGCTGGACCACTGCGAGAAGCTGCACCGCTTCATAGGCCGGCAGAGAGGCGAATAAGGGATGCTTCTCTCCCAGCATGGTCTCCCCAAGAAGATATCTTACAGATTGATTTCAGTTCACCTGTGCAGGTCACTTTGTTGGGAGGGAGAGATGATGGGCGAGAGAGGAGCGGTCTAAGCTGAGCTGTGTTTAGTTGGGTGGGAGGAGCATGGTGCCTTTTGCCCTGCTGCCTGGGGAAAAAGGCTGCTAGCATGCTGAATTGCACTGGAACTGCTGGGAGCGAAAAATTCAATCCACCCTCTGCGACAGTGAAGCCTCATTGCAGAGGGTGCGTTTGTTTGTGTGTGTGTGTATGTGCGTGCGTGTGTGTATGTGTGCGTGCCAGAGCTGGGTTTTATTTCCTTACATTAAGGAACTCAGGCTCCAGGCATGCTGACAGGGTTGATGCTAGAGATCTCTATGTATACACTCCCAGTTTATTGAAGCCTGTTGGAGTTTTATTAGTATTATTTACTATTTAATTGACTTAAAATATTAACCTAAGCAAATTAATTTATTTTCTTTTGATGATGTAGAATTAGTGTTAAGTATTAAATGACAATGAAGAGCCATCAGTTAAAGATTGAGATTTCTTTTTCTCTTATTTTGACTTTCCTTTAATATTGGCTAAGCAACAGCTAGATAGTTACAAAAGGCATGACCATAAGTCATTGCTGCTTTCTAAAAGCTCAGAAGAGTGTAACATTTAATTTCACAGTTTGTTTACACCATTAAATGATGTATTAATTAAAAGTTAAGAATGCCCTGAATGCCTGGCATTACAAGGCATTAACCCACTCTCTAAAACCAAACCACTCTTGTGAGTCTTGTGTTGTGGAGAGAATATGGAGAGAAACACTGTTTTTTTTTTTTTTTGTTCTTCTGCGCTCTAAAATCTTGCCAAAAGCTATTACCTCAGTTATATTTGTTTCATAGATTCATTCACACATTTTACTCGTACCTAATTCCACATTTGTTGTGTTGCATGCAGCCCAGTGGGAGATTTCCTTTGCTTTGTGTTATACACAGCGCAGCTAGGTTAGACTTATTTTAGAGCTCATGCTAATCTAATAGTCTACGCACAAAGGAATCAACTGTAACCTTTCAGTTGTAGAACTGGTCAAATTATGTACCTTATCAGTCAACAAACAGTAAGTTCAGAATGTGATTAGCCTTTTTAATACAGCTCAACTTCAGAGGCTCAAGGGCCATGCTAAATTCATAATAACTAATGGGTGTAATGGGGAGAAAGGGGTTTGGAATGGAAGGGGGCGATTTAAAAAAAAAATAAAGACAATAATAAGATGTAAGTATAAGTAATAATGATACTATATGTGAGCTGTTGCACCATGTTACCCTGTTGCCACTCTATAGCCAAACATGTTTGGTTAGTTGGTGCTGAGGGACATTTTGTGCTGGTTTAATAAAACACTAAGAATTATCTTCTTCTCCTGGATTCTATTCTATCTTAAAGTGGTTTAAGGGTGCCATTGCTGTTTTTTTTTTTTTTTTTTAAATAAACAATTTATTATGTACATAGGACACAAGTCAAAAGTTTGAACATGCCACTTCCCATTCAATGTGTTTTCTTTCTTTTTATGATATTTTACATTATAATTTTAATATTGAAGACATAAAAGCTACACATGAACACTGAGAATTATTTTTATAGAATATGTTTTATACTTTAGGTTCTAAGTAGCACATTAAGGACAGATCTGCACCCTCTTGGTATTTTAATCTCAGTATCTTCATGAGGGAGAGTCACCTGGAATAGTTTTCTCAGCATCTTGATGGAAGTTCCTGGAGGTGCTGAACAATAGTTGCTGCTCATGTAATTCTTTGTGTCCCTTAATTGTTTTCATGTCTTTAATATTAATTAACAATGTAGGAAATCAAGAAAAACAGTTAATAAAAAGGTGTGTTCAACCTTTTGATAGGCCCTGTTTTTATCAATGCATATACATGGGTAAAAAACAGGGGACTAGCTATTAGATTAGGATTACAGAGAAATCCTTTTTTCCTCACAAAGTTATATATATATATATATATATATATATATATATATATATATATTAATAGAGTCACAATTAGCAATTATGGGGTCATAGCACAAGTACCTCTTTATAGCCTAATGCTGATTGAGATTCTTTAACATACATTAGGTGTTTCTAATCATTTTAATACTGAGCATGGAGGGTAGTTAGTAATTTGTAATCAATCTAATATATTATTTTGGTAATCAGAAGGCTAACAATTGAAATAGAATTTTTATATGAAAGTTTTTGAGCACTCCATCATCCCCTAAAGGCTCATTTGTGTAAAAAAAATGCCATCAAAATTCTCATCTCTATCAATGTTTTAAATCTCTAAATGATCATTGCTTTGATTTACTGCAGTTTAAGTTGGAAATATCAAGGTTACTTATGTTAACAAGCCTGATTATAGTTTTTATTATTATTATTATTCAGATCAAATTTTGTCTGAATTATAGATGTAAGTGATATCGGGATAGATCGGGATACGTATCCAATCAAGGATTACTTATGAAAGATTAAAGTGACTCAGATCTTACTTGAAAGGATCAGATCTTTCATATAAAGAGAATCACAGGATTCATATGTATATGATGTTTTGTAAGAATCGGATCAATTGTACTCAAATGCAGAAGAACTACAGTATATTTGTCAACATTGTTTAAATAATGATAGTTAATCAGTTAAAGAGTCTCGTGAGTTTTTATACAAGATTGTGAGGATCGGACAAAAAAACCTAGGACTAGTTTAGTGTCAATGTACATATCCCTAGTGTAAATGTTTTACAGTGTAAACTTTTACCTTTACACCAAAGAAGCATTTAAGCAGTTGTCCTGTTTTTTTTAACCAAAGGGGAAATACAAAATTATGCTCAGTGCCCAGTCATCATCATTTTATTGTACTCATACATTTCACATGTATCAACTGCACACAAAGCAAATATCACCATACAACACACCGTACTTGTGCCATTAGTGTTCAAGCCTGACACAATCACACATACTGCAGGACAGTCTGTCCGAAACAAAGATGGCACATGGCTCCTCTTGCTGTACATGTTCTCGTGTTCTCAAAATTCCAGTCAAATTAACCGGGTGCAAGTGCTTACGTTTACCTGGAGTGGGGAGAGAGGAAGGAGACAAGCAGTAAGAGTTCTGAGGGACACAAAGTTACAGTAACAGTTTTTGTGGCTCTGTCACAAGACATGGAGAGGATGGAGTTCAGGGTTGGTCTTGATTATTTCTTCATTTTCAGGTCAGCCTCTATAGCACAGCGTCGGCCCCTGGTGCCCCCATCCTGCAGAGATAAAAGGAGTAAACATACAAGACTCAGGGTTTGTACACGTTTTAAACAATAAATGTTTTTTTTTTCTTTTCCATGCCTTTAAGGCAAATTTTCATGACCACACGATTCTTAAAACATCAGTTCAGACATGGACAATTGACACACCTTTAATACATCTTTAATAATAAAATGTGTGTCAGATCCTGAGACTATTGTGTAGGGTTAAATTACTGAATTAACTCCTCAAAATAGTTTTTCTCTATCAATAAACTGAAACACCAAGATTTGTAGCCCAAATTTCCATGACTTTTCCAAAACTTCCTGGGTGTTTTTATTTCTCCAAAACTTATCCAGGCCTGAAAATTTCTATTTTTAAACTCCATGACTTTTCCAAGTTTTTCAAGACCGTAAGAACCCTAAAGGCTTGCTATTCAATAATTACTCTAAAACCCAAAGAATTGCACGTAATGAAATTATGAGAGCCCCTATACAGACATACAGAGATGACCAAAAGCAAGAACAAAACACCTCTACAAACTTCTCTAGCATATACACTATATGGACAAAACTGGGACACCTACAGACACCTATAAAACATCCCATTCCAAGTACATTTGCATTTAACAGCTTTCGCTACTTTAGTGGACTGTATTTAAAGTGGTCTGGTTTGTTTGTTGGCTGTAACTGCTCTCTACACTTGATACTATTTTATAAATGAACATAATGTACAAGACAATATACTCAGAAACACAGAATTTCACACAGCATTTACATTTATATAATAAGCCTGCATTAAAAGTACTTACACATGCTCAATGCATATACACAATCTCACCAGAGAGGTTTCTAAATCCCTGAATCTTATTTTCGGATTGTCACTGGATTTTTTCTTTTTTTTTTACCAAACACTTTAATTCTTCTTTTAGGCTGATAAACTATTGATTTTTTTTTTTTTTTACTATATTTAAAATGTAATTAAGAATCAATCATGTGTCTTTCCTTCTCAGGAAAGCATACATTTGAGGTTTTTTTTTTTTTAGTATTTCATTAACAGCCATGTAAATGGAAATCTATATTTTACAAATAAAAAAGAACATTTATTGCTATAGAGCAAATATTACCTGCAGAGATGCATTTCTCTACAACAATTTTACAGAAATCCCAGAAGCTGATGGACTTTTCGACCTCTCGTCAGCCATATAGTTAACCATATTGTTTGTTTCACTTAAAATTATTGGACACATAGCAGAGAGATGCAGGGTTTTTATTAATTTCCTTTTAAACAGCTGTACGCAGTATTGACCATCATGCATGAAAGGGTTAATATTTGATTCATATTCATGCCAGAAAAAATAATACTTACAAAGAGAGAGAGAAGGAATGCAGGAGAGGCCATGGGAACACTGTCCTGTAACAAGACAAACAGGAACATTGACTCAGGTCTTAGGAGGGAATTTTCTTGGAAAAATATTTTAAGATTCTTTCTAACCTCATATATCACAAAGTTAATGGAGAATGTGCTAGTCATTTTCATATTTTTTGGGGGGATGCCCAAACATTTCTACTTACTGGGTAAAAAAAACGATTGAGTGATTGATTTTAATTTCAGTGCAGCACATCTTACCTTGTCGTTAGGGTCCTGCTTGCGGTTGGCCTCTCGGCCGCGCAGGCTTTTGGCGCTGATGCCGGACTCTGAGGTCTGCATGATGAGCTGAGTGGCCAGAAACTGTTGGATCTGCTCCAACACGTCTCTCTGCATCTCCACAGCCATGTGGAAGACGTCGTGGTCCGAGCTGTTGTACATCACCGCATTCTGGAACATCAGCATGATGTCGCGCTGAAACTCTGCTGTGGTTCGGATCAGTCCATTTTCAATGTTCTTCTTGATGGTGGAAAGGTCCATGGGCCTGAGAGAGGGAGAGAGAAAGGCAAGATTTTTTTTTTAAGTGATTGAGCAAAAATTCAGCCAATTCTTGACCTAAAAAAACAATTAAACAACTTTTCAACAGATTATAAACGAAGATTTATGAAATAATGTTGCGGGCAGGAAGATGCCTTAAGCCTCTCTGCTTTCCAATATTACAGTCTCCTATACTATATCAGCATCACAAAAAGGTATACTTACTGACATGCCAAAAGTAATGGGATAGCAGTAGGTAAATGAATCATTAGTGAATGGCTTGGAAACATTCACACCTGTATATGTTGTAAGGTCTTATCTTGTAAAGTGAGGCTAATACTGACAAGCATACTCATGGAAAAGCAACACAAAAGTGTTACATGCATACTACATACAGCTCTGGAAAAAATTAAGAGACCACTTCTGTTTTAAAATCAGTTTCTCTGATTTTTTTTTTTCTATTTATAAGTTTATGTTTGAGTAAAATGAATATGAATATGAATATTCTATAAACTACTGACAAATTTTCTCATAAATTCCCCAAAAAAATTGTCATTTAGAGCATTTATTTGCAGAAGATGAGAAATTAAGAGTTCGGAAATCAATATTTGGTGGAATAACCCTGGTTTTTAATCACAGTTTTCCTGCATCTTGGCATGTTCTACTCCACCAGTCTTACACACTGCTTTTGGATAACTTTATGCCTGCACTCCTGGTGCAAAAATTCAAGCAGTTCAGTTTGGTTTGATGGCTTGTGATCATCCATCTTCCTCTTTATTATATGGCAGAGGTTTTCAATTCAGTAAAATCAAAGAAATTCATAATTTTTTAAGTGGTCTCTTTCCCGTTCCCGATTTTCTTACCTGTGAACAATACTGTGGTAACCTGGGGCGATGTCGTCCGTCACTGGCTGAAGGAAGACATTAGCGTACCTGTACCAAAAAAAAACAAGGGACAAGGTTATTTTAACAACACCCAATGTTTTAAAATATATTAGTCAACTTGTCTGGTTCACATCATGTTATCTAAATCTAAATAGTGGAAAGGACGTTTTGCAGTTGGTTGCTTGCAACGACACCCGACCTGTGATTGGCTGCTGCCCGCCATACCAGCATGATTGCTTTCTTCCAGATCTTCTGTGCTTGGATTGCCTCCTGATCCTCACTGCTTATAGAGCTTAAAAAGGGCAAGGAATATTGAATCTGTGTCAATATCATACCTTTAAAAACATACTTAAAGTCTATATGTACTATATGAGGCTCACTTACAACTGTGAGGAGGCGGGGCTGCTGGGGATGGAGTCAGCGGTGGTGTGAAGCTGTAGGGAGGAGGAGGCCGTGTGCATGCTGCAGCCGTCTTCACTTTCACTGGCCGGAGGCTCCAGTTCTGTCTCCCCCTCTGCCTCCGAGAGATACCCCTCCACCCCCTCCCCTTCCTCATCACCCCCACACTCTTCACCTCCATCACCTGCCAACCCTGCCTTTGCCTCCAACACACTGCCCTCTTCAGCATCACTCACTCCTTCATCCTCCTCCTCTTCCTCCTCTTTCACTTCCTTCTGAAATAAAAAAAGAACATTGGTTGAATAGCATGGTGGATAGCATTACATATAATTAAATATGTTTATGTTCATAAAATATATATACGAGATGTAGGAGGCTTAAACTAATCATATTTCGACACATTTTGACTTGATTATGATTATCAAAGCACTCAAACCACATTTGGAGGAGACAAATGAGGTTCAACTCAAGCTAAAATAAAAAAATATACAGCTCTGGAAACATAAATAAGAGACCACTTAAAAATTATGAGTTTCTTTGATTTTACCAAATTGAAAACCTCTAGAATAGGAAGAATAGGAAAGAGGAAGATGGATGATCACAAGCCATCAAACCAAACTGAACTGCTAGAATTTTTGCACCAGGAGTGGCGTAAAGTTATCCAAAAGCACTATGCAAGACTGGTGGAGGAGAACCTACCAAGATGCATGAAAACTGTGATTTAAAACCAGGGTTATTCCACCAAATATTGATTTCTGAACTCTGACAACTTTATGAATATGAACTTGTTTTCTATGCATTATTTGAGGTCTGAAAGCTCTGCATCCTTTTTTGTTATTTCAGACATTTCTCTTTTTCTGCAAATAAATGCTCTAAATGACATTTTTCTTATTTATTTTTGGAATTTTAGAAGAAATGAAGACACTCCTACCTAGTTACCTACACACCTTGTAGATGTAAAGACAGGATGATGTTAGCTGAATATTTCTGGTTGATGAAAGGTTTAAAACTCCAGCAGCACTGCTGTGTGCTATATGCTCAGTGGAGCTGATATTTAATGCTATAGAGCAAAAGAAAATTGACTGAACTGGCCTGCAGTTCTATATATCTGCATTTAAAGCACATATACCTTGGAGTGCTGTCTGGCAGCGGAATCGTTGTCTGTGTGAGAACCTAAAAGCAAGAGAAGGAAAATGATTACCATTTGCTTTATTTATTTGCTTGTAAAAATACTAAAATTAAAACAAATACAAAACATATAGAAATTGTGAGCCCATTGCTTACTCTGTATCCATGAAACAAACCCATACTTGTAATTAACATCTAAAATCTTCTTCAGCTTGTCAAAATATATATATAATCTGGTTATTTATGTCTTAAAATTTCTCTGTGCCTAGCTTTGTTACTTGATTATTTTAATGTAATGATGACTTTATAATGTTGATGTACATAGTGTCTTTTTTTTATATATATAATTAAGCCCCCCATGTTTTTGTTCCAACTGAAATGTTCCATTACATTGCAGAGATTCCTAATTGTAAAAATCAATAAATAAGATGTTAAAAATATATATTTTGTATATATATTGCACTTTAAATAAATCAATTATATCAAAGGTGGATCATCTAAGATGCCAATCATTTAATTTAAAAAGGGCACAGTCCTAGAAAGTGCTATAAGCAGAGGAGTAAATACAGCACCATTAGAGTTCCTATGAACTTTATAGGGATGTTCTCCAAATTAAAGGGATTATACTTTCCCTTTAATAGAATTGGGAAATGGGAAACTGCCACTTAATGAACTTTTATAACTCTTAATTAGTGTTGTCACAATACCAAAGTTATGATTTTTGATACAATACCTGCCTAAATTTCTCAGTACCGATACTAAAACGATACTCTGGCAAGAACATGAGAAATAATGGAATAATAAAAGATCAAACATGGAACAAAAAGTATATATTTTTATTAATTATAAAAGAAAAAAACAGAAAAGATTAACTGTGTTGTTTACCACTGGGGATATTGGGACATGGGAGTTTTTTGGCCCAAGTCCACCAGCTCTTTTACTGCAGTGTCCAGGCCCTCTGCAGGAATTTTGCGGTACATGCCGCTTTTTTACAAAGACATTTAAAATCTCTGAGAAATCTCTGAGTCACTTAAATGATGATGCTGCAATTTTTGCTGCAAATTCTTTCGCCTGGTGCCAACTGGGTTAAATTACTGGTACTGGTTTTAATGACACGTTCTAATAGATAGCGGCATACCATGCAACATTTTTCCTAATTTAATTAAAATGTCTGCTAGGATATTACAAATGTTTAGTGAACAATAAATATTTGTACATTTATATATATATATATATTTTTTGTAGTTATGTATTTTTTTTCACTTTAAAACTAAAATATTTGTTAAGATTATTTAATTTAGTAGTGAAAAAAGTGGCAAATCTTTTAAAAGTTTAGAATTAGAATTTTGAAATTATATGTTTTGTTTTGGGTCAAATATTTATAGTGCATTACTTATTTATTCTCCAGTTATTTAGTAATATCTACACATATAGTCACAGTTGTAAACACGTTGTGCTCTTGCAGTGTGCTTGATATCAGATAGAGCTGCAACGATTAGTCGATATAATCAATAATGTTGATTATTTAAATTTGTCGACTACAAATTTAATTGTCGACTAATCGTTAATTTATAACAGTACTGCATTACACAAAGTGCTGGGGACAGAAGCGCAATGGGAGATGGGTAAATGGCTCTCTCACACAGTTTACACTCAACGTAGTCTGGGTCTCCAAAAGTGCCCAAACACATAAGAGTACATATTTACTTTCTAAATATCAGTACTTTCCACATTTAAACAACATCCAGACATTTAAATGCCTTTTAAAACTTATGTTCTGCTGTTTCTATTGTTTTTAGAGATGGAAAACTTGGCAAAAATTAATCGACTAATTGAAAAAATAATCATCAGATGATTCGACTATCAAAATAATCATTAGCTGCAGCCCTAAAGTCAGATACATACAAGTATAACCTACCTATCTGAGACTGTGGCCATTCAACACTCTCACTCTTGACTGCAGCAGGTGGTGATGCCGTGTGCTGCCCTTCCTCTTTGCCTGTGTGTCCCGGCTCTGGTTTCAGCTCAGAATGAACTCCGGTCATCTGAGCATGCTTTAACTCTCCAGAGGGGCAGCAAGAGGAAGAGGAGGAGGAAGAGGAGGAGGAGGGCATGGGGTAACCCTGCCCACAACCCTCACTGGAGCCACAGGGCTCATGTCTGACCCCAACACCTTCCGCCCTCCCCTCCAGTGCTGGATGCAGTGAGGGCACCACCAGAGATTCTGCACAAACAGTGCTAGAAGACTCAGGACCCACAGGCTTAAAAGATCCGGCCTCCCAGTGACCCGACAGCACGTGACCTGTGTCCTCACAAAGAGACAGAGCTGCTTCTACGGCTGCTGCATCGAGAGCCTCGGCATTCCCATCACCCTGACATGAAACAACATGAAACAGATCATCAGTACAGCTTTCGAACTGCAATATGTCTGGCTTCATGATATTAACAGCACATGATGTAATGACATGCCAAAAGCATATGCAAATTGTTTGTTAAGTGCTGTTACTAGTGCTGTGCGGTATGACCAAAAATTCATATCACAGTATTTTGCAAGATCCTGACGGTTTCACAGATGGATGCGTCTGGGTTTAGCGGTTGCCAGAAAAACAATACTTACCTTTCTGCATTGTGTCAAGTGTAAAGTTTGGTGGAGGGGGGATTATGGTCTCTTAATGCTTCAGCACACCAAGCTCCCGCCTCACACGGAAAGCCCTTAGTCTGGCAGGAGATCCCTCCCACCCACTACACAGCTTCTTCAGCCTGCTGCCATCAGGGAGGAGACTGCGGAGTCTCGGGGCGAGGACCAGCAGACTGCGAGACAGCCCCATCCATCAGGCTGTGAGGATGCTGAACTCTCTTCCTTCTCTACCCCCCATCCCAAGCCTGCCCCCAGCACACACTCACTCAGCATCCTGACCCCCCCACCCCCCACCAATACAGTACTGAAACTCTGTACTACAATACACACAGTACTGAAACCTTTCCAATCAGACTTGCACTACACACCCAATACCTGCACTACTGCTATACTTGCACTGTCATACACACTTTAATTCCCCAGTACTTTACGAACTTATTCACTTTACTTTACCAGCCTTTAAGCTATATACCATATTTGCACTACTGTTTATACGGGTTCTATTTATACTGTCATTCCATCTCAATCACCATCAGTATTGCACTATTGTCTTCCGTCTTATGTATGTTTATTGTGTCTTGTTGTATTGTACATATAGTGTCTCCCACTCTTTTATATTATATATCTTATTTCTTTTTATTTCTATTTATATATGTTATTTCACCCCACCTCTACTGCACCTTGTTTCTGTCTCATGTATGTCTATTTGTGTCCCTGCTGTATTGTACACATAGTGTCTCCCATTCTCTCTTTTATTATATCTATTATCTGTACCTGCTGTAAAATTTGGGAAGGAGAGTAACGTAATGTCCTGTACATATGCAGTATTGACAATAAAACTACTTGACTTGACTTGACTTGAAATGTTATGCTCCCACATTCACACAAACAGATTGGGGATGATCACTTCCTGTTCTAAATTGACTGTACACCAGTGCACAAAACAAGTCCATAAAGACATGAACTTCACTGGCCTGACTTTCCTGCACATCTTTCAAAGTTCAGTGCTGCATTTTTTAGCCTCCATGTTTCTCCCATGTACAGTAACTGCTTTGTTATTTATACCATAGCAAAACAGTTGTAATGTATATGTGTGTATAATTATGTCACCATATAACGAAAGAAAGTACAGAAATGAAATGTTAATTTTCACCTTGTCTTCAATAATAGCAATGATGTCTCCTACTGTCTCCAAATCCAGCTCATCCGCCATGTAAGAAACAGTGACCAAGTCTTCTTCCTCCAACATTGACGCTTTACTCTCCACTGAGACGGAGTGTCCATCGTCCTCTCCTGCTTCAGAAGTTACAAAAAAATACAGACCAGAATTAAACAGTGTCTTCTCTTCCTCACAAACATGTACATGCATACACAAATACAAGTAAAAAAGCAGAAAGCAGGAACAGCAGCATGATTCTAATATTGAAAAAGACAGCTGTGCAAGCAACAATGCGTCAACATGAGTTAAATTGCTGAGACTTGTCACAGGAAAAGATGCACTAGTTGGGTGGGTGGTATTAAAGCCCCTTTCACACATGCACACGTTTAAAAAGATCCATTTTTATTGACAGTTAAATAAGCAATCAGAGGCCTCTTTCCATACTCTGTGATCATTTAATCCATATTTGTGCACATTCTCTGAAAAATTACAGATATAGACAGAACAGGCTGTACAACTGAAAATTTTGGGGCAGTGTAGCCAAAATTTCCAATGTAACATGATTACCGTCATATTGACATGACAAAAAATAACTCTGGACTTTATACACTAGTTATAGCTATTTACACAGGTGCCATTTTCTGCAGATTACTTTTAGATTCAGAAGTAGATTACTACAGAGCTGTACTCTGTTGATGCTGAAGGTATTTTTTAGTCTTTAGGGTATTAAGATGTTTAAAGAAGTCTAAAAGCATGCACTCCAGTTAGTGCTGGGAGAACATGGCCTTAACAAATAAGCTATCATTTCTTTTTACAAAAACATTTTTTTTTTTGTAAATAATCGAACCTCAACTAAAAATCAAACTACAAATGACAAAGAAATGGTTTAAAACTAAGTTTACCTGTTAAAAAAATTGGTGTTTGGTGTTCAGACACTTTGGGTTAAGTTGATTTACTGAGTGGATCAATAATTCAAAACACTATTTACAAGCACATGCGTTAATATCATGCGCAGACCTCGTGTACACATAGCCGAGAAGAAACACGCACAGATGGATGCTGGATTATATGTAAGAATGCGGGTTTGTGACTTAAAATTGAGAAATAACACACTAAACAGGTCACAGAAGAAACTTTAAAGGAGAGATTAATATTATTTTCCACAATTAATCACAGATTCTCACTAGAGAGCGTTGATAATGCAGTTTTTAGAAATGGTAGGATTTATTTCTAGTTAAATATACACTTTATCCCAGAGAATGTTTAAAAAATGTGTGGGCGTTGGACTGTGGGAGGCGCCGGTAACTACGGTAAGTGGATAAACACTTCAGAAATGAGTAGCGTTTTTGGATATTTTTGATTAAAAAGATTAAATGTCTGTGTGTAAAATCGTTATTACTCCATTTTGAAACTGCACTAAAACTGTAATTCGAATTAATCAAATTAAGTGTGAAAACACCCCAGGCCTAATCCCAGTAAATTAATGTTTATGTATGTAGAATATCGCATGAATACGGTTAAATGAACCTGGATTTTAAGTGGGAAGGGGGCTTAAGCGAGGAGCCGAAAGACACCTGTATCTAGAGAAGCAGGGGTGTCCACAGGAGGTGCAACAGCAGCAGCAGGTGGGGCAGCACGGGAGGCGGACTCTGCAGGAGCCAAAGAGCCCAGCTGAGAAGGAAACTGGGTGGGGCCAGCTTCCAGCAGACGAGACAGCGTGGGAGCACCTGGGATGTACGCAAACACACACACACACACACACACACACACATACCATTCAAACCAATCACACATAACATTACAACCCAACTGCACACATAGCAGAACAGGCAAACAAACAAACATACAGAGAGAGCATACAGTGCCTGTGCCAATTTCACCAGCTTTGATTTGGGCTTTGTTTTGTGTGCGACTACAGCTGGATGTATACACAGATTAGGAGTTTAAACATAATGAGCCGTAATATTTTTCTGGTTTTAGAATCGGCTTATTTCAATTGCAATACAATTTTCTTATCTCTTTAAGGATGGCAAAATTTTAAAAACCTTTTTGAAATAATTGTAAAAAGCAACAGGTTCCCAAACTTTCCACAGACAGTGTACACAGGGACAACGTGACATTTGACATTTCTACAGCATAAGCTTTGCTATCAGAGGATGTTTCTCTACCTCCTGTATCTTTTTTGTAAGTATTAAACTGCCTGGTCAAAAAAAAGCTCACCACCTGGATTTAATTAAGCAAATAGTTAAGATCCTCTCATTGGAAATTACTGCATGGTTGATTATGTTTTAGCTGGCTAACATTTAAGGGAATTGCTGAATTTACTAAAATCGGGTTAAGAACTGCCCCCTCGTTACCTTTCCCTAGGTGTTCCCTGTTTTCTTTCTTGCCTTGTGTGTGTATTTATAGCCCTGTGTTTACTGTGTCATATGTACATTGTTGCCTCAGTTTAGATTGCATGTACGTTTCTGTTTTTGTTTTTTTGTTTCTTTGTAAAAACAAATTCTCGCAATTGCTTCCTTTCCTTGCTGCTGCACATCGTGACATCATCTTTGAGGAAGGAATATGGTCAGAAAAATATCTTAAATGATTGTGATCAGCGATTACTTGAAATCAAATCATAAAAAACAACACTAGAACTTAGGAATATGTTTAATAGTGAAAGTAAGAGCATTGCCACACTCAATGCGAAGGGAACTCAAGGTATTGGGACGTAAAAGTTTCTTATGAGTAGCCTTAATAAGAAAAACACTTATCATTGAGCCTAAATGGAAAAATCGTCTTAAATTTGCTTGAGAGAAAAAGATTGGACTCTGGAGCAATGGGAGAAGGTCATGTAATCTAATGAGTCCATTGCAGAAGCTTGTGGAAATGATGCCACAGCAAATATGTTTCGTAATCAAAGCTAAAGGCATGTCAACCAAATATTAGAATGTATGTCTTTTTTTTGGTCAGGCAGTGTATTACTGTAGTACAAAATCATGATCATCCTAATATTATTGCACTCCTTTCTTTAAATAGATAAATATTTTTAATTGAGGTACAGAGACATTGTGTGAGGGGTGCATGCATATGTATGTGTGTATAGATGTATGTTTATAGGTGGGTTTGTGTGTGTACCGGTCACTGCCTGGGAGGCAGGCAGAGCTGAAGCTGTAAGCTGTGATTCTTGGCAACCTGCCACCTGACCAGTCGGGGCCTCACCATCCGCCACCTGAAACACACATGGCATAAATGTACTGTTCTTTCCAAACCGACCACTCGAACACTGTAACACACTGAGAGCTGGGGAAATCTGTAGGTTCCGCTACATCAGCTCACAGATGACTTGTGCTGATCAACATCAACTTAGGTGGTGATGTGGGGAAAGAGCGCCATCTACCCTCCCAGAGAAAGCAAGGCCAATTGTGCTCTCTCGGGTCTTCAGCAGTTGACGGTAAGCTGCACGACCGGGATTCGTGGCAGGGCCTTAGTCTGCTGGACCACTCAGAGCCCCACACAAATATTTTTTTTCATATTAGACAACACTGCTCTTTAAATAAAGGAAAATGTTTGCTAAGGTTCTTTCACACATCCAAAAGCATTTACTGTCACACACATGCAATAATAGAGAAAATCAGGAAGGGGCAAATACTTTTTTCACAGCATATGTTATTTTGTGAGGCTGACCAGTCTGGGGCTGGCGGAGAGCAGACTGCCCTTCTTCAGCAGCTCAGACAGCAATGGTGAGGGTGGTGGTGTGGTTTTCTGACCCAGGAGCTTCTTTTGATTTGAGCAGTCCTCAAGCAAGGAGCTCAACCCCACCTCCACCAACCCGGCCCCCGCCAGCTCCGCCACGGGGGTGAACACTGCCGAGCCTGCGCCCTGAGTATGGATGAGGAGGACATGTTAGGGGAGCATAATGAAGAGGACAACAAAATTAAACACAGATAAGAGGGACTTACTGGGGCGGCGGTGCCCAGATCTTCAGATGAGTCTCCTAGGGTGAAGTCCAGGCCCGGAGAGGCAGCTCCAGAGGGTGAACGCATGGTCACACCAGACAAGCGCTTTGGAGTGTTCCTCACTGCCTGTCTGGCTGTAGGAGGAGAGAACAAAATGCTTTACATAATAGCGGTAAAAGTAGCAAATGCACACCAACTGAGAAAAACATGCAAAAAACACACTAAAAAATGATGAGTAAAATTTATTTTTAAAAAGTTTCGCAACTTCCTGCATTTGCTTTTTTTAAGTAAATTTAATTTTAGATAAATGTAAGTAACTTCAACTCGTAAATAAGTGAACTGAACTTCAGTCAATCCTTTATTTTAGTAAACTTTACTTAATTTATTTTTGCTGAATAAATCCTTTCTTTTAGTAACCTTTAATTAATTTCTGCATATAATATTACCTGATTACAATTACTTAATACATAATAAATCATTCCTGAAATTTAAATCTTTTTAAGTAAAACACATTCAATATTTACATAATCTCAAATATTTATTTTGTAATACTAAAAAGAATGTATTACATGCCATCCAAGTGTTGAGACAGTGTAATATGTGTGTTTTAACTAAAAATATTTACATTTCAGGAATTATAATATATTATGTATTATAAATTAAGTAAAGGTTACTAAAAGAAAAGATTGACTGAAGTTTAGTTCACTTATTATTATTACTCTATGTAACATTTAAGTCTTGAACCCAAGTTGAAGTTACTAAAATTGATCTGAAAATAAATTTACTTAAAAAAAATCAAACTTTTTTTAAAGTAAATTTTACTCATATTTTTTCTCAGTACACTGATGGTTCACTCATGGACTCGTTTGCTATTTGTTATATAAACAATCACATTGGTGAAGTAGACGTAGATGCAGCGATGTTTTGTTAACTCTAAATGATCACAGCAAGCCTTACTGTGGCCTACATCATTGTCAGGCCTGCATTACTCTAAAGAGTACAGTATATCAACCCTCAAAATTGGTGGATCTCAAGTCCACTCAGCACATCTGAAAAATGTGCATTGAGAGGCAGGGCTTTATTAGATGTAGACAGGGCAAAAAGAAGCCAACCAGACACTTCTCTGCTTTTATAAAAAAAAAAACAATGCATCCACCACTATAATAAATGTGAAAAAAAAAAACATTTAAAAAGAAAAATGTATCAGAGCAATAACAAATTACAAAGTGCTTGAATTGTCCACCCAAGACAAATCTGATCAACCATGGCTGAATAAACAACTATTACACTGTAATAGTAAAAGTAAGTGGCATTACTTTAACATGGAAGCAGTGTAAGGTGTAAGGTATAAGGTGTATTGTAAGATTTCCTCCAGTACCCTGATAGGCTGCATCTGTCGCCTTTCTCTTCACCTCAGCCTCCTCCTCTTCTTGCTTTCTGTTCCTGGTGGACACAAATACATCAGTAATAATATGCTTAATGACATGCTAGTGACATACATACATATAACGAAAGGGTAGATCTATCTAGTTTTTTTAATAAGCACTACAGACTTGTAAAATCAGACAAGCTACTATTCTGTGATAAAAAAATACCAAGCACTGAGTAACAGATGACAGGTTTGTGGGTTCAATATCCAAGTCTGTAAAGATGCCACCCTTGGGCCATTAGGAAAGGCCTCCTTACGTCCTGTGCGCTGCAGTGATGGCTGCCCATAGCTTTGGATGTGTGTCCACAGTGTGTGAGCACAAACTATGATAGTCTCTGAACTTTACTTTAAGAGAACTGCTAAAGCAGCGAAAGTGGTTCTTACTGTACTATATCTCCCCATAACTCATCTAATCTGGAGTCCAGGTGGCCTGCCTGGATCAGTTCTGCCTCTCTCTTCAGCTTCCTGAGGACAAAGAGCAGGATCATGAGATCTATGACAGCAATTAATAGACAGAACATAGATTTATTTGCAATACATACAAAACAGGAACAAATAATAAGATATATATTTTTAATAGTTTAAAGTGGCAGTCTGTATTATTTTGGTTTTAAACTGAAAGCAGAAGCATTTCTGAGTGGAGAAGGTACAGAATATTGTGTTTAATGGTACCAGTGTGCTGAAACGACCATCCCTGCTAAGCCTAATATATTAATCCTAAAAACTGGGGTGTCGGGTTGCATCTTGCGGGCGTCTTCTGGCCATCCCGCTCGTCTTTACATACTTAAGTGACACGTACAACATCTAAAAGTGCATCCGGCTCAGTTTTACTGAACGTGAGCGGCTGGTGTGGCAATGGAGACTTCAGAAGGGGAAACTCAGAGCTCAGCAGCTCATTTACTCATTCACTAGTAAAAACAAAGAAACAAAGGAGTGAAGTTTCTGACTGAGTGCTCTGTCTCTCTCTTAACCTGGAATCGGATTCATCTGCTCTAAAACATTTCTATATTTAATGTTTGTACAACTATTTTACAGATGTTTCAGCTGATCAATTGGTCCATGGTCTGTTTTTTGTATTGCAAAAAACTCTTTTTAGATAGTTTAGACTTTTGGACCAATTTGATTGCATGGAAATATAAAAGGCCAGGCACTATGCCTACCTGTGTTTCTCCTGAGTGTCTTTGATAAGCTTTTTCAGCTCCTCGATCCGTTCTGCAGTGAGCCTTCGCACAATCACATCCTCCACCGTCTCCACTACCTCTCCCTTCTCACCTCGCTTCCTCCTGTTTATACAAACACAAGTAAGGGCAGCGCCTGGACAGTGGTGGACCTAACCGGATTTACTTCCAAAGCTACAAGGTGCACATGTCAGGTCTGAAACTGCTATTAAGTATGAAATTAAGCAGTAAATATGACACATTCTTAAAACCCCGAATGTGACTTACTTTGGGGCTTCAGTGCACTCCAGAAGCTCTGAATACTGGGATGCACAGTGCTGAAAAAGAGACAGTAAAAATATTCATACAACAATTTCTGTCAACAAAGCTCTTCTTAATTTAGTCCAACTCATTAATGGCCTGCATTTACTATACAGTCTCCAACCTTCTGAGAGAACCAGTCTGGAGGTCGGCCAGGTTCTGCAAACGGTTTAATGGCACGACTGACAGATACCCTGGAAATAATAATAAGAGAATAAAAGGACAATAAACTGCCTGAATATGCATAGAAAAAAGCAAAGGGGTTCACCTTTAACTTTTAAAACATGCAGTACTGTGCAAACATTTTTTTTAAACACAAAGAGTTTTTTGGGGTAAAAACAAAATGTTACATCCTAATAAACACTAACAGACATACATTCAGGAGTCAGAATATCAAAATATGCTGATTTTAGTTTTGTTATTAACATGTTAGTTAGAAAAACACAAGTTTAGTTATTGGCTTCTCAGTAAACGTTGAAGGATGCTGATGTCCGATATTACAAATGAGACTAGACCCCCCAATATAACCAAAAATCATTGGATTTTAAAGTAGCATGGCCAGTGTTGGCCAATTGTAGTAGCATGGCCAGAGTCGCTTGGTCCTTTTCCAGCATACAATAAATGTCCTTATGCATCCCCAAAAAGTACACATGAGATTAGGCATCACCAGTTTTGGTCTCCACTCTTCATGACTGAGGAGGCCAGGCACAGCTTCTCTCTGATGGACCAGGGTTCAGTGGGGCCCAGCAGCAACTTGTGCTCTGTCCAGAGAAAGTTAAGAAAGACAGGGGTGGAAGACAGTCAGAGATGTATAGTAACAAAGCAGAACTACTTTAATAATGTAGTTAAGTATTAAAATGCTGTATCTGTATCTATTGGAGCATTATTTTTTTCTCCTACTTTTCTCATACTTCCACTTTTACTTCACTGCATATTTTCACTGAGCTTATTACTTTCACACTTTTGTATATTCTGCATAGTTATTTGTTTTAATTCTAAAAATGTTAGGAATCATTCCAAACCCACATTATCACTAAAGCCAGAGCAGAAGATGCTCTGCATTGTCACCGGGTTTGATAAAACTGCTCATCATTGAGTAAATCAAGCGGTCAAGCTGATCTTATAAGAAGAGCACACTGCTCCCGTTCTGCCTTTGACTTGGATAATTTTCCACTGGCATCTGTAATAACTACAGTGCATTACACAGTAATTGTACTTTTACTTTCAGTACTTGAATAGTACATTTTAAAATAAACTACTTGCAATATAAAAGTAGGTAGTTTACTAAAAAAATACTGCTTACACAAACAATACCTTAACCCTTGTGTGGTGTTCGGGTCTGTGGGACCCGTTTTCATTTTTCATCAAATGATACTAAAAAAATATTTTTTCTAACTCAAATTGGCTCATTTTTTGTGAAAAACATATATCAAAACACATTTTCGATAAACACACACTGTACACCCCCCCCCCCCCTACACATTTATATTACATACAGTATGTTTGGCCAAGGGCTAATAAACATTGCTTCATTTGTAAATTTGAAACTAAACAAATTTTCTTTTAATTCAATTCAATTCAATTTAATTCATTTTCTTTTACATTTTATTTAAAAATAAAAAATAAAAAAGAGTAGCACTTTTTAAAAGAAATGTAACATAAGAAAGGTAAAGGGCAAATATTAACCATGTAAGCTGTTTATATTGCTTGCAATTTAGGTGAAGCAAGCATGTGTAAAACATTTTAATGTAAAATTGCTTAATTTTGCTGAATTAAATACAAGTAACAAATTAAACAAGTAACAAAAATATGAACACCACACAAGGGTTAAGTAACAGTTGTCTGGGTATCGCTATCTTAATAAGAAAATGAAGTCATAGTAACTCGACTGAAGAGCACAAACGAATAGGTAGGATAGTGGAACAGATTGCAAAGTTAATTCTGTGGAAAAACATGAATTTTATAGGTATATTTAGAGTGTTTTTAATAACATACCTGTGCTCTTGTAAAGTTCTCTCCTAATGAAGTGTGGAGCTACTTTGAGTTTGTTAATGGCGTACAAATTAGTGATTTCTTGGCATGGGCAACATTATGCCCCAATCACTAGCACTGCAACACGAGCCTGTTGGGAGCATCGGCTAGAAACGCTGTATATCAAAATACTTGGGAAGAACGACGATGAACATTTTGACAAAAGTTTGAACTCATTATCATGTTTAACTACACGCCAAGTCCATTTCACACTAGATTTCCCCTTAAAGTGTGGTAATGATTCTTCCATCTCAAGTCAGTTTTTTGATAAGGCACTTGTACTTCTTCTACTCAAGTCTAGATCTTTAGTACTTATAATATACATATCTGAAGATATGACATGTTTATCCATTTTAAGTAGACAATGTTTCTGCTGAATATCTCTTTTTCTCTCTCTCTCTCTTCTTCATCCACTCTCATGCACTATTCATCATCATCATCATCATCATCATCATCATCAAGATCATCATCATTACCAGGGATGGGTAACCTAACCTTACATAGGTTGCTAATCTAGATTCTGCTGACAGACAGTAGAGACAGACAGGAGCACCTGAATAAATTAATGCATTGGATGCATGCATGGGTGTGATGGGTCTCCATCAGTTTTGAAATATATAGTAAGTAATAATGAATCCACGCAGCACCGAAACGTGCATCATCCACCCTTATCCACACAGCTACAGTTTGGTATTAAAATGGCAGCATTCCTGTGCAGTCAGCCAGCTTACTGAGCTCTTCTCTGAGCTCTTCTGCTCGGATCTGGGCTGTATCTGTATCTGTAAACCTACCGTTCGCTGTCATCTTGGGATCACTTGTCTCCTGCGGATCAGCCAATGAATGTCATTCTCCTCTGTGGTGGCGGCGATTCCTGCGGGATGTGGCCGCAGACAGCTGCATCTGACACGCACCCGCACCGGGCTTCCCCCGCCGCCCCGCAGCTTTCACAAAACTCGCAGCTCGCGCAGGCTCCACATCGCAGTCGCACAGCGGTCCAAACCCCGCATAGAATTACTTACTTACTGCCAACTCCGCTCGCCATTTTGTCATGACTGGAGGAGGAGGAGGAGGACTGGACCTACCGCGCCGCGCCTCACGAGCGCCTGCTTATCAGCTGTAGTAAACCGCGCAGCATATCCGGGGCGCCCATTTAACTTACCAAAACGTCGGAATAAAAGTCCACCTTCTGACAAACGTCTGCGAGATGTCTACATATCCTGTTTAAACATCCTACAGCACGCTATATCGGTAGCTGTCTCATATCTGTTAATTAATTATTAATTTATGAGTAAATGCACGTTTAAAGAACGTGAAAGTAGGTTAGCCTAACTTACTGGACTCCCAGAGAGCAAAAGAAACATTTAATAAACGTTCATCTTTTTTTTCCATTTCTAAAGCATTGAATTTCATTTCACGTTGAGTCAGCATTTTTGTATTCCATCTATTTGTAACGTTATTGTATCCCAGATGGAAAAAAGGACGTTGAATCAACGTTCATCATTTTTCATCTCCAATGCATGGAAACAATGTCAGAATTATTTTTTTGTGCACACTTTTTTTTACTTCACGTTGATTCAACATTATGGTTTTAAATGGATTTATTGTACTAAACGTTATCCCAGATATTTAACAAAAGTACGTTGAATCAACGTTCATTTTACCTGCAGTAAAACGATGTCAGATTTTATTTATTTGTGCACAATGATTTTACATTACTTGTATATGCATTGATTTAAATGTATTTACATTAAATATGTAAGTTAATTATATCTTTCTTGTTTGTATTCTACCCCATATAGAAAAATGACATTGAATCAACGTTCATCCTTTTTTTATCTCTAATGCATTGAAACACACTGTCGGAATTGATTTATTCATGCACATTAGCTTTACAGTAATTTAACATTATGATGTTAAATGTATTTTTTGTACGTTATCCCAGACAGTTAGCAAAGGGACATTGAATCAACGTTCATTTTCCACCTCTAAAGCATTAAATTTGATTTCACGTTGTCAAAATTATGTTTTTAGCTTAAATGTATGTAACTTAACTAACTACATTAATGTAATTACGTTAAGTTATATATTTATTGTTTGTATTCTATCTCGGATAGAAAAAGGACGTTGAATCAACGTTCATCATTTTTTCATCTCTAATGCATTGAAACAACGTTAGAGTTGACGCTAAATTATTGATTTACTTGATATCTTATTCTTTGTACATTAGCTAGCGTTGAGTATTAATTTAACTATACTATACTGCGGCCGCAGTGCATGTCGGGGGATTAGCTCAAATGGTAGAGCGCTCGCTTAGCATGCGAGAGGTAGCGGGATCGATGCCCGCATCCTCCAATAAGACGTTTTACATTTTAAAACGTGATCGTCTTCCATGTTTTTAACATTAATTTAAAATGTAAAAGAATAAAAATATGAAATAAGGAAAAACATGCCTCGAATTTAAAACAAATTTAAAATGCATATCTGGAGGATGCGGGCATCGATCCCGCTACCTCTCGCATGCTAAGCGAGCGCTCTACCATTTGAGCTAATCCCCCGGCTTGCTCAATGGTTGTGGGGAGGCGCTTATAAATAGAAAAATATATTTATTATTGAAACAGTTTTGAAGGAAAAAACATTTCCGTGTATTTTAAAAAATAAATTGAACATTGTATTAAACTAATAAACAGTTACAGTCTTCGTTAAAATAGAAACTGAGCTATTACAACTATTAAAAACATGTATTGATTTAAGATTTTTGTCTAACTATGTATTACCGCCCAGTAATACGCCCAGAGAAACAGCTTGAAACTCCACACTTGATGACACACTTAATTTAATGGTCTATGTTGTCCAGTAGAACACGTGGTCATCCTGCAGCTTTATATAGTTGTAGAACTCACCTGTGTGGCAACATGGGGGATTAGCTCAAATGGTAGAGCGCTCGCTTAGCATGCGAGAGGTAGCGGGATCGATGCCCGCATCCTCCACATACGTTTTTTGTTTTAGTTTCTATAACTTGCTGTGTGTTAGAAAACCTCACAGTTTTAGTGGAAGCTGACCGTGTAAAAAATAATTAAATTGATTTTTAAAGCTAAAAAAAAAAAAATAATAATAATACATACTATTGTAACGGTGGTTTTACATGTATTGTACTACTGCGCATGCGTTGTGGCGCTCTGTGCGGTACGGTGAGTTAGCATGGCCTCGGGTCTGATGTGTCTATCCCAAGTTGTCCAGACAGTAATGTTGAGATGCGTGGGTGCTTTTGCATCATTAAACACATCTTCTACCCCGCTCGGAGTGTGTCCTGTATGTGTGTGCCTCCAGAGAAGCCAGGAACATGTGTATTTTCCCTTCTAGCTCCTTCACCACACGCTTTTCACCCATTAGACTATTATTATAAAATGAAAAATGCTGAATTAAATTGACTTGCATTTAAATGCAGGTAGGCCACACTAACTTAAAGATATTATTGTATCTCTTTCACATAATATTTATTTTAGTTCTGTCAATGTTAACATGTTTACGCACACAGATAATTTAGAAACTGTAGCATGTTATATTTTTAAGGTATAAAATCATTTTACCCATTTTGCTCTTTTTTACAGCAACATGTGATCTGGTATTAGCGTTTTTTAGGGTCGCTACTGCTGAGAACTTTAAAAGGCAGATTACTTCTTATCCACTGGTCAATATTATTTAGGATTAAAAGAAAGTGTTTAAAGGTTTAAAAGAAAGAGCGAGTAGAATAGCTTTGATGAAGAATTAAGAATCTACAAATGTTAAAACATGCTGAATTAGTAAAAAAAAGATGCAGAACTTTCAGACACTTAAATAATGCAAAGAAAACAAGTGCATATAATACATGTGGTGGAATAAATCAGAATTTTTGTGCATCTTGGCATGTTCTCCTCCATCAGTATTAGACACTGCTTTTGGATAGCTTTATGCCACTTTTGGTGCACAATTTTAAGCAGTTTTAGCTTGGTTTAACGGCTTGTGATCATCCATCTTTCCCTTAATTATATTCCAGAGCTTTTCAATTTGGCAAAATAAAAGAAACTCATAATTTTTTAGTAATCTATTTTTTTTACAGAGCTGTATATTTGTATATTATTTTATAAATGCATATGATACAATGCACTACTACAAGTGTACTGGAAGCCCATTGGCCTGTAGTAAACAGAACAAGCCCATTGGCTGGGAGGTTCAGCAGGCGGCAGCACACAGAGCCCTGCCGGCCTGTTCCTCAGTGAAGGAAGGAAGAAGAGGAGGAAGAAACCCGGAGAAGGAGGAGATCGAGCACGCCGTTGAATTACTACGAGCGAGACGGTATTGTTTAGACTTTAATTTATATGATTTTAAGCTTATACTTAACATGTTGTGCAGTTTAATTAGTGTGTGGAGAATTTATATTTGCGCTCCTGTGCTTTAATCAGTTTGGAGCTGTTGATAAAGCAGCCGGAGAGTTTAAATACTGCTTATGAGGCCTGGGTGATAATAGTGTAACGTTACAGCTAAGGCTTAGCTGCTAACGGCTAACTACATTAGCTAGCGCCATTGGTCTTTGTTCTGGGGCTACAGTATCCGCAGCTGACCAGCGTGGCTTATCTTCCTGTTTTATATCAGGATTTTGTCGCTTTATTGTCAAGTATAGCATTAAATAAACATTGAAAGAAACAGACTTACTGTTAATGTGGGCTATTAGCTGTTAGTTAGCTAACTCAGCTAGCTACTTTATTCACACTGCTAACCCAGCTAACTCTTAACTAGTTAGCTTCCACCGGCCGTTTGTGCCAAGCTAACAACAGTTAGCCCACCTTAACAGCGTGTACTTTAACTGTTGCAGATCTAATCACTGATTAAATCACTGTTCTGATCAACGCCTGTGTTTTAAACAGTGTTTTCCACTCACTAACCATGGCTGCCGAAGATGAGGGATTCGTTGTGAAAGTCCGGGGTTTGCCGTGGTCCTGCTCTGTGGACGAAGTGAGCAGATTCTTTTCAGGTAAGAAATAATAAAGAAAGACAGTCCTTTGTTTTACACAGCTCTGTTTCCGCTTTAGTTTTTGCTTTAAAATGGTTCATACGATGTTTGACAGTTTTCCAATTTACGTTTTTATATTTATATACCTTTTCAGACTGCAAAGTTGCCAACAATGGCACCAGCATACACTTCACCTACACCCGGGAAGGCAGACCCAGCGGCGAGGCTTTTGTTGAACTGGAGACCGAGGATGACCTCAAAATTGCACTAAAAAAAGACAGAGAAACCATGGGCCATAGATATGTGGAAGGTATGGAATTGTTGTAGTTCTCTAAAAGAAAATGATTTATTATATTTTAAATATTCAACGTTTTATGTGTTCAGGCTTACCCCAAAGAACTCATATGTGTAATATGTGTATCAGACCCTTTAATTGATCTAGAAAAAGAAATCTACAGCACTGTGCGAGTTCATAATTTGAGCACACAAAGTTCCTAAGTGACACGTACTGAATATAATGAGAGCATCACAGGACAGAGAGTGTCTTTGGTTACCTGACCCTATTTACAGAATGTAGGTGTGCTTGGTTAGTGCTTGAGACAGAACCAGCTCCTTTCCTTGTATTTTTAGCTTCTATACGGATGTTCCAATCATTTAACCATTTAAATGCTATAGTCAAATTCTGGGTTAATGCTGGAGATAAAACAAGCTCATTTTGAGTGTTTTCTGCTTCTGTTCCAACAGTTTTGCCATTCAAACTTATGTAAACGTTTTAGTATCTGTATAATTAGCTCTGATCTCATTTCTAAACAAAAAAAAATGTAATTATGAAATTGTTGCATAATTTGTTACATCAGGATTTGAACCTGAAAACATTTAGTCATGTGCCCACAAAAAGAAGAGAAAACATGAATGAGCTGCTTGCCGATTTTCTTTAAATTTAATTTAGAATTTGGTATCATTACATTACATTACATTTGGCAGACGCTTTTGTCCAAAGCGACTTACAATATTGAAGTGCAAATAATAGAAGAGGTTAAGTACAAAAATAATAGAAGTTAAAAATAAAGCATCTATAGATAGGGCCTTAAGGAGGTCAGAGGGAAATAATGGGATAGAGGAGTAGAGAAGAGGAAGAAGGAGATGAGGTTAGAATTAGTTAGTTTGTTAGAGGTGTTAGGAGAGTAAGTGCTCTTTGAAGAGCTCTGTCTTCAGGAGTTTCTTAAAGATAGCGAGAGATTCTCCTGATCTGGTAGTGGAAGGTGGTTTGTTCCACCATTGGGGAACTCTGTATGAGAACAGTCTGGATTGCTTTGTGTGAGTGTTTGGCAAAGCGAGGCGACGTTCATTGGAGGAGCGCAGCGGCCGGGAGGTAGCGTAAGCCTTCAGGAGCGAGTGCAGGTAGGAAGGAGCCTGTACTGTCGTCACCTTGTAGGCGATTGTAAGCACTTTGAATTTGAATCAGTATTCAGAAGTTGTTCTGGGCTCCTATGGTCTGATTTATTCCCAGTTTTATAAGGTCAATAAAGGCATGGTAGTCCATAAAGCTCATGATCACGATAAGTTTTCTTTAATAACTGTATTGTACGCAATCAGTGCTTAAAGAACAATAAATACCATGAGAAGTAAAATATCATGTTTAATTAAATGTAAAAAATTAATAAAATCACTGTATTATGCATGTATTTAAATACTAGATTTTAGGAATCTGTGTTTATTGCCACAATGCCCTAGTGCATGTTTACATACACCAAGTGCAGTGGATTTATACAGTTCCCACTGATATCAGAATCTTCTTATATAGACCAATATATTGTGATATACATTTTGCCATATCATCCAGCCTTCATGTTTTGTTTGCACCAGCCTTTTCTGAACCAAGCCACAGTTTGTGTTGTAGTTTATCTGCAGTTAGATCTCTGTGTAACTGATGGTTTTACACACACAATCTCAATGTGTTCAGACAGATAGATAAAACAGAATTGGATCAAGATATATTTTTTTGCCACACTATTATTCAAATGCATGCTGTTTTTCTTCCAGTATTCAAATCCAACAATGTGGAGATGGACTGGGTTCTCAAGCACACAGGACCAGACAGCCCAGAGACAGAGGGTGACGGACTAGTGCGACTGCGGGGTCTGCCTTTTGGATGTAGCAAGGAGGAAATTGTACAGTTCTTTTCAGGTATGAAGGCACATTTCTAGTCACCACTTTGCATTATATCAGATTCTTAAAAAGTAACATACTAGTGAATGTTGCTCTTACTCGAGTAACTGGGGCAGTGTGCATTTGGGCCCTTTTTCCATCTTCAGTGTAACTTCAATTTTAAAGAGCTTGATGACGTTACATCTTGATTTTCAATTTTCTGGACACCAGAACCTCTTGGGTTAGATATTACCCTGTAATCTCTAAACTAGTGTGTGATCTGTTATTTAATTTAATTAAACAAAAAGAGAGAATGGTGTATGTGTGTGTGACTGGGCATGTGATTTTAATATGTCCCCTACTGGGGTTATCTGTCCTTGGGTTGAAGGGTTGGAAATCGTGCCAAATGGGATAACATTGCCGGTGGACTACATGTGGAGGAGTACGGGGGAGGCCTTCGTGCAGTTTGCTTCACAGGATATAGCTGAAAAGGCTCTAAAGAAACACAAGGAAAGAATAGGGCACAGGTGCGGTTGGTGGGCGGGTTCAGCTGCTTTTCTTGTGGTCCTTATTTTTATTAAAAAGGTCTCTTTGCTGGACACAGATTAAGCCTAACTCAAGACTAAAATGCATTATATGGGAAATCCATAAATCCTGAGTTAGTCTTGATTTGTGACTAGAAAACTGGCCTGTAATGTATTAATGCTATACCTGATTAAAATGCAAACATCTTCTGCAGAGGAGTTTTCCAGCATTCATGGGTAGTATATCTATTCACCTATACACCTATTCATCTATTCACATGCGTTCAACTTGACACTAAAGTATAACTGTCCTGAAGGCTATGGATGTGAACTCTGTGCATGTAAGAAATTGTAATAATGAATTTAAAAAAGGTTCAGCCTTGAGACTTTAATGCTACTTCATTATAAATGGGAGGATTTTAGTTTTGATAATGCCATAATTAATGCATTGCCATTGACATTCTTTGTCACCGCTGTGATGATCTCAGTGCTTTACTAGCTTTTTCAGACACACTCATTGATTCTCAAGTCACAAATCAATGAACTTCAATAATAATAAATGAAGAATAATTTGTTTTTGTTTGGTTTGTGCTATTTGGCATCAATTCTTAGGAGCTGCAGATATAAATGGTGGTACTCTAAGACTTCTAAGAGTAAATCATCAACCACCAAGCCATGTACGCATATATATGCATAGAAGACTCTGCAGTGCTGCATGTGTACAGTTAGTTTTAATTTAGCTGTACCAAAAGCTGGTTTATGCCAAGCCTTTGCTCTAATATTGGCCTGTGTATGTGTAGGTACATTGAGATCTTCAAGAGCAGCCGTGCTGAAGTGCGGACGCACTACGAGCCTGCCCGCAAAGGCATGGGCATGCAGAGACCCGGACCATATGACCGGCCCAGCGGAGGTGGCCGTGGATATAATGGCATGAGCCGTGGAGGATCCTTTGACAGGTCACGACGTGGAGGATATGGAGGAGGTAAGATATTTCAAAGCTGTGTAAGATTTAAAAATATGTGGAATTTCATGTGTATGTTGTTAAATCTACTTTCCAGTTTCCAGATATTTTAAACTAGGGTAATATATTTACAATATATTGATCTTTCTTTTTTTTCTTTTTTTTTTTAACAAATAAACATTAAATTAATCAAAATATATTTTGAATAATTGAAACCCACACAATCACATCTGGTACAGTGGGTCAAGAGTAAAAAAAATGCTTGTTACAGACATCCCTAATAAGAAACTATTTTGTGCAGTATTATTCCTCATAAATTGCTGTTCCTAATACAAATTTCTTTAATAAATCCAGGAATGTCAGATGGACCCTATCGTGATAGTGGTTCCAACTTTCAGAGTACAACTGGACACTGTGTGCACATGAGAGGGCTTCCCTACCGTGCTACAGAAAATGACATCTACAACGTAAGAGTCCAGTCCTCACTTGTTTCTTGTTATCATACTGTTATAAAACAAAATTGTGTCTATGGTTCTGAACATTTATTGTTGTCTTTTGTAGTTTTTCTCACCTCTTAACCCAGTGCGTGTGCACATTGAGGTGGGCCCGGATGGACGGGTAACCGGAGAGGCAGACGTGGAGTTTGCTACACATGAGGATGCTGTGGCCGCCATGTCCAAGGACAAGGCCAACATGCGTGAGTGCAGTTTAATATACACTGATTTTGTTAGTGTGTTTGAAAATATGGTGATTTGTGGCTTAATTTTCTCCTTTTTACGCTTACAGAGCATCGTTATGTTGAGCTGTTCCTAAACTCAACAGCAGGTGGCAGCAATGGAGGCTATGCAGACCACATGGTCGGAGGAATGGGTGAGTTTAATGTGGAGTCTTGTGGCAGTGTGTGTTGTAAATATTGTGGACCTGCACTTACGTCCTGTGACAAACCTATATTCAGGGTTTATACGGTCATGAAAAAACTGAAAGTCATGGAGTTTAAAAATAGGGATACATTTTGAAAAAACAAAAATACCCAGAAGCTGGTTAGGAAGTCATGGAAATTTGAACATTTTTTGTTTTTGGTTTAAAAAAATTATTTAATGTTTGGGCACATCCATCACATCTCTAGCATTAGCTAACTGTCTGTGTGGGTCCTATTCAGACTAGAGTTTCAGCTTTAATTATGTAAATTCACACAATAAGAGACAAATGCTAATTTAATGCTGTCTGGCTTTATTCAGACACACATAAGGCAGAGACATGCAAAATATGCAGAAATTATTTCATAAGTTATTCAGCTAGTAAAACGTGACCTTTCAAAGTGTTTTCAATTTATTTTAGGTTAGATATAGGCCTACTAGAACCAGTTTTGACATGGCGTTTTTAGTTTTATTTTTTACTATTTATTTTTAGTCTGTACTGATGTTTTAAAGATTGTATGCTTGGAAAAGACATGAAAATATTTGAAAATGGTTGAAGTGTATGAACCCTGTTAATTAGATTTGATGTTTAATGGGTATGAGCCTTAAGTTTCTGCATAAATAATGAATTAAAAGTAACTTCCAGCCATTATATCATGTCCTGATAGTAATGGTCATCAGTCATTCTCTAAAACCATGACTATTAAAGTAATTAAAATTTGAAATCTGTTTTTTTCATTGTTTGCAGGTAATCAGTCCTCCTATGGACATGGCGGTCAGCAGATGGGAGGTGGCTACACTGGAGGGTATAATAACCAGTCCAGCATGGGGGGATACAGTGATTACAGTAAGCACGTTTGCATCAAACACACAGCATCTTGTTAATGCATCAAAAATGTGAATAAATAGAATGACTACAATTTATCTGTATGTTTTGAAATGTTGATGAAAAAATAACTTATCATTTTTTTTGTTTTTGTTTTCATAAGTTGTGTATAGTGTAAATACTATAACCAGTTCAGCTCACAAACTAACTTTTCCAGTCATGATCACACCTACAGATTGTTTATCTTTAATATAATTAGTACTGTTTTGTATTCTACTATAGGCTTTCTTTTTACATCATTATTGTAACTGCATAGCACTTACACTTGTGCACCTTTTTGTCCCAGGTAATCAAAACAGCAGTTACTACGGAAGCAGTCGTGGCTCCATGGGCATGAATGGGAGTATGAATATGGGAGCTGGTTGGGGCATGTGAAGGCAGCTGTGACGTAACTAAAGAGAGAGCCATTTTGTTCAGAATGCCAAAAGGGCCACAGTTTGTGGGGGGTGGCAGCGATGAGTTTGTTCCATGTGAGGAGTAAGAAAAGGACCAGACCCTTTCCTGTCCCTCATTAAGTGTGCACACTGCATCCAGTTCATTTCTTTCTTTTTTTTTTTTTCTTTTTTTTTTTTTTTTAGTTTTTGTTTTTTTATTGTGATTCTGAAAACAGTAGGGTACCATGGATTACCCTCATTAAACATTTTTAAAGTTCATGCCTTAGTCACTTCCCTTTGTCCTCCAGCCCCACGAGCTAAGTGTATGCTTGTAAATATCTTGAATGTCTGATACAGAGACTGTAGAATACTTTCGAGTTCTTTAACATTTGCTTTGATGATGAATTTTGTACAATGTGTAGTTCCTTTCTTTCTTTTTTTAAATAAAATGGAAAACAGCTTTTTTGGCAATTTGATACAAAATGTGGAGAGATTTTAAACTTTCAATTTTGGGCCTTTTGCTTCCTTCACATGATCTATCATTAATTACACATGGTAAATAAAATTTATTTGTGGTTACATTGTGATGGCTTCTTTTGTGAACCACTGTGACCCTTTACATGAATGATGCTAAATTAGAATAGTTGCATTTTTTTTTTATTTATTCTATCCCAGAAATAAATACAATAAATTAGTCATTTTTAGAGCATGAATTGTAACATTTGTTACAACCTTTAAAAAAGTAATTCAAATCTGATCAGAATATTTGAGCATTAGAATTTGAAACAAAAAATAAATATACAACATAAAACAAAACCTTTTTGTAAGTCAATGTGTTCCTATTAATGTACACTTATTGGATTACAGGATGTAATCAAATTAACACAATGGACAATATGATCAGCAAAAAGTATTATAAAAAGTCATGTCCACAAGTTGTGTGATGAGGCCTACATGCAAAATAAATAATATCGATTTGACAAAAAACGTTTTATTAGTTAATTTTTAAACTTTTACCATTTTTGGTGTTTTAATTTTTTATGTTAATTAACGTTACGGTAATGGTTTTGGCTATAATTGGGTATTAGTTGTGGTATTTGGCTTTTTTTTATAATAAATTAGCAGTATTCGTGATCGAATGGAATGTTGAGTTTTTGTCACGGTGTGCAGTGTGGCCTATGCAGCAGGTGGCGCCCGATAGCAAAATAAAAGTCCTAAAAAAAATTTTTTACAATGTATTTGTGATTGTCATAAATAAAGCAATAATGCATAATATTAAGTCTTTAAATAGCACTGGAGAAAAAAATAACCCCAAATGCAACCTGTGGCAGCTTAAAGAAGAAGCAGAAGAGCTTATTAAATTAAAACATTAAGGTAACCGGAACTGATAGGATATGGAGTTTAATCAAATGGAGTTGATCTAAGAGTTAAATCTGCATATTTAATGGGGTAATTCATAAATTCGACTTTTAACAAAGTGTTTTGTGCATGTTTTTAAAATACAGTTGAAACATTCAACAGACGAATTTCAATTGCTGTATCTGTATTTATGTATCTGAAAAGTATATACATCGCAGGAAAAAATAAGAGAACACTTAAAAATGAGGTGTCTTTGATTTTAGCAAATTGAAAACCTCTGGAATATAATCAAACCCAGCTGAACTGCTTGACTTTTTGCACCAGGAGTGGCATACAGTTATCCAAAAGCAGTGTGTAAGACTGGTGGAGTCTGTGATAAAACAAACAGGGTTATTGCACCAAATATTATTTTTTAAATTTTAAAACTTTATGAATATGTACTTTGAATGAATATGAATATGTTTCTTTGCATTATTTGAGGTCTGAAAGCTCTGCGTCGTTTTTGTTATTTCAGCCGTTTCTCATTTTCTGCAAATAAATGCTCTAAATGACAATATTTTTGGATGAATTTGAAAAGTCCATATAGAATGCAACAACAATGTTAATTTTACATTTTATAAACATATGCCTATAAATAGCAAAATCAGTGAAACTAAAGTGGTCTCATAATTTTCCCAGAGCTGTATATAGATATAGATATATATCAACTCACCTCACAAGTTTAGAACACAAAAAAGCATCGTCATAATTCAGTTTTCATAATTCAGAATTCTGTCATTCTACACATACTTTTTGTTGTTGTTTTTAAGTGAAATACATTTAAATAAAATATGCAAAACGCAGATTCTATTTGAAAAGTCATTTATAATAAAAAATTAGCCTACTAAATGCAGATTGAGCTGTTTATATCAGCTTTTAGGCTCTATAATAAGAGCGTTTGGAGTTGAGACGTGCTAAGTGAGAGGTATGCCTGCGATTTCTTTATTTAATAATTTATTTATCTGGTGTGCAATAGCTTTAGAGGTGTGGCGGGGTGATTCACGGGGAAGTTTACACTTTGTGACACTCGTTGACCTGCACTTTCCTTTCCTTTGTGCGTCTGAAGTTGGCTGAGCGCCACACCGCGCGCCACTCTTCAGCAGCGCCGCGCCTCCCGCAGCTCATTCTCCCTCCAGCTGAGGACCGAGCAGCACACTCCTCTTGACTGACTGGAAACACCAGCACCTACCTCCTCCACTCACTCGGAATATGAATACTTCTGTACTCGGGCTTCTTTCCCTCTGTTCTTTGGGTGGGTTTTATTATTAACACGGCTGCTTTCTCTTATTTCTGGCGGATAGTTTCTTTATATACTGCAGCAGGAGCAGCAGATCAGAGCAGGGCTGAAGTCCACTGGCTGTGTGGCAACAGGGTGTTTTACCGAGTTATGCTACCCATCGATATGTGCCCATCGCTTTTTATCTTATTCTTTCTTATATTTCTTTCATCTAAACTTCTTTAATCTTAATCTTAATCTTTTAAATTAGTATTATTTATTGATGTTTTATGTGTTGCTACGTCAGTGCTATGTACAGATATATCCATTTTAAAAGGTTCAGTGTTAAGAAGGTGGAAAATGTGATTAATCTTGATTAATCACGATTAATCACAGCAAACAGTGAGATTAATTATTTTGAGCTCATTTAGCCTATATCTGGAATAGTCCACAGGTAATCCCCAGGTCCAGATGTTTCAGCTGCTGCAGCTTAGTCTCAATCTTCCAGGCAGTTGTAACATAATCCAGGATTTTTTTTTACTATCCAAGCCTGGATTGGCAGTAATAAAAATAGTAAAAAATAAAAATAATACTAATAAACAATTAAAAACATATTTTTTACCCTGATAAGCAATAACTGGCCTTTAATATCATTTTTTACAATTAATAGTTTAATTGTATACTTTTAACATTTTTAACAGTGTAAATGGTCATTAATATAAAAAAAATAGTAATAGAAAGCAGTGATACAGTCATTTAGGTGATACATTGCCTTTAATATTAATAATAATGCTTTTTTCTATTTTTGCTTATTTTCTTTTTATATTCACTCTTTCATTCTCTTTTATTACAGTTCTCCTTGGTGTGTCTCAAGGCGCGCCGACAGAGGAGCGCACGCAGACGAGTAGTCTCATTGTGGGAAAGCTCTTTCCCACCCGCTCTCCCAGTACAGGGCACAGCACCTCCCAGAGAAGCGAGGACATCTACAGCTACGAAGAAGAAGACCAGTCTGGGGATTATGAAGTGGACTATCCCAGAGGTACTGCAGCTACAGTTCAGTTCATTTTTAGGGCTTTTTATTAGTTTAAAAAAATACTTATTAATCTCACAGTTTGCTGTGATTTTAGTTCTTAACAGCATAACAACTGAAAAAACTGTCAAATTCAGTTTATATAAGTAGATAAATAATATTAGCCAAAATATTAACAAACAGATATCAGATTTCGAGATACAAATATGCAAACTATTGTTTCCTTTACATTTATTTCTAATTTTAGAACTTAAACTGTAAAGCACAATAAAACTTGTATCAAAAATGAAAAAGAAAGTCCAATATATCTGTTTTATAAAAATAGCAGCTCCCTTTAAACTTACAAGCAGCTTTTAGATTAAACAAGATGCAAAAAGTTAACCTCATTACATTGTATTGTTTTGTGTAGCTGAGGCAAAGTGCAAAATATAAAAAATCACCTCTACATAAGTACTTAAGAGTTCTTTACAGGTTTCTGACAGAAACACAAGCCTATCTACTCTTTCTACCCCTTTGGCAGGGTCTCTAATCTCTAATGTACACCACAAGCTCTTACTCTGCCATACTCTGGTAGCATGTGTCCATGTAACCTTATCTGTTTGAGAGCCAAAATGTAGAGTAGCCTAGTTCTCAAACAACAAAAGGCTCTTACTATTTACTGCAGAGGAGCTCCATAATGCACCCAGCAGTACCATAATATCTGTCCTTTTTGAACATTTGTTGACTCTTTATCTAAAACAGGTGTCCAAATTCAGTCCCACAGGACAGGGTCAGGTGTGAAGTGTAGATTGCTATCAGACGCATGAAATTCAACAGAGCAGTCCGTTTTTCGGATTAGCTGTTACGCTAAACCAAAAGGGAAATCTGTGCTGGACACTGGCCTCCCAGACCTGAGTTTATGTAAACATATTACCTGACTAAATGTGTCCAGTTATTGCCCACCACTATGATGATGCTTGTGCATGTTTTCTTTAACCGCACATCCCCGAGGTTTATAAATCAGTTATCAGAAAGCTTTATTATGATGATTATTTTTTGCGTTTAGCACTTTTCAACCACTGCATTATAACTATAATGTATTCTATTATTTGTATATTCTATTAAAGGAACAGTATAATGATATTATTTCTTATCAACAACAGATATACAATTCTGATAAATCTTAAGTTTTATTATTCTGTTCTGTTATATTCAGCTAACGGGTAACAGTCCTTTGTAAATACAGCTCTGGAAAAAAACACTTAAAGACCTCTTAAGAATAAAAGAAAGATCACTAAAAAAATTATGAGTTTCTTTGAATTTACCAAATTGAAAACCTCCAAAAGCAGTGTGTAAGACTGGTGGAGGAGAACATGCCAAGATGCATGAAAACTGTGATTAGAAACCAGGGTTAATCCACCAAATGTTGATTTCTGAACTCTTAAAACTTTGTGAATATAAGCTGAAAGGTCTGAAAGGGAGAAATGTTGTAGTTTATAGAATAAAACCACAATGTTCATTTTATTCAAACATATACCTATAAATAGCAAAATCAGAAAAACTGATTCAGAAACTGAAGTGGTCTCTTAATTTTTTACAGAGGTGTATTCTGTAATGTATTACACTTGCTAGTAGTTAGTTAAGTTAAGTAAATGTAGTATTTCGTAATGTAAGGGCCTTTGACTTACCTTGACCTACTTTTTCTCCACAGTTGCATTTTCCACCAAGCCTAAGGACTCCTCTGCGATTCCCATCCCACCGAACAGAAGAAGAGGCAAGAAGAAGAAGAACCCCTGTTTGAGGAAAAAGTACAGAGATTATTGCGTTCATGGAGTCTGTCAGTACTTGGAGACACTAAATCACACAGCATGCATGTAAGTTCCTCCTAGTTATATACACCTGATGTCTGCCCTTTTAATAATCTTTGGTAGAAAACTTGCACATGTAATGGTTAAACCAATAAGGTCTTACCTTTGGACTGTAATGCAATTTGCATGGCTTTCTGTGTAACTGCACAGTAATTCCCATTTGCATGCTGTAGATCTCACAGAGCATTTAGTCCCTGTGTTTTTTGCTTGTATGTATTTAAACTTTGAATGTGTTCTTCTTGCAGATGTGAGACAGACTACTCGGGCGAGAGGTGTCACATATTCACTCTGCCTGTTGGTGCAGAAGTGAAAGGCTACAATCAGACTGCAGCTTTGGCTGCAATAGCAGTGGTCCTGTCTTTGATGTGCCTCACATTCATTGGCATTTTGCTGGCTTTCAGGTTAGTAGATGTTATACATACCTTGGGCTAGGGGTGTGCCATATCGAACATTTTTGACACAATAAAGAAAATCTTAATATTGTGATAATTGCGATATTCTTGCGAGCAGTATAGTTTGTATTTGTTTTGCTATTTATTGTATTTACTGTATTTTGTGTATGTTGCACTTTGTGTGTGTGTACTAAATATGCTGAGTTTTAGTTTAAGTTTTGGTTGTTACACAATTATAATTATATACAAATTCAGGGTTTTTGTATGTTATGGTTTATGAAATGGACAAACATTTATAGATTTTTTTCAACTGAATGTAAGAAACGTCTACATTTATTCTCATTAAAACTAATTTAAAAATACCTCACTATAAATACCCTGCAATATTGTGATATTATTTTAGGGCCATATCGCCCACCCCTACCTTGGACACATTTGCATTTGCATACACTGTTTTTGTTTTGCAAAACATACTAACAATACTGCATGTATTTTTCGCAGGTGTCATAAAAAAGGTGAAATAGAGACAGAAAGTGAGGAGAAGATCAAACTTGAGGCAGCGAGTGTACAATAGTGCTGATGAAGAAGGGTGAGCATTGTAATATATAATGATGAAAAATATAACTTTTTTTGTGTGCATTCTGTGTTGAATAAAGGCCAAAAAAATAACCACTACAAATGTATCATTATTATTATTATTATTATGTTCTGTATTAATTATTAACAATCAGTTACAATTGTTTTTTTTCCTGCAGGTGATCATACTGATGGCAAGACAGATGGAGAGAACTGGTCAGTGGTAACAGAGCACTTTTGGACATGCGGAGAACAGTTGGTTTGTTTCTGTTTCTTCCACTGTTAATTAATGTGGCTCAGTCCATCAGATATTAAAGCTGGAACTGTAATTATTTTATAAATAAATAATAACTGCGGTGATAATGGTAATTCGCTAAATACAGCAGTAATCATCAAATGACTGTAGTATGACCGTAATGCGGTAACAGTCACAGCCCTAGTTGCTCCCAAATTCTCAATTCTTGGAGCACACTCCTCCCCAGAGAGGTATGGTGAGATGCCTCACTCCTGATAAATCAACCTGTGTGTAATACAAATGAAGAAAGTCAATGAATGTAGCTTTGTGTTTGTGTTGTATGTATTGTTTCCCTTCTATTTATTTTTATAACTTAAAACGTTTTTTATTTATCTATTTATTTAGTTAAATAATCATTGTGTGTAAGTACTAAGTGCACTGCCGGTCTATGTAGTAGTTTGTAAATGGACAGTGATCTAATTCTTTTTCTGTTCTTTTGGCTTTGTGATTCAACATTTAAGAGTTTTCAGAGTCACAAAGCATAACTGCTACTGCTCATTCTGAAATGTTAAGAAATATTTATTGTATTTGTAATTCCAGCACACAACAGAAGTAAACAAAAGAACTTTCACTGTCCAAATACTTACACTACTGTATTTGTTTTACTGTATTTATTTGTAATTTTTTTTACATTTGTCTAATTTATCTTGTGAATACTGTGAAAAAATAAAATGTGTGTTCTTTTTAGACTTTGTACATAAGTTGTTTTGTTCTGCAGTATTATTTTTTTTTATGTTTCCTAAATTATTAATAAACAAATAAATAAATCAGGTAAAATGAAAGATATTAAAGTTGAAAATGTGTTTTATACTGACTACAACATACCACAAATATGTGTGAACATTTTTGTAGCTTATACACAGTCACTGACTAAGAGCTTGTCACTAGATGCTGCATTAATTAGTCAGTAGCGGTTAGATGTGTTGGTTCTGGTTCTCATACAGCAGTTATCAGGACCTGAACTCGTCTAGATTAGAGATGCATGAATACTGATACTGGCATTGGACATCTGTCCAATACAATGCTAAGTTGCTTGTAATGGCAAATGCGGCTCAGACAGCAAAAACTACACACAGTACCAGTCAGAAGTGTGGACACACTTTACCATTCAATGTTTTTTATTTATTTTCCCTTTATTGTAAATGAATACTGAAGAAATCCAGATTATGAAGAAACACATAAGGAATCATGTAGTAAAATTAAACATGTTAAAAATGTAAAGCATTTCAGAACTTTACAACTGATGCTCTCAAACACATTAATTTACTCTGGACAAGTTCAGCACAGCTGTTAACTGAAATCCATTCAAGGTGACTCTACTTTATAAAGCTGACTGAGGAAATCCAGCCAATATGTGCAAAGCTTTCATCTAAACAAGAGGTGTCTTCTAAAAGAAACTAAAATACAAAACATATTCTGGTTTGTTTAACATGTTTTGTTTAATAAACAAATCATAGTTTGGATTACTTTAATCTACAATTCAGAACAATTTAAACTCAATTTAAGGTGTGTCCTCTGGTACAGTATATATGTACAATTACGACACATACAGACAACCACAACAACGTCTATTACACAATTTCATCAAAGAACATTAGTCTCTGTCTGCAATGTCTGACTCCCAACCGCGTGTGTGATGTTGAGTGAAGAAGACTCGGGTTGCCAGATACGCTCATTAAGATACACCAAAAGGCTGTGCCTCCCTAAACCCTCAAATTGGCAAATAAAAAACACAATAAAACAGTCATTTCTGATTGTGGAAGCTCTCCACTCTTCCTTCAGACTCTGCTCCCTTGATTAAAAAATTAAATGTAAAGTTTACTGATGACCAGTGATGGTTTGGAGAGTCATGTCATCTGCTGGTGTTGATCCACTGTGTTTATATCAAGTCTAAAGTCAGTGCAGTGTTTTCCAGAAAATCTTACAGCACTTCATGCTTCCCTCTGCTGACAACTTTTATAGAGATGCGGATTTCATTTTTCAGCAGGACTTGGCACACTGCCCACACTGCCAAAAGTACCAATTTGCCTTACACATTGGCGTAGGAACCGGGGGGGATGGGTGGGACATGTCCCACCCAATATTAGAAACAGGTCGATTTGTCCCCCCCAAAAATTATATCGTTTCACTCAGATCAGCTGTACTATTAATGAGGAGACAGACCGGACCAATCACGGAGCCTGTTCAGGTATTAAGTCCCGCCTCTCAGTAGATTGGCAGAAACAGCCAATCTTGCTGGTTTTGCGGCGCGCGGAGGAGAGGCAGTTTGCTGTTGGGGAAGCCCCGCCCCCTCGCTGTGAGATTTAGCAGCGGGATCGGGACGCAGCAGCTTCAGCTGATTTTAAAACAGAGATGGATATACGGAGATTTTACTAAAAGAAAGGTAACGATAGGCTAACCACTTCAACTGTGATGATATGTTTCTGATAGCTGGTTAAAAATACACGTCTCTGAATCAGCACACAGTTTAAACCCACTGTGATTAATGAACTGCAGCTGTGTTAGTGAGTTAGCTTAACTTTGGAATGAGCTAGATTGGGAGTCAGGGTTAAAGAAAAAAAACTATATATATAATGTTCAACTTGCCCTGTACCTGATCAGCTATTCACTATTTCATTTTCAAACTTTGTTTATTAATTTAGGATTGCAGGACTTACTGTGAGCTATAATGAACGAAAATTAATTTAGCTAACTAGTTATCTAGAAGCTGCATGTAGTGGATAGCCAGAATTTAGTACAGTACTTTACGTTTGTAGTTTAAAGCAGTTTCTTAACCCTGGTCACTGCCCCCAAAATAGTGTTTTCCACCTGATCCAGCTGATCAGCTAATAAACAGTAATTTACTGAGTTTACCTGTTAAAACCCTTTAGCCCTCTATGGATCCTAAATTAATCATGTATATCCAGCAGTTTATTAGACACATCATTCCACCACTTACTCTATGAAATGCCTTTAAAGCAGAGTAAGCTGTAGAATATGCAGAATACACAACACAGAACAGTGTTAATATGCAGTAGAATATGTAAGAACAGGGTTGAGAAACACAGCTGTAACATGACTTCTGTTATGCGCAGGAGAAAATGTAAATATACGACAGAATTGACATGCCAATACATAATAATAATAATAATAACCAAATCTGTATTATTTTAAATATTAGGTGATAACTGATCATTATTGTCATATGTATATAATTCAGACATTGCATGCATATTTTTTTCTAACCACAGTAACTGTAACATGGAGTAACATGTTTAGATTGTAAAATCACCTTATAATAATAATTTACTTTTAATTAAAAGTAAATTCCACAAATGTTGTTCTAGGAAACTATAGAGTGGGCTTAGGTTCATATTGGCAAATGTGTCCCCCCCCCAATATCAAGCCCGCTCCTACGCCCTTGGCCTTACATAATATTCTAATTTTCTGAGACTTTGATTTTTGGGTTTTTATTGGCTGTGAGCCATAATCATCAACAATAAAATAAATAAAAACTTAAAATAGACCACTCTATGTGTAATACATCTATATAAAATATGAGTTTCACATTTTAAACTGAATTACTGAAATAAAGTAACTTTTCAATGGTATTGTAATGATATCTTAACTCTTCTCACAAAAAAGCCAAAGCAGCCTTCTGCTTCACCTTGGCAACCCGGAGTGGACTGTCTTCAGTACGCATGCGCAGACACTCGCCCTGCCTTCTGCAACATGGCAGCCCCCGTAGACCTAGAGCTGAAGAAGGTAAAGCGTGGCTGATGATCGCTGTTACGGTAGCTGTGGGTTTCTGAGCTGGGATTATTCTGTGTGATCGGGGTGTGAAACAGCTAAAGCGGGTTCTGATCAGGGTCTCTGATTAAACAGCACAGATATAAACTGAATAAAGCGGAGTGGCTAACAGTAGCTAATGCTACACAATACACAGCTCCGGGTTTATTATAGCTATTTACTTGGTTATTTAACGATGTATTATTGGTATTAGCCTCACTACTACCTAACAGTTTATAGAGGCTGTTATCCAGACACAGATTCCAGTTTAGGATTATTTGGATGTAGGATATGACCTTGGCTAGGTTTTAGCTAGCCACTGTAGCTAAAATAAATCCTTCCAATAATGCTGAGGCAAGGCAGGTTTATTTATACAGCGCATTTCACACACAATGGCAACTCAAAAAAGCTTTACATGAAGAAAAAAAAAACATTAAAACATCCCTGAGCTGTAGCACCTCAAACTTTTTTTGCAATGAATATAGTGCCAGTTAAAAAAACCAAAAGCAAAGAAATAAACAGTAAGAACCAAAAGAGAAAATATTTTGCAATAAAGTTGCATTCATTTCATTTTGAATAGTTTGGTCTAGGAGTGGGTGATATGACCCAAAAATAATATTATGATATTTCAGAGTATACAATATTCTTGGCGATATGGCACTGAATAAAAAAAAATAAGAATAGACTACTGCAACAAAATATGATATGGCACACCCCTAACTGATATATTAAAAAATAAAATAATTGTATCAGATTTGTAACAAAAGTAAAAAATACAGAATGTCATGATACTAATAATACACTCCATATAGCTCCATATATCCAGGACTGAAGTAAAATAAATATTACTGGACAGATATAATCTGCCTCTAGTAGATATATAATGGGAAATAAGACCAGTGTAAATTTTTCTTTAGCTAACAACAGCAAAAAAAAAAAATAGTACTCTGATGTGATAATTAGGGGTGGGTGATATGACACAATATTTCGGGGTATAATATACGATATAATATACGATATTAAAAAATGTTGGCCATATTATTGCGTACGATATGATACGTCACACCCCTAGTTGGAGCTCTGAATCTACACTAACAACGCTTATAGATAAAAGGTGCTTCCCAAAAATACCTAATATTAATATACAAATTACTATTATACAGTGCAGGCTATAAAATACACTACAAACAAGATTACTTATTTTAATGTCATTAAAGTTTAATGCAAACTGTACACATAAAACCTACTTTTGAATCAACATGAAATTGATGTGTATAAATAAATCACTTCTGACGTGGGTGACCAGTATTGTTTCAGTACATTAGCAATGGAAAAATGAATGTTAATGTTCAACATCCTTTTGCTATCTGAGTGGCTATTTGGTTTGTTGTCTAAATACTGGGTTTAGTAAGAGAAATATAGACTATTTGGGCTAATAAAGTCTTGCTCAATTGCTTAAGTGGATATGCAAAGAGGTGGTTATCAAAAACTAAAGAGCTGAATGTAGCATGTGGAGCACACAATGCCCGGATCTGGTGTGGACCATATAATAAAATATTTTTATAAATACTTAGTATTTAATTTTTATGCTTTTGTTTGCTTTGATTAGTTGTTACACATGGAAAAAAGAAAAAGTTCTGTAAAGATGTGTAAAATATCCTCTTGAAAAAAAAAATTACATGGTTTATCACAGTAGTGTTAAAATATTTGTTTTGCCTTTATGTAAATTGCCATTCAGTAGTATTAAAAATAACAATAAAAAGCAAGCAAATTTATACTGTGTTTACAAGCAAAAATACACTTATTGCAGAGATAAATGCTTTAAAATGATGTGGTAAGGTACCTAAAACGCTTGTAAAAAGTTCTGTATATTTATATTTTAAAGCATACTGTATATAACTACACTGTGTATGTTTTTGTCATGTTAAAGAGTTTTGTTGTTCTGAATTTATGTTTATAGATACTTCATTAATAGATATTGTGTTGTGTGTTGTGCTCTAGGCCTTTGCTGAACTGCAAGCTAAAATGATTGATACGCAGCAAAAAGTCAAGATCGCCGACCTGCAGATCGAGCAGTTGAGTCGCATGAAGAAGCACTCCAATCTGACACATGTGGAGATAACCTCCCTTCCTGACAGCACTCGGATGTATGAAGGAGTCGGGCGCATGTACGTATCTCAGAAATTATCTTTAGATTAGGTAATATATGGTGATTTTCGGTTTTAAATCCTATATTACCTGTCCAAAATGTCCAGACCTTAGATCTCTTTTAATTAGTTAATTCAATGACAGCACTCACAGCTTAAATCATCTTCACAGCTTGTAGAAGCTTTTATTGCAATTTTATAGCTCCCTATGAGTAATCTTGATTTCTGAAGAAACCTAGAGCATATTGGCTACGTTTAATTTACAAGCCACGTTCCTCAAATCAGATTTTCTTGATGGTTTACATTTATAAATGTAAGTGGTCTGTATCTGTGTGTAATGTGAACGAATCTGTCCCTGAAACCTCTCACATGCGCAGATTGATACGAGTATAAACGTCTTCTTCTTCACCAACAACAAAAAATGTCATATTTAAGAGATGACTCGTAAATGTGTAAAGGGAAATGGATGCGTTAGCAGCTCATATGTGGAGCATCTTTTGCTGGAGTGGAGAAACAGCAAACAGCTGGTCTGAAGTTCATGCTCAGGTCGAGGAGGTGAAAAAAGGCCAGGCGGTTTGCTTTTGCTGTTTTTGCAGCTATAGCTGTACAGCTGCACCAAGAGATGTAGTGTGGGTACGAGAGAGAAGCATGTAGTGCTAATGCTAATGTGTAAAAGCAAAAAGACGCATGAATTCTGATTTGACATATTCCATGGATATTTGCATGTCCATGGATCGAATTTGTATCTGATTTAGGACCATATATGAAAGTGTCTCAAATATGATTTGAGACGTTTACACAGCCATGAAAAAAATAAGATCTGAGCCACATTAAGCAAAAAATCTGATTAAATCACTTCAGCCTGGTAATGTGAATGTAGCCATAGGTGTCCACAGATTTTGGACATACTGCATAATTTGTCTGTTGTTGCTACTGAATGACTGAGCTTTTTTTTTTATCATGTCTTGTTACCATTGTAGGTTTATTCTGCAGTCAAAGGATGAAATTAATAATCAACTGTTGGAAAAGCAGAAGACGGCAGATGACAAGATCAAGGAGCTTGAGGTGACTTTTCTCTCTTACTCTCTTAAAATAAGATATCACTACATGACTACATTTAACCTCAGTCTGGCTGAGTCTACGCTAGTTGACTCTAGTCTACAGATTTGTTATGCAGCACACACAAGCTGCAGAAAAATTGTTGTTGGTTGAACAATTATTAATATCCTTGTGGTCCTGTTCATATTTAGAAGTAATTATAAATATACTATTAGTAATTATAAGTGGAAAAAGCCTGATAACAGAAATACTCCAGTCTGACTCCATTTCTAGAGAAAGACAACAAATTCTGAGAGCAGACGTAAGAGAAAGTGTGTGAGTTGAAAAAAAACCCAGAAAGGATCCAGATGACTTGCTCATGACAATACAGGAGAATTTAATACCATGTAACATTTGATATTATCTACAGATTTTATCATTTTGTGACAATGCTACACTCTTGCAGCTCTGTTTTTAGAAAATAGGATGCTTGCAATCGTTGGCTCACCCTCTAGAATAAAGTCTTTAGAGAAGCATTAGAACCCTTAACAGCAGCAGCTCCTTGTTAGACCCTCTTAGACCCGATCTGTAAACTCACACCTCTCTCACTTCACTTTCATAACTACATTACTGTCATAATTAACAGCAGTTAATATACGCAATAATGCAACTCTTTCGGTCTACCCAAGATATGTTAAACAAATGGCTATTTTTGAAGTTTCTAAATTTAGAATAATAGCTGAATAAACCTGTGGCTCAATAAATGAATGCCCTAGATTCAAGCTTCATGAATATTAAAGACCTGCTTCCTGGAAATGCCACTGTATTTGTTTCACAAATAATAACGCTACCTGTTTCCTGTAGTTATGCGTCTAGTAATCATTCAGGGAAAGTAGAGTGATTCATTGGGCCGTAATACAAACATGCTTTGGTAAAGTTAGATTAAAATTAGACATTTAGGAGCGATTTTCTCCTCACCTAGTCATAGTTGTTACCTGCACTGCCACTGAGCCACCTTTCTGGGCAATTCCAGTGACTTGCTGCTATTTAAAGACCTTCCTGATACTGAAATAGGTAGTATAATTGAATCATTGTGGTATTCTAGATGAGTCTGTTTTACTGTACTCTCCAGTATTGGGTGTAACAAAACAAAATGAAATATTTTTCAATACATGTAGAAGGAGTGCTAGTTGTGTTTATATCTGCTCCAGGAAGATTTCAGGAAAAAAATATATAACCTCTCCCCCCCCCCCCCCCCCGCCCCCCCCCATCAGATTCAGTCAATCAGCCAATGTGTTTGGCATCTGGCATATTTGCATTATTTGAGGTCTGAAAGCTCTTATTTTTTTGTTATTTCAGCCATTTCTCATTTTCTGCAAATAAAAGCTCTAAATGACTATTTTTATTTGGAACTTGGGAGAAATGATAGATAGATAGATAGATAGATAGATAGATAGATAGATAGATAGATAGATAGATAGATAGATAGATACATACATACATACATACATACATACATACATACATACATACATACTTACTTACTTACTTACTTACTTACTTACTTACTTACTTACTTACTTACTTACTTACTTACTTACTTACTTACTTACTTACTTACTTACTTACTTTCTTTCTTTCTTTCTTTCTTTCTTTCTTTCTTTCTTTCTTAATCCCCAATGGGGAAATTCATTTGTCCAACAGCACACAAATAATAAAAATAATAGTAATACCAATAAAGAAGTAACACAAAAAGCATACACAACATAGTCCGTTGTTTATAGAATAAAATAAAGCTCATTTTACTCAAACATTTATCTATAAATAGCAAAGTCAGAAAATCTGTTTCAGAAATTGAAGTGGTCTCTTAATTTGATTCAGAGCTGTATATTTAGTAGGTTTCTTGATCCATGATCAAGTCTTAGTATGATTATTTGTAGTTAATTAGAGAATATTTTTATGATTTAATCTGATTCATTTGTTTAATCAATAATTTATATGTTTACAATAAAAAAGGATATTACTACAATGACTCATTATACACAAAGACTAATTATTATTTACTCTCATCTTTTCAAAGACTCTTATTTATATGCTCCTGCTGGCACAGGAAATTAAAACCAGTTTTATTATGTGTGGGGCTGTGGTCAGTGGATAAACATGAACAAAGGTCCAAGTAACTATCTCCTGTTATTTCACCATCAGCACCATGATAATTAATGGAATTTTCATCTTTTGGCATAGCAGAAGTAAGCTGTAATTAGATATATCATGCCTAAGTATAAAATCTAATTATTATATGTAGACAGATGAATTGCACATGTCTGTAATTCTGTATATATGTTGATTTAGAAGCAGTAATACTCAATATTACACTGTATAGGTGAGCTGCATATTATACCTACATGACAGCACATTGTCAATCTATGGGCTAATAGGCTAATCTATCATCTAATAATTTTCTGCAGGCCAATCAAGTTTTTCTACACCAAACTCAACCCTAAACCTGCCTTTAGGGACTCAAAGTTGGAGGCACCCAATTATCCAAAATGTTTTGCAATGCTGAAGTATTAAGACTTCCCTTCAATGGAACTAAGGAGCCTTAGACCACGCCCTGAAAAAAAAAACAACTGCATTATCACTCCTCCACCAAACTTCTACAGTTGACTCAGTTCACTTCAGACAGGTTATTTTCTCCTGGCTTTCGCCAAACCCAGAGTTGGCAAAAGTCCATCAGACTGCTCTAGATCCATGATTTGTTCATTACTCCATAGAACATGTTTCCAATGCTAGTGGTGTCTAGTGGTGGTGTATACTTTACACCCCTCCATTCAGCTCTTGGCATTGTGCTTGGTGGTATAAGGCTTGTAAGCACCCTGCTTAGCAATAGAAACCTATGCCATGAAGCTCCTGGCACATAGTTATTGTGCTGGTGTTGATGCCAGAGGAGGTTTAGAAGTCTTGTCTAGTTATTCGGACTATATATTAGTTGCTGTGGTTCTTTAAGGCTTTTAAAAAAGTTTTCAATAACTTACTTAGAGTTGAGCACGTAATGGTGACATCCTATTACATTGCTTAGCTTTAATTTAGCTAGCTTTAAAATTCGCGAAGTATGGCAAAGGTAGACTGCATGGCTAGGTGCTTAATTTTTTACACCTGTGGCTGTGGATTGAATGAAATGCATTAGTATGATCTGCAGTTTCTGCTTTTTGAAGGCTGTTTTTTTCAGCTTGGTCATGCTGGTGTGTTTTGCGTCCAATTATGTGGGGCTTTACATGTGCATAGAGAATTTCACACACGCTACTCATGTACTCATGGCTATTTCAGATTCCATTATCAGGGGATGGAGAAGTGCACACAGTGTGCTTCATCACCTCTGTGGCGATGGCATACGTATATACTTCATACATATTCCATATTAAGGCTTTATTTGTGACAGTTATTATATAACTATATAAACATATTTCTGTGAAGATTAACAGAAAATGATGTCTTACAACAGCTAGATAGATCTTTTAATTAAAAAATTTAAAAAAATATATATATTAGATTAAAAAAGTGGGTCATATTTCCATCTCAGATCTCGGTCACATTGCCCTGTAAAGGGTATTGCGAAGGTGGTGCGATGACCTTATGAAAGGGCTTATCTGGAATGCCAGTGAGCTCACACTTATGGTATTACCGTCATTTTGACCTGCTGTCAAGCTCCTAAGAACTGTCCTCTCGAAAATTTGAGTAGATGGGTGACAGGTTCCCACCAGCATTTGATTATGATTTTAACCACTGATACAGGAAGTTGTCGCAAGCACTGCGTGGAGACAAAACACCAAACAGTGAAACATGCTCTTTGTGGGTTTATTGGTTGAATCTTAATCTAGTTCACATGGTAGTTGTTGCTTTGTCTATTAACAAAAGCTTTTCGCTTTAGTTTATAATTTTTTTTTATTACTTTCTAAAATGTTACAGTAATTCTGACTACTATTCCTAAAGCTGTGATGTTATACTGTAAATACTGTAAGCTGTTTTTAGTACAAGTTGATCCTGCGTGGGTGCTGGTTAAAAATAACACTGTTATATTATTGCTCCATTGTTTGATTCAAGATTCAATAGTTTATTGTCATGTGCACAGTAAGAAACAAGTGTCCTCGTACAATGAAGTTTTTTCTTTGCCCCTCGCCAAGTATACCACATAAAGATAAAAGTAGAAAATATACAATAAAGAAAGAAATAAACTAACTAAATATAAATATTAAATTGGTGTTAAATTTACATCCAGGATGGAAATATATACATGAAAACAGTAATGTGTTATGGATATTATTTACAAGTAAGTAATAGTTATTTGGACAAAAGTATTAAGACATCTGCTCAATTATTGTTTTTTCTGAAATCAAGTGGATAAATAATGAGTTTATTTTGCTTTTGTTGGAGTAACTGAGCAGTTATCGGTTGAAGATGGTTTATCTACTACATCCTGTGAGGAGAGATTTAAATTAAGAGATTGATGTCAGGATGTTTGGATGATCAACGCACTTTATCCTTAAATAATGCCAAAAGTACTGGATGGACGTGTATCATTCCAAAGAACACAGTTCCACTGCTCCACAGCTCAACGTGAAGGAGCTTTAAGCATGCCAAAAATGTAATGTTTGTATGGCAGATTGGCATTTCTAAAGGGACTACATAAGCTGTGTGCGTGCATTTGCACATCTGTATCAGCAGTAGGTATGGGAGTTAGAGCATAAATATTCTCTGCTCGATTTTCCACCACTTTTCTCGAGCTTGTGTTTTTTTGATGCCATTTGTATTGTATTTAAAGCTATTGTGTGATAATCACAATGATAAAGTAACAAAACAAACTGTATTTAAAAAAAAGTCAGCTGAACTTGCAGCGCTGTGTGTAGCTAGACCAACACAATGGAGCCTTCTTAAGTGAGGAGAAAAATTACATCAGGTGAGCTGACTTTGGCCCAATGCGGAGGAAAGTCAAGAGGTATTGAGCTACTTCAAGTTAGTTGTTGATAGTAACCACACGTGACTTCTTCGTAGAGTGTTTTAATTCAGCATGATACTAGCATTCATCAGCAAAAAGACAGTGCTTAGCTATATTGCTGTTTTTGTGTTTTGCACTTGGGCTGCATGCTTAAAAAAAAAAGTTTGTTCAGAAGGTATTTTATATTCTTAAACATTGTTAATCATATTAGAGTAGACAAAATTAGTTGTAAATTATGTTATTGTTCTTGGTCTATTTCGGTTTAATGAGTGTGCAGTGCATAGCCATATTGTTATTTTTTGTGGTTTGCACTTAGGCTGTATGCTTAAAATAAATTTAAAAAAATGTTTGTTCAGAAAGTGTTTTATCTTCTTAAACATTAATTATATTAGAGTAGACGGGGAGATTTGTTCGTAATAAACATTTTTCTTAAATAATAGGTCTATGCTTCTTTAGTGTTGCAGTGTTAACCACCATCATCCTGAACAGATTTAGCTCATTCAAATACCTTAAAACTATTTATTATAAATTATTTTAGAAATAAATAAAAATGATGCAATTGTTTTTGTCTATGACTACGTTCCATTTACTTTAAAAGAGCTGGGACGTCATGCCCTAGATGACTGAATTTCAATTAAACATTCAAGGTGTTCACACCAGCACTGTTCGGTCTATTTAAAACGGACTAAGGTTCGTTTGTACTCTTCGTTCGGTTCGTTTGAGCAGGTGTGAAAACAGTAATCACACCCGGGTGCAGAATAAAACAATCGCACGGTTCCAATGGTCCGGTTCCAAGCGCACTCCAGAGCAGTTTGTTTGAGGCGAAAAATTGTTATGATCTATAAAATGCTCTCCACGAGTTTGAGCTTAACTAGAAGGGGAGTCCACAAACATACGGACACAGTGCATTATGGTGCACCATCAAATTTACATGCGTCTCATCTGATGACTAATGACCCTGACCACATTCTGCTTAATAGCTGTTCCATTGCGTAATTTCCCACGTCGGTATGTTTGTGGTCTTTGATAGTAATGAGAGGTTGTTTACCTTAAAAGCAATATGAGAGTTCTTTCTCAAACAGTAGCTGGCATCAGGTTTGCAGTGGTGAATGCTTTTTTTTTTTCCTCTTTAGCCTTGATGCAACATTAGAAGGGTGCAGCTGGCTTTTGAACTTCACTGTGTGCTTGAATATTTACCTTTTTTGTTTGAAGACATGAGTCTGCTGTTTTCAGTCCGGAGGGATCTGGCTTAAACACTGTACGTCAATGTTCTGACAAGTTCTGACTAGTTGAGCTTTAGGAGGAAAACTATATAAAGATGAATTACACAAGTTTGGAAATTCAATTAAAAGGAAATGCCTATTTCCTTAAACCGTAGAAAGCCAGGAAGTTATATTCTTAGATTTTTTTTTGACCATTGCCCCATCATACTGACCCACAAGTGCGTAAATTAATGTAAAAAGTTCCCTGTTCCCATGTTGTGTTATACACTTCAAAGTGTTACGTCTTAATCAAAATGACCGGCCCACTCCTATCATTACAGTGGTACTAATTTGTCTAGTGCAAGCATAGCTCAGTGATGAGTTTGTATTGTATATCAGCGTGGACTGTTTGTTAAAAGTGTGTTTTTATGATAAGGCGCTTTCTTTTCTACCAATGAACACTTTCTCCTTCTAGTAACAGAGCTGATATCTCCTTTGTTGTAGTAACGTAAGTGTTTTATGGTCTCAAACACCTGCTCCTTCTTTGAAGCAGACAACTCTTTTTATCATGCATGATCTTCTGCGATGTGCCATTCACGTATGTCAAGACATTACTCATACTCCCACTGAAACCGTGTGCAGTTGGCGCGGGTCATTACAGATGAGTCCAGGATATGAGGCACAGTTTAGTTGCCTAATTCACCTTACATCTGTCTGCCTGTCTGGATTGGATGGGTCATAAAACAAGAGTTTCTTCACCGTCTCCCAGCTCATGGTCTGGAGCTGTGAATGTCTGTGCTCAATTTGCACAGTTGTGCCAAATATTTCTGCTGTACTTCACCTGTAAAGATGCATTTCCATTTCCAGGATCCCAGTGTTTGCGCTGTGGTTTAGTTTTGTTTAATGAATTAATTTGAAGTATTCTAATAAGTAAAAAATTGTTTTTGACTATGACTACATTCTCTTTACTTTAAATGAGCTAGGACATCACATCCTAGATGACTGAATTCCAGTTAAACATTTAGGGTGTTTTCACACCAGCACTGTTTGCTCCATTTAAAGCGGATTCTGGTTTGTTTGTGCTCTTGGTGCGATTAATTTAAGCAGGTGTGAAATCAGTAATGATATCTGGGTGCAGACTAAAACAATCGCATTGAGACTTGTAAGAAGGAGGTGGTTTTGCTCTGGTTCGAAACCAACTTTTTAGCAGTTTGTTTGAGGCAAATATTGATCTATCAAATATACTACACAGGTTTGACCTAAATGGCTGTTCAGTTGCAGTTTAACCTGATATATTAGCCAGATAATTACCACAAGTATTAACAAGCGCTGTCTCTGCTGCTGCTCCATGCTAAGCCGTTTTCACCCTTGTTGCTCACTTGTGTGCAACTCCAGCGCCTGACATCTCTGTCCAGTCAGACGAGACTGTGCGCTCGTGTGGTTTGTTGTGGCGCACATTTTGGCGCGTTTAGATTTTTGCCTGTGTAAAAGAACAAATCAAATCCAGGAAGTGAATAGCGCCAAGTAAACTAATTCCTTAGCTGATTTGGACCAGAAAAACGAACTACATGTAGTAAAAGTGCCCTAAAGCCCTATCCAGGCGGGATTAGTTTCTCAGGGGGTCCTGGAGAAATGTCCCCTTTTATGGGGGGTCCTCTGTAATTTTATTTCCGTCAGGACGTCCTCTGATAAAATTATCTCTGCTGAATTACTAGGGGTGTCACGATTCTCTAAATCCTCGATTCGATTTCATTTTCGATTTGAGGGTCACGATTCGATTCGATTCTCGATTTTCTTGTTTTTTTTTCTTGTTATTATTTTATGCCTCATAAAATTTAAATAATATATTTATTATTATTATTATTATTATTATTATTATAAATATTATAAATATTATTATTATTATTTATTAAGATATATATGGTAATACCATCTAGTGACTTTTTTTGGTAGCAACAGTGTGCACTATTAAAACAAGCAGTTTATCAGAGCTGTGTGTGGATGGCTGGTGAAACTGCTCATTACATGAAGCTGCAGTTCTTCATCCAACCACTAGCAGCAGCAGCAGCACAAGCCCCGCTCTCTTCACTCAGTCACTACTTCAGTACAGCCCAGCCACGGGCTACAGAGCTCAGCCAGTCCGTTTTTACTGTTTCTGTAAACAAATAAAGGTTTTAACCCCACTAACCGGATAATACAGCTCACTACAGTTCATCTTTCAGCCCAAGCAGCTAACAGCAGCAGGTTAGAACAGCCGACACGGAGGCACTGCTCGGATTACATTATAAACAGGTCAGTTAGCGCGCTGCTAACCTCAGGATGTTTATAACTACGGAGTTTAGTGGACACACCACGGCCGCCAGGTAAGTCTTTTAAAGGCTACTGAAGACTATTAAAGGCTATTAGAGTGTAACCCCTGGCTCCCAGGGGTTACAAGAGGTTATTGAAAGCATTATTGGGGGGCAGAAATCAGTACAGGCTGGTTAGATAAGTGATGTGGGTATTGTCTTATAAATATTTACACATAACTTATATCTCTCCTGAAAAGCTTTTATTTTAGTCAGAAACACGCTTGTGTTTACTTTATCTGAGAGAAAGATGTTTTTTTAATTCAATGGAAAGCAACAGGTGTAGTCAATTATAAGTTTAAGATTTTTAATCCACCTCACTGTGATCTATAGTCAGTGTTCTCAAGCCACACTGACACACGCATTTCAGCGAGTTCACACGCTCTCACCTGCGCGCACCCACCCCTCCGTTAGATACAGATACAAAACCTGCGCGCCCAACCCCCGCCCCCCCTCCCCCGTTGGACAGATAAAAACAGTGATCACACTCCCGCCGACTGCGCTCATGCAGTGGCTATCTCTATTTAAATGAATAGGATGCGCTGTGTTGGTGCCGCGCCATTTGCGTAGCGCGCTGCGCTATTTGCGTAGCGCGCGCGGGAGGGATCGTCGATCCTCTTTTTGACTTCGATACTCGAGATCGTGACCTCATTTCGATTCGATTTCGATAAAATATCGAGATCGTGACACCCCTATGAATTACCTACTGTTTTTTGCTCAACTCCGTGATCCTCCTGTAATTTTAGTCTTGTCTGGATGGAAATCTCTGAGTTTCGTCACTCATGTTTATTAAAATAGCTATTTGTTCACTGCCAAACACTGTAATTACGCTTTGGGTGTGCGGTTCCACGGAGATCCACGTAAACACAGCAGCGAGTGGAAATGGAGGAGCTATTGAACTCGATGTCATGACCGAAGAAGCCCAAAAACTTTCTGGTCCTCCTGTTTTATCACTGAGTAGAAGTGTCAAATATTTTTCAGAGACGTCCCACTGAGAAACTAATCACGTCCAGATAGGGCTTTTGATATCAGCTTTTATTGTTAGTATCGTCCCAGGTTAGCATTGCTAGCGATACCAGCTAAGAAGAATGCATTATGCAGTATATACATTATCCCAAGCATTTGCTATAGCTTTGCTCTGGTGTAGCGGCTTGGTTGTTGCTAGGGTTTTAACAAATGGTTGTTGAGGTACCCCTAATAGTTGATTTGGGTGTTCCTAGTGTGTTTGTATCGTTGTAGCATAGATTAGTACAATTTTTTTACCCTATTCATTGCTATGGGCAGAAAACGAGAAAAGATCCAATTAAAAATCAGACAGACATAATAATCACAAGATGGAATGGTGCTGAAAAATAAGTAAGTACGAAATATACTGTTTGTTTATATGTATGCAAGAAAATTAATGTATGCTTAAACATGGAAGTGGAATTTGCAGTAGCTGTACAATATGTTCTTAATACTTTGAAAGAGTCTGTTTACAGTTTCATACTGAGGGGGTGGTTGATGAGTATCGTCGATTTCCTTATCAGTACATCAGTGGGCCAGATGTACAGAACTAAAGTTTCGAGTGTGTGTGTATGTGTGTGAGCGTACAGTCTGGCTCAACGCTGAGGGGTTGCGTGTCTGGGCTTGTGTGTGTGTGTGTGTGTGTGTGGCTGCACTGTAGCCGGCTGTTTGGGTGTAATCCCAGGCTGGGCTATGACATCTATCTGATTGAGTGCAGGATGGCAGAGAAGGAATGCAGGCCAGGGCTTCCCTCAATGAATACATGTGATTCAGCCCGACCTCACAGCACACAGGGCCTTGTACCAATCATGACGTTTTCTTTTCCTCTAAGTGCCCACCTCTGTTGACTGTGTAACCCCTGGCTACCGCAGCAGCAACAGCACATTTTCTGCTTAGGCAGAGGACCGCAGTCGGAGGAGACCATAATCGCTCTGTATTCATTCAGGGTTTAGGCAAGTGCTGATTTAATGACGGGCTTTGCTTATTGTTAGAGAAGGTTGTTTCTGTCAAAAGTGTGCCTCAACACAAAGCTGAGATGGTTCCCCAACTTGACCCCTGGCCGGCCGTCTGAGATGCCTGTTTTCTTTTTTAAAATCATGTGTACAGTGAGATGACATGACATAGCTGCCGTTTTTTTAGCTGAGACACTCTGGGTACTGTATTTAGACCACACCAGAGTGCATGAGCTCATGGCTATGGTGGCTCCTGCACTTGCTGCTCCTTCCAGAGCGGTGATTTATGAGGGGTAACATGATGTCATCAGCATCCCAGCAGCATTCTGGCCCCCTCAGATGTCCTCGTGATCGCCGTGCATGAGTGATGACAATGACACTGCTGCTGATTCTTTCTTGAGCTCATAATTGGCTCAGGGTGCGTGTGGGCTCTCAGCCCACTGTATGGGAGGAGCGGAGTTTGATGACAGCACCGCTATTGGCCTGGCATCTTCCCTCACTCATCTTGGGGAGCTCATCGTTTGCTGTTTTTCACCAGGAGTGATTGGGGGATTGTTATAAATACTCCAGGCCAGAGGGTGGGAGATGGGCTGGGGGATTAGTTGCAAGGCTTGGGTGTCCTCGTATGAGCTCAGGGACTGATGTCCCTACAAGGGACTTTTCATGCTCGCTCTTTCTGTTGGACATCTGATAGGTGTTTTCACACCCTCTGTCCTGTTAGCTGAGAGTTCATCGTCTCTGCTGAGTGTGATTGATCTTCTCTAGTGTCCTTTGTCTTTTTTTACAGGTGTCCTAAAGAGTTCTTCTTGATGCATAATTCTATATCAAATTAAATCAAATCCAGTTAAATTTACAGAGGCAGAGGCAAGGAAAAACACCCTCAGAGCTGGAGGAGGAAGAAACCTTGGGAGAAACCAAAGCTTACATGTACCTTGTACTACGGCATGTACTCTCTTTAGTGCCTGACATCAGATTACTGGTTTATTTGTTTGTCTTTTGTAGAAAAAATATAATGGTTGCATTTCTAGCCCACTGTTTTCAAGCGTTTCTTATTTTAGTTTTCTCTTTAACCGATTATAAAGAAAGCTTAGCCACACAGACCACCCACTTACAAAGACTCCCCTATTAATTGCAGTGCTTCCAACACCAGGAGGGTAAAGTCAGGCACATGCCTCCTCCGATACATGTGATCTGCCGAAATCACTAGGCACAAGGCAGCCAATACTGGCTAATCTAGCAAGATACCAATCAAGCTGTCCTCTACTTTCTTTGGTGCTTCATTTTTTCAAACACCAAATTGTCATGGTATTTGATCAAAAACGCATTTTCTTGCTAATTCACCTTTACAAATTGCATTCTCTCAAATCAAATGACTGGTTTCTTGTCCTTCTGTTGCCTGTCATTGTGAACGCAGTGTCTGGGACCTCTAAGTTACTTACTGCCAAACTGCAGAGACTCAATATTTAAATTATAATAAATAAGCAATAAATAATAACAATATTGCTTAGGATCATATCAAAATGTCTTGCATCTTTGTTGAACTTTGTGTTTAAATAAGAGTTTATATTCCCTGCTCGACCTGATGCTCAACTCTGGTCAGGCCAAAATTTCCCACCAATTTCTTCTGGCCTTGTCTAGTCGTGCACAAGAAAGTGGTCTGTGACTTAGGCCTAAGTAACTAACAAATCACACTGTTATTGTTAAAAAAAAAAGTTACAATAAAGGACAGCATAAACCAGCCTTTACGCTGGACCTGCAGAACTGTGTGGAACAGTTTTCCTAAATAATAGGTCTATGCTTCTTCAGTGTTGCACTGTTCATGATCATTATCAATTCTGAACAGATTTCGCTCATTTAAACAACTTGGAATAGTAGTTAAAAATGCCAGTTTTAATGCTCTAGTTACTAAACAAACCATGAGGGGTTTAAATCGCACTCGGGCTCATACTGACAGTTTATGGGCTAGACCAGGTCGGGCTTGGGCAGAACGTGCACCGGCATCTGTTAGGATCCAGCGCGATTTTTATTTTAGTTGTTGTTGTTCAAATCCGTCCTATTATCACACCAATAGAAATGAAAATTGACAAAGCAACCATTTAGCCGTCACTCTCTCACATTATACATGACGTCCTATTCCTGTTGATGGCAGTCAGCCTCGACTCAGCACTGTTTCTGGCCCTGTGGTTCTTTGCATTTTGTCTCTGAGTGATTCCGGTGGTATTCGCTCTGCTTTCTCAGAGTGAACTCCTCTGCCTTCACCAGAGGAACAGCCAACAACAAAAGGTTCATTTACAGCAGGATCTTTGCAGTCTGTCTCCCCTGTCATCTGTGCGCTGACTGAAGTCACTCTGGGCGGCTAGCGTTCCTGTAAGAGGGCTTATTGAGGAGGTAACAATGAGAGACTCTGCAGTCTGACTCATTGATAGTCAGCCACAGAGAGAGAGAAGTACAGGCTGAGTCTTTGTGCCTCCTTCTGCATTGTTCTTTGAAGGTCAGCCTTATAAGGTATCATTATCTCCGGGGAAGATAGTGTTTCCCTTCTCAACATGTTTGGACATGTGGGAATCCCCTATTAACGCTGTAAGGTAGTAGTTAGTCCTGTTTAGTCCAGCTGCACCCTAAAAAAAAATACTTTGTTGCATTTTGTTGTTGTTGTTTTCTTTTATTCACCCTACAGCAGCTTGTAATAAATCAAATTAAAAGGCAACTTTCTTGTTTTACTAGGGTATATAGTAAATATGCATGGCTATAGGGGTATAAAACCTCAGAGCACTGAGATGTGGAGCACTGGAACTGTGGAACTGTCATTCTCTGGGAGGATGAGTATCAGGGATGGATTGTGCTCAATCCAATACTTTTGGGATGAGTTGAGGATGACGTGAGGTAGTGATCATCCAACATCTGACCACACTAATGCTTTTTTCCCTTTTATCTGTATGATCTTGTCCTCAAGCGGTGATGTTTGAAAGAAGAGAAGGCCTTTTGGCTCCAAAGGCAGGACACCGCTGTAGAGAGCCTTATACACACTAATCAGAAGGAGATAAGCACAGATTATAGAAAAATAATCTGTCTTGTATTATTTATTACATATTTCTCCCTGAGAGTTTTTTAATTGGTGCCTTTACATGAACATTAATTTGCCCTTTTCTTCATTGTATTTTTATATTGGGAAACAATGTGTGTTTATGGCCTGTTTGATCACAGATTTCTTTCTAAAATGTTGCTTGACTTAAAGGGATAGTTCGGTATTTTTGACATGAGTCTGTATGGCATCATCATAACCAGTGTCGTGCATCCACACTGACTTACCCCCCACAGCGTCCTGTGAGCCGAGTTCTTGTCCAGTTTAGGTCAAAGCGAAAGTAGTCCGGCATGTTGCTGGGGTCAGGAAAATAACTCCTTTTTCTTCCCAAAGCAGTACGTGTTCAAAAGAGTGATTTATTTACATCACAAAAAACTAACCCTGCAAAAGTCACGCCTCGTAAATCACTTGGGTCCTACTTTCTCTCGTTCCATATCAATGCGCGCAGCGCTGCAACCTGACAGCTAGCCTACGTGTTTGGGTCGCTTTGTTTACTTCTCGCCTCGAGAACATGTCTGACTACGAGAGTGACGAGGAAAACATTGATCACCGCTCAGAGCCTACATTGTGACTGGAGTCATGGACTGGGCTACTCGTACACATCCACCTGTCCACGGAGTTGCTGACGATTGTAATAACAGTCAAGTTTTGACGTTTTGACAGCGAGTGATAAATGATTACTTTTATGATTATTTTCCATATTGCTTTGGAATAGCCCTGGTGCACCTTTACGCTATGAGCGAATGCTGTAGAGAACATTGGTAGGCTACAGTTTTATTTACCTGGGGTGCAGGGACAGCAGATTTCTTCAGAATCCGTTTCTTCATCTGTCGTTGTCCAGGACATGTGGATAAAAAGTCATCATCGCTGAAGTGCGCACTGCAAACACGAAGCTTTTTTATTTTTTCCACTTTTGTGTCCACATGGATGCCCAGCGCTAGTACCCAAAGTTTCCTCAGAGCAACATCAGTCACAGGAAAACGATGAAAACTCTGCGGAGAATCAGCCACATCTTTGTTGCTACAGCCTGGATAGTCACAAGTCCGCACCATTTTAACACACACACACACACACACACACCTAGCTATATATATATATGTGTTTACAAAGCTTATAAAAGCCAATAGACTTCTCCCTAAAGTTAGCTCGTTCGGTTGCTAGTCTGAACACAGCTGCTAAGCACTGCCAAAACACAGAACAAGTTGACGCGTGCGCACCTCGCTGTCAGAATGACCCGCACTGATACGAAATGAGAGAAAGTAGGACCCAAGTGATTTACGAGGCGTGACTTTTGCAGGGTTAGTTTTTTGTGATGTAAATAAATCACTCTTTTGAACACGTACTGCTTTGGGAAGAAAAAGGAGTTATTTTCCTGACCCCAGCAAACATGCCGGACTACTTTCGCTTTGACCTAAACTGGACAAGAACTCGGCTCACAGGACACTGTGGGGGTTAAGTCAGTGTGGATGCACGACACTGGTTATGATGATGCCATACAGACTCATGTCAAAAATACCGAACTATCCCTTTAATCTAGTAAAGAGACTATGGTTGGTAAGTCCGATGGATGAAAATAGGACAAGTCCATTAGTACTGCAACAATTAATCAACGTAATTAAAAGTGTAGATTTTCCATAAATATTTGTGGACTCCAAAATTTCAGGGTCGATTAATCATTAATCTGTAACTGCAATACAGTAAACTAAATGAAACGTAATGGGGAAAACTGAAATGCATAAAGCAATATGTGTAGGAAAGATATTTGTAGCCTCTCCTGGTTACAGTATGAGAAAAATATTACTCATGTCAGCTGTTAAATAAATACGTTGTGTGAGAAAAAATATTGTTTATATAATATATAGTTTTTTGTATTTTTTTTGGTTACAATTTAGAAAAAGTATTGAAAAAATATTTTGGCTTTCGTTACAGATTTCAAAGTATTGTATCATTACCAATACAGAGAATTTTAAAACGATACCCAGACCTAGTAAAGAACGAGTTAATCTTTCTTTAGGGGCGCTTTTTAACACCTAGAGTTTGTTTGCTCTGGTCTGATTCAGTTAATCTGCTTGTAAACACCAAAAACTAACCGCTCCAGAGCAGCCAGAACAAGACCACCTCCACTTAGGGGTCTCAGTGGGGTTGTTTTTGTCTGAATTTGAGCGTGATTACTCTATTCACATTGCTCAAACAGATTCCACCAAGGGTGAACAATCCATGGAGTCCTATTTAACCAAACTAAAACATGCAGATGTGATCGTTTTTCCTTGCAGTGTTTGAACAGGTATATTTGTTTAGATGTTGATGTTTTCCATGCCAATTCTGTGGCAAGTTTTTCACTTCTTTAAACTCACTTGTTCTTTTCACAAACTGGAGTATTAATAATCACTGGTGCCGTCACACTAAGTGTTGCATCACTACTGACCCAAGCGGAAATGTGTGATTTGGTGTTATTTATTTTCTAGCTAGAGCTGGATAAAGCCAGATTGGCTTTATTGTATTGTATTACAAAATATAAAATTTTACAGATTCAAAAAATACTACTCCAAAAAAACGAAGTGCTAGCATTTTACTTCATATAAGCATAATAGTTTTAAACATTAAGCAAAAAAAATCAATTTTGTAAAAAACTATCATAACAAAAATTAAATTTTGTGTAATATAATACTTAAACAGCATAAATAATGTAATGTGGCAACAGAGCAGTTGCAGAATATTAAGTGCACACACAAAAATCCTAAAGCTTTGCAGTAATATATGGACAAAATCGCCCATAACGGATAGAATTATTAATTTTTCTGTTCTCTTTATTTAATTTTTTTTTTTCCCTTTTTTTAAAGGAAGTATTATGCTAGAATTGCAATTGCTTGTTTTTGTTTTCTGAATACAGTCAGAAATGTAATTTGTGCTTTTAGACTTCATTCAAATATTCATGTTTTTGGTCATTCTGGGCAATACAGAACAGAAATAAAGTGAAAGGGTCATGTGGATTGAAACAGTAATTTAACAAGTATAATTCAGGTTGCTTAGCTTTACACAGTTCTCACAAGTGTTGTTTTTCACACCTCACCAAAGTTACATAGCACAGTTGACAGCAGAATGCTGTTGTCCCTATTACAATCAGTAGATTTGAAGCTGTTATAGTAAGGTTACATCATGCTATATACTATTGCTTTAAAGCTACAAAACATACAATATTTAGTCCGAATATTACTATATTTGCTTTTCTTTCACGCAAGTGTAGCCCAGCAGGTATCTGTCTCATGCAGTCCTCAACATAATGAGGTTTTGTGTTGAGAACCTTTTTGTAGTAAATGCTATCTTTAGCTCTTCATCCACAGACTTTGCTGTGCAAAAGGTCAGGACTCACGAGCTACAATAGAAATGCTGACAGAGATGTTACACAGCACATGTACGGTTGATAAATTGATTGTAATTGAGGGGACATGAAGTTTGTGAGGTAAGGCACAAAAATATGATTGTTTAAATTATTTTTATTGTTTTTATTGTTTGATGGTTACCTGGTAATACAGATTTCTCGTACATGTTTCTGACCTAGAATGGGACAGGACGTTCGCTTTGAACGTGTTTTGTTTGTTTGTTTTCTTTACTCATACCATTTCGGAGCTCTATGATGGAAAGATAAGAAAGATCTGCAATTGTAATTGAAGAAGCCAAACTACAAATCACACCTAAACACTGCAAATGTACATCATAATTTTATTTAATATTTTCCTGGCAAGAAAAAAAAAGGATTAGCTTTGATTCATCAGGATGTATGTTAAGATCAGCTAAATACATTTTAGAAAGAATTTTTAAAATATTTTTTTTATTTTTAAAATAATATTGTTGTGTTAATTTATTAATAAAGGTTAAGACTCAGGACATGTTTCTAATTTAAATTTTATTGAGTTCGTTCATTCTGACATTTATACCAGAATTAAACACCTAGATATAATCTACATGTATGTACAGCTTAGCACTGATCTCTACAAATTGGAGCAGATTTCTGATCAGTGATTAAGCTAATTCTTGGATTTAACAGCCTTGCAAATGGATGTTTTCAATGTTTTCCATTGAAAAGAACATCTGGTCTATGATTAGGCTTAATAAATGCCCTGTTTATTTGTACCTATATTTGTTCCTAGGGAAACTGTTTGTTTCTAAATTGTTTCATTGCTCGTACCACATTAGAGCGCTGTGATGAAAAAATAAGAAAGATCTACCCGTTATTGAAGTGAACTTAATTTGCATATCACACCTACATCATGAAACTTTTCATTCTAATTTGCGAGTACTTTGAAAAACTAAGCAGATCACTGACCGGATTCTTTCCACTGCGTTTGTTTAGTCTCTTACGCTTCACTTTGTTTTAAAAATGCGGTTTCTCTGCAGTGACCTTTTTATAATATGTCGTTTTTTAAGAATCCGGCTTTGATGGCGGGGTGGTATGTGTGTGATGGGGAGATAACACGGCTGTCGCACACCTTATCGGGTTCCCCCGAGCATTTTTCCTATGTATTTTGTCTCTAAACAACACTCGCGGTTAAATCAGAGAAGATTCTTCCAAAACAAGCTGATATGTTGCAACAGCTGCACTGTTCTGACTGCAGTTCGTCTGTCACACACACGCGCACTTTCATAATGCTTGTGTTGGTGAACAGGATCAACAAGGTGCTAAAATTAAGCCTTCCCTTGAATGAACAATAGCTATAACGCATTATCTGATGACATGTTAACAATAACGCTAAGTTAGACGTGTTGCAGGTGGAATCTAAACTTGGGCTTTTTGGCGTAATTGGAATAGCCTGCTCTTCCCCCTGTCCGGGTAGTGTTAAGGAAACCTGGCTGCTGAAGAGCTTCTTATAATTTGATTCCTAATTATTATACATAATAGCATCAGACAGTGAGTACTAAAGTAATAAAGCTTTTGAAATCTGGTGTAGATAATGATCTGAAGCTATGTAACATGTAGGCTGAATTTCCTGTGAACCTGATAAAAGCATGCACAGATACAGTGATACAATAGGAAGTAATAAAGGTGTGGATCACACCCTGAATGCCCAGGGGTGGGGGGGGTTGATGGGGGTGAAGGTATAAGCAAGCCAGGGGCTGCCTGTAAGCCAACCTGCAACAGCGTGAGTTCGTGAACCTGACTCACTTCCCTTGTAAAACCCACAGATGACAGGTTTCAGGTGGCAGCCTGCTTGGCAGCACCGCTGTACCCCAGCTGTTCAGTTGGGTGTAAGATTTGCATGCAGGTGGGATGACTACATTGTGACACATCCCTCGCACTCTTTTCACCACTTTTCCTCTCTCTAAAATATCTCTATGAAGCTACAATGGCCTTCATAGAAGCTTCATAGAAGCTTTAGTCAGTTATTTGGATCTCTTTAATTTCAGCTTCCATCTGTTAATAAGGCCTATCACGATAATTATAGTCGATATCGACTTACTGTTTAATATACAGACATAACCTCAATCGTTTTTGCTGGCCTTGGTATTAGTAGAGATGCACCAAAGTTAAATTTTTTTTGTCAGGAACCAAAATCCTGATTTTTTTTCCACAGCTTTTAATTACGCTCGGTTGATCTATAGTACATTTATAGAGTTACTCTTTCATCACTGGTTGTGAATTGATCACTTAATCAAAAATTACATTGTATAGTATAAATCATTTAGTCTTTTCCCTTAGTTTTTAATATATTTAATATATTTAGGTAATCAAGTTTTTTTTTCACACAAGGAAAGCCTATTCACGTGAATTACTTTTATTTAAAATCTATTTAAATTCCAGTGTCTAAATATTCTTAATTATAACAAGTTATTTTTTTCTTTAAAAGGGTGTAGGATTATTATTATTCTATTAACAAGAATATTGTTTAAAGCAGTTACTTATGTTCTTATTACCAAAAGTAATAAGTCTCAAAAGTGTCAACTTTACAGCTGAAAGGAAAAAAACTGTGTAACAATCATTGAACACAATAGAAGTCAAACAATATGTGAAAATGTAATTTAAGCATTTATATTGGCTTAGTTATCATAACAGCTAACAGATGTCAGAAAGTGAAAAAAGCAAACAGTATGGAGATTTATTATTATTATTATTTTATTTATTTATTTATTTCTTTATTGCGTTTTATGCGTGGCATTGAACATGCATAACCTTTAATAAAGGTCTGTGGTGATGTTCTATTAATGACTGAAATCCACTGGTTTGTATGACACATATTTGCTGTTAGTGATTTATATGTGACTTTCAGAACATTGACCGAACATGGTTCCTCTCACTGAAAATCAAAGCTTTTTTGGTTGTTGTTATTTGTGTGGGTGGATTTAACTGCCAGTTTATAATTATGCTGGTGGTTAATTGGTTGAGTCATTAGACCTGAAGTAAGCAAATAGGAAATGGGACAGTCTGATCTAAATGCATCTGAATTAAGAAAATCCTGACTGGGCTGTATTATTTGGCTGATTTGAAGATGTTTCAGGAACTCTAGAATTAGAGTTAATAAGAATTTAATACTTGCAGAATGTATTTAAAAAAACAAAAACAAAACAATTATAGACATGCTTATTTTAAGCCACATAAAGTCATACAAATCCCCTCTATGTAACACACGTCATCCTGTGTCCTGCAAAACACAAACCTCTATGTTTGCGGTATTTATTTATGGATTAGGTACAGAGTTGAGAATGAATGACATACTAAATGTTATTGTGTGAATTCCTTCTGTTTTTAGTCACAATTACAGTTTAAAGAACTACGCCTTTAATAATTGTCTGGGAAACAGAAATGTTCACTGGAATCCATTATAGTGAGATGTGTAATTGCCTTTGTTCTCTCTCTCTGCAGCAAAAGAAGACATACCTGGAGCGCAGTGTGAAGGAGGCAGAGGACAACATCAGAGAAATGTTAATGTCCAGGCGGGCCCAATAAGCTGCCAGTGCACACACACAGGCACACACCTCTGTTTTCACTTCACTTTGCTCACCTGCTATTGGTTTACACTTTTTTTTTTTATTACTCACCTGGAGGTGCAAAGGTACCTCTGCGAACACACATTATTGTTGTACTTGTGAATGGGGCCAGTATGACTGGATGAACATGGGTGTGATATATTTAGGTTATGGGTGTCTGCCATTACACCTGTCTGTCTGATCACATCGTTCTGGAACACTTTCACTGTTAGGAAGTGTGTGTGTGTGTGTGTGTGTGTGTGTTTTTTTTTTTTTTTTGTAATAAAACCGTGGGTTATTTAAACTGGCATTAGCATGGTAATAAAGGTGAGTTATGAAATGACTAAATTCCTGTGTCTAGCGTGTATCCCTGTTTCTGTATGTGTATATGAGTGTGACAGACAGTAATTTAGATACTATCTGTGCAGTGTAATGAATGACAAACTTCCAGAGTGTATCCGCCCAGTCTCCGTTTCCCCTTTTCCTTTCTTTTTCTTTTTTGCTGGTTTTCCAGACATCGTTTAGCTAAATGTTTTTTTAATGATCTTAACCCAGACACAACACAACTTAGTAGCCAAATTGTCACATTTAAAAAATCTAAACAGCTGACCTACTAAAAGTACACAGCATGAACTATATGAAAAAGCATGTAAATATAAAATTCTTAATAGTATATTTGTTATTCCAGCATATGAGCCATATTTGCATTAAAATTTGTTAAAAGTGGTATGTGACAGGGTGGTAACATCTAAAAATCATTCTAAAATGGCTACAGTTCTTTATGTGGTTCAGTCTGTGACCTGGTGTAGTCTCCCCTCAATTAGAAATACCATGTTCTTTAAATTAATAGGTAGATCAGAATTTCATAACTTGCCTTTTTCTTCTTGACTGCTCTAGTGGATTATGATGTCACTTCCTCTTTGTGATGTCATTTCCTCTTTGTGACGCAACAGTACAGTAGCTGTGTTCCAAACCCTTGGCTGCAGGTGAGGTGAGGCGGCCTCTCTGTAGAAAAATTAGGGGTTTGTTTTTAATAAACACATTTTTATAAACAGGCACACAAATAATACTGAAAAATAAAGGTTTGATAATAAATTATTATTATTGATAAGAAATACAAATGTCCCCATTTTCTCCCCAATTTACACGGCCAATTACCCAAACCACTCATTAGGACTCCCCCTATCACTAGTGATGCCCCAACACCAGGAGTGTGAAGACTAGCACATGCCTCCTCCGATACATTTGAAGTCAGCCACGGCTTCTCTTCAAACCGCTGCTGATGCATCATTGACGAGTAGCATCACAGCTCACTCGGAGGAAAGCGCAGCGACTCAGTTCCGATACATCAGCTCACAGATGCTTTGGAGTGATGAGGGAAGAGAGAGCCCCATCTACTCACCCAGAGAGAGCAAAGCAAATTGTGCTTTCTCAGGGCAGCTGATGACAAGCTAATATCATAATATCATATTGATACAGATTAAATAATCTTACTCTTTATAGAAACATTATGTACTAAATGACAACAAGTGTGTAAAATTTGTATCCCAATTTAATTCCCAAACACTTGAGAGAGTTGTCTGGCCTGTCCTATCCTCCTCAGACACAAAGCCCACACAGGTTGCCAGGTTGAAGACTGTGAACGTAAAGAAATGAGCGCAACCCAAATTTGAAAACAACAATTACTTTTTTTTCAGCTTTTTATAATTTCACATCTTCTTATTGATATGGGACAATAACTCTCCCTATCTTGACATAAGGGGGAGATATGGGGGGTAATGAGCATATATGGCTAGTGGTTGAGATTACCTATCTAGGTTTATCTAACATAACCTGAAGCTCGGTGCTCACATTAGCCAGCTTGGCATCCGTCTTGTAGTCCTTCTGGGCTCTAAGCTGTCTCCATCAGTTGCATTGCCAACATTTACTTGTGTTTTACTTTGTCTTTGCTCGTAGAGCTTTTTAAGCTGCAGCACTCTGTGCTTGCCTACTATCGAGTTCCATACCTGGCAACCTAGGGGGTGGAAATAGGCCTGGGGAATGGCTGTCAAGAAAGTGCTTAAACTTTGTATATTTAAACTGGAAAGAGGAAACAGTTTTTAATCCTTTTTGTGATTAATGCATCTCATAAAAATGGTAAATGGCACCTGTTTAGTACAATTGTTTTAAAAAAATGTTCAATGTTCTCTAGATAAACTTTCTGTATCACACTAAATCTGATAGCCAGGATAAACAGGACTTCCTCCTTTTTTCTTTCCTCCAGCAGACATTGTTTCCTGTGTGTGAGAGCCAGGCTGGGCGTGTGTGTTTTTGTTTGTGTTACTCACACACGCACACTAGCCTACACAATTTGGTCTGATTAATGTCGTCAGCTTTCACTGTGTACACATGCAAACACATGTAGACCCAACATGTAGATACACATCCAGCACCGGAAGGTATGGTGGATATAACGTTTCGTAATAAAGTTAGGTCATCTCTAATTCCACCCAATGAGGAAGTTCATGTTTTTCTTTTTTCTTTCTTTGTTTTTGACTTAAACATATTTCTTTTACATTGTAATTGCATTCAATCTAGCCTAATAAGTGGAATTAATATCCTTTGAATTTATTTATTATGAGTCATGTGTGACCCCATAATCTGACTCAGTGGCTGTGATCTGACCCATTGTCTCTGATCTGACCATATACAGACAGGCCTCTACAGACAAAGGTTGTTGTATGTCTCCCTCTGCTGGATACAACACAATATTCCACACATTTTAGAGCAGAATTTGTGGAATACAGTTTTTAAAATGTATTTATTTGTACCTCCTCTATCACACCTAACTTAATTGATCAGCTAATTTAAAGCTCTTTCTCAGATATATGATATGAGCGTGTTATGAGTGCATGACTGTGCCAGGCTTGGGAACGATTTAATGGGAACCGTCGTCATTGCATAATCCTCATTGTCCCCATTATGCCTGATAATGGACTTCCACACAGGTCTGTTGAATGTGGGTGTGGAGGGTGTGAGGTGATGCAATCATGCTGTACTGTCAGTAGGCCAGAGGTTACACTGAATTCATGCATTAAAAGCCTTCTAATCTAATGGGCTTAAAAGTAGCTTTAATGACGACACTGTATTCCCGCATTATTCTCAGATGGCTCAGCCTTTATGCGCAGTCCATTTTTTTCAGCTCCACTGATCATATATAAGAGAACTTTTTACGTCTATAATTACAATCTTCATTCCTTCTGTTTTTCTGAATGAGTTGTATCATACAACCCCTGGCAAAAAGTATGGAATCACCAGTCTTGGATGAGCACTCCTTCAGACATTTCATTCTGTAAAACAAACTCTGATCAACAACATGATACAAAAATAAGGTCATTCCAAAGTGCAACTTGTTGGCTTTCAGGAACACCCAAAGAAATGAAGAAAAAACATTGTGGAAGTCAGTGAATGTTACTTTTATTGACCAACCACAGGGAAAAAAATATGGAATCACTCAATTCTGAGGAAAAAAGTATGGAATCATGAAAAACAGATACACAAAAGATGATTCAAAATACATCACTAGTATTTAGTTGCACCACCTTTGGCTTTTATAACGGCTTTCAGTCTCTGAGGCATGGACTTGATGAGTGACAAACAGTATTCTGCATCAATTTGGTGCCAACTCTCTTTGATAGCAGTTGCCAGATCAGCTTTGCAGGTCGGAGCCTTCTTGTGGACCATTTTTTTCAATTTCCACCACAGGTTTTCAATTGGGTTGAGATCTGGACTATTTGCAGGCCATGACATCGACTGAATGTGTCTTTCTCCAAGGAATGCCTTCACTGTTTTTGCCCTATGGCACGATGCATTGTCATCTTGGAAAATTATTTCATTATCTCCAAACATCTGTTCAATTGAAGGGATGAGAAAACTGTCCAAAATGTCAATGTAAACTTGTGCATTGATAGAAGAATTAACCACAGTCATCTCCCCAGTGCCTTTGCCTGACATGCAGCCCCATATCATCAAGGACTGTGGAAATTTGGTTGTTTTCTTCAGGCAGGCCTCTTCATAAATCTCACTGGAACGGCACCAAACAAAAGTTCCAGCATCACCACCTTGTCCAATGCAGATTCTTGACTCATCACTGAAGATAACTTTCATCCAGTCATCCACAGTCCATGATTGCCTCTCCTTAGCCCACTGCAGTCTTGTTCTTTTATGTTTAGGTGTCGATGATGGTTTTCTTTTAGCTTTCCTGTTTCCTTTAGGTGATTTCTTACGGTTCGGTCACATACATTGGCTCCAGCTTCTTCCCATTTATGCTTCATCTGTTTAGTTGTACTTTTTCAAGACAAATGGCCTTAAGTTGCTTGTCTTGACGCTTTGATGTCTTTCTCGGTCTACCAGTACGCTTGGCTTTAACAACCATTCCATGCTGTTTGTATTTGGTCCATATATTGGATACAGCTGACTGTGAACAGCCCACATCTTTAGCAACCATGCATGAAGAGTTACCTTCTTCAAGAAGTTTCACAATCCTCTCTTTTGTTTCAAGAGACATTTCTCTTGTTGGAGCCATGGTTCTTGCCACTCTAATTCGTCCAGCAGCCCTCCAAGGTGTCATGACTGCAGGTGTTTTTAACTGCAGACTAACGAGCAGATCTAATCTGAGGCAGGTGTCCATTTAGGGAAAGGAAATTGACTGGGTGTGTCCTTATTTTCTACCTTCAATTTGAGTGATTCCATACTTTTTTCCTCAGAATTGAGTGATTCCATATTTTTTTCCCTGTGGTTGGTCAATAAAAGTAACATTCACTGACTTCCACAATGTTTTTTCTTCATTTCTTTGAGTGTTCCTGAAAGCCAACAAGTTGCACTTTGGAATGACCTTATTTTTGTATCATGTTTTTGATCAGAGTTTGTTTTACAGAATGAAATGTCTGAAGGAGTGCTCATCCAAGACTGGTGATTCCATACTTTTTGCCAGGGGTTGTATTATTATTCTTCCTACATCAATCAATCAATCAATCAACCTTTATTTTGACTCAGAGGTACATTTTAAATGTAGCCGAGCATTTACAAAACAGGGATTGACATGACTAAGAAAATAACTATAATAACTAATTTTAAACATTTTAAAATAAGAGTGAATAAAAGAAAAATAGATTTAAAAAATAATAATAATCATCAAATAATAATACAACTTGAAATAATTGATAAATTTCAGCTAAAACTATCTTTTACATAGTACAATAAAAATACTACTAATAATAATAATCATAAAAATAAACACATTAAAAATGTAATAATAAGAAGAAGAATAAAAATAATAATAATAAAGGAAACTAATCAAAATAAGTTAAAAAGCAATAATAAAAAAATATTAAAAAATAAAATAATGAAAGAAATAAAAAGGAAATGAACTAAGAGAAGAACTAAAATTAGAGAAAAACATTAGGAATAAATAAGTCAATTAAGTAAAACAGGTACAGGGTGTCTCAAGGTGGTTAGATATTAAATGTATTTGCTGGTGCACTATATTATCCTCTTTAACCATGTACTTCATGATACACTGCAGTGCCACTGGCATGGTATGGTGGTGGTGTGTTAGTGTGAGTCGTGGTGATAGAAGTGGAACAGACACAGCAGTGCTGCTGGAGTTTTTAAACACTTCAAAGTCACTGCTGAACTGAGACTGAGAATCCACCAACCAGAAATACGTAGCCAGTAGTGTCCTGTGGGCAGCGTCCTGAAGACAGTGTCATGTGACCACTGATGAAGGACTACAGGATGACCAACACAAACTGCGCAGCAGCAGATGCTGAGCTTCTGTCTCTGACTTTAACATTTTTTAAGGTGGAGGTAGGAGTGTCTAATAGAGTGGAGGACAGTGAGTGGGCACAATGTTTAAAAACACTGCTGCCTCTGATCCACTCATACCAGCACCATGTCAGTGCCACTGCAGTGCTAAGAATGATGAAATCTCACCTCACAAATAAAACCTTCTCTGCAGAGGTGAAAGTAGGGAAATAATATAAAGTATGCAGAGAAACAGAATGACTACAGTCTACAGCAACTATAAAACTACAAATCGCTTCTCTATATGCTCAGTGGAGCTGAAATGATAATTTCATGGACAATGAGTGTAGAAACAAGGAGGTGGTCATAATATTCTGTGTGTTTTCCACAGGTTTTTTCAGCGAAGACTTCCAGTGTGACAGGGAACTGTAATTGCGGCTGACTAGAACAGAGTCAATGAAGTATGGAAACTTTACACCCTTCACTGACTCTGTTGTGAAGTCTTCACTGAAAAAGATAGGTTAATCATGCTTATGAAACAACTTATTCAACACAATGTGATCAAACTCCCTAAAGCCAATCATTACCACCCAGATAACTGCGCAATGCTATGTCTTTGGCCTAAACCCAAACCTCACATGCTTCGTCACTCAACCTGTTTTTCCCTTTCTGTGCTCCTGAAAGATCTTCTGGAGCTCCTGTGCATTTCTTTTTTACTTTCTCAGAAGGCGGCGAGCCGATGAGCACGGGTGAGTAAAGTCCAGCCGGGGCAGATCATTAACCTGTTTAATCTAGTCCCGCACTCTCTACACTATAAAGCTGGCTCCCTGCAGCCTGCCTGAGAAAAGGGTTGGCACGTGGCTGCTGTGGCTGCTCAGAGACAGCAACATGGGGCCTGCAGAACCCGTTCACACATCCAGTCTCTGTGAAGGGCCAGTGAAGCACTCAGACAAAGCAGCCGAGCCTGAGGTAAAGACACTCACTCAGTCATACTCTGTCATTTAATTTCTCTGTGAATGAAATCTATATAATGCCTGTTAATCATGTTTATTGTGAAACTGCAGTGTTTTATTTTGCTTTATTTGATTTGATTAAAGAAAGTTTAGGTTCTTTAGTGTCTACAGAATGATTATCTAACACAGCAAACTGCAATTAAGCAGAGAGTGTTTTTAGATCGTCATGTTCTTCATGTTCTTGGCATGAATGCCTTTTTATTATTGCATTACTGAAAACAGGGAGCCTGCTGTTCCTTAATACTTCCTGATTCTGCTGCTCAGAATCAGACCATCCAAAAGGAATGCTCATGTTTTCCATGGTTAAAACTAAGCTCTCTATCTTATCACTACTGGATTGTGGATTGACATTTAATGTTAGTGATCATTAACAAGCGTAACAAGAGTAAAGTCAAATGTGTTCCCATACTAAAAGTTTTTTCCTGATTATTCCTAAATGAACTGAATTAAAGCTTAAGATTATTGGCACAATATTTTTCTTCTAAGAAAATCAAAACAGGGCCTGCACCGCACAAATTAACCTACAGTTGTCAGCTGATTTTAATGTGACAAGATGTACTTGTGGTAGAGGTGGGCACTATGAAAATATTTATTAAGATTGTGATCAATGTTGTTATGATATTGTACGGGACACTTTTTGAATATCATGGATATCATCAGTGCCTAAAGAATACAGCTCAACCGTACATTTCAATATAGAGTGTAATGAAAATTTCTACAAATATTTAACCCATGAAAACTGTGGAAAGAGATGAGAAAAGGTATACTAGAATACTGGAACTATTGTGCCTAATGAAAATCATGTCTATAAATATTTTTAAATACTATTAATTGGGTGCTGAGGCTGATTTTATTTTCAAATTTTTACTTTGCTTTCGTGTAATGAAAATGTCCATGGGAAAATGTATTGTATTAGATTCCAGTTAATCAGCAACTTTGCTAAAATATAAAGTAAATGCAAAGTCTGGCTTATTTTATATTAATAATAATGATATGCTGGGGTTTATCTACAAAATCTAAATATAAATTGTATGCTTTGATCAAATGAAGGACAAATTGGTAAGCTACAGGAATTACAGTACTACTATTATCAATATCTACATCAAAGTGAAATGAATCAATATAAATCATATTAAAGCACAATATCAATACCATATAATTAACAGTACATTGTTTTTCTTACTACTGGATTTGTTATGTCACCTAGTGACCAGTTATGACACTATTGTTTGGTCAGCATAGCCTGTCTAATATGTCACTCGTGATCTGTCAGTGTCCCAAAAAAAAAAAATACCACTCACTGACCATGAAATGTGGCACAACCTAAGTGAGTGTTATCTTCTCGTTACTGTCTAACTCTAAACAGTTAATTATTGGCTGGTTATTATTGACTGGATAAAAAAAGAAAGACTTAATGATGTAAGTCTGCTGCCCTCCCCAGTTTTCACCTCTAGATGGAAGTATGCAGGCTGAGGCCCAGGATCAGCCCAATGAGGGGCCCAAGAACCCCGGAGGAGCCCACACACAGACCCCAGGCTTTGATATGATCTACAGAATTGAGGATGTACCACCCTGGTACTTGTGTGTGCTGCTTGGACTGCAGGTACAAAGCTATTTGTAAAGTTTGCAATAACTATCCTCTCCTTACTTCAACCCACTTCTTTATTTCTTCTTAGTCCTTATTCTAGGGTTTCAGTCACATGATTTTTTTTGCTGTGCCCACCACATTTGGGGTTGCTAATGGTTAATGGGGTTAAAGTGGATATGCTCCCAAATCTACAGCCTTGCTTTTAAACAGTCTAATATAGGCAACATTATAAGTAGTAGGTGCAGTTTGCATACATATTCTGATTTAGATATATGAACAAATTGAAACAATGAACAATGAAACAAATGGCAAGAGTTCAAAGCCATTTAAGTTTAAATTTTTGTCAGAAGATACATGACTTTACCAGGAAAAGCATGTATTGCGACTCAAGAATGTTAAATTTTTGTGCATGTGTTTAAGGAGATTATTAAAACATAAGAAAAACAAACAAACAAACAAAAAAATATTAAAAGAATACCCTTAAAGCTTCACAAAAAATAGCAAAAAATATAAAAAATACACTGCCTGGCCACCTGGATTTAACTAAGTAAATGATTTGTGGGGTTGGTGCTGCAGTTGGTCAGGTCTAGGTTCAGCTGACTACCGGAATTTACTGAATATAGACCAGGTTATTCCATCAATGGATTTTTTCTTCCCTGATGACACAGGCATATTCTAAGATTACAATGCCTGGAATTGTGAAAAAGTGATTCAGGGAGCATGAGGTCATCATTTTCACACATGCATTGAGAGAGTTCACCACAGAGTCCAGACCTTAACCTCATTGAGAATCTTTGGGATGTGCTGTATAGAGAAGACATTGTGCAGCGTTCAGACTCTACCATCATCAATGCTGCTGCAAGATCTTGGTGAAAAATGAATGCAACACTGGATTGAAATAAATCTTGTGACATTGCAGAAGCTTATTGAAACAATGCCACAGTGAATGTGTGCTGCAATCCAAGCTAAGGGTGGTCAAACAAAATATTAGAGTGTGACCTTTTTTTTTTTTTTTTTGGTGAAGTGTAGATTGCTTAAAAGAGAAAAAATATTGCTGTTATCACAATATGGATTTTTTTTTAAATAAGTTAACTACTTTGATAATTAACCACTAATGTACTTAGATAAGTAGTTATAACTAAAAATAGTGATAGCTAACTTCAGTAAATTTAGCTTAATAAAAGAGAATATATCATCAGCTAGCTAATAATAATGTTCAATCTTTGTGTGTGTGTGTGTGTGTGTGTGTGTGTGTGTGTGTGTGTGTGTGTGTGTGTGTGTGTTGTTTTAGTGTAGTAAGCAAATAGCTTCAGTGAGAAATTCCTTGCCAATTCATTAGCTAGTTGAATCAGGCTGAATAAGGCCAACAAATTGTTTAAATAATAAAAAAAAAAAACAATTTAATAAACTGTTTTAAACAGTAAATCACACACTGTACTCCTCTAAATAAATGTTTATGTCTCTCTGAGCTTTTCTCTTGCCTGCTGTTTGTTTGCTACAGCTAGGTTAGCAGTTAGCTAGTTAGCACTAATTGTTTAAATAATAAAACAAATTAACAAACAATTTAATAAACTGTTTTAAACAGTAAATCACACACTGTACTCCTATAAATAAATGTTTATGTCTCTCTGAGCTTTTCTCTTGCCTGCTGTTTGTTTGCTACAGCTAGGTTAGCAGTTAGCTAGTTAGCACTAACTTAATTGTTTAAATAATAAAACTAATGAACAAACAATTTAATAAACTATTTTAAACAGTAAATCACACACTGTACACCCCTCTAAATAAGTGTTTATGTCTCTCTGAGATTTTCTCTTACCTGCTGTTTGTTTGCTACAGCTAGTTTAGCTGTTAGCTAGTTAGCACTAACACTAGCTAAGTGTTAGCTAAAACATTTAGGGTAGCTAACTGTTACCTTACAATGTCTCAGTGTAAAAATGTGCAGCTACCTATATACGTGTTGTTTATTTAACAAATGTACCTTGCTTAATAAAATACTTAAAAAAATACAGCTTACCTGAACAACAGCTGGTCCTTTTTTAACGCTTTTTGGGTGAAGTCTTGCCTGTTTCACCCCCTCAGTTTGTCCTTCCAGAAAAAAACAATTATGCATTATTGTTGCACTGTGACTTGAACTATTTGATTCATTTATATGTTTGCAATTAGAAATAATTACTAAATTATACATAATTACTCATATTTGTTAGATATAAACTTTTTTTAAACTTTAGCCTTTATAGCTTTATTAATTTATTTCTATATTTTTTACTATATTATTGGGAAAAAGGAAACAGCTAATTACTTGGCTGAAAAGTCATGTCTGATTTTTCCCCACATTTTCATATGTGGCTGGCTGAGATACATGACTAAGAAGTGCATTCTGGGAAATGAAGTTTGTGAAGGTGGAAAAGTCTGTAGAGTAATTGGAAGGCATAACAGCTAAGGGTGTGCTCACGTTTGTAGCCAGTGATTTAGACATTTTGGGTTATTTTGAGTGCACAGCAAATTTACACTGTTATAAAAGCTGTACACTGACATGTTTAGCATTGTCCCGTGGAAAGGTATTATAATAAAAATATATATATAAAATTATATTATAAAATAAAAAAATAAAAATGTCAGTTGTGCAAAACAGATGCAATTGTATTCACATATTTATTTTTTAACTCTGTTTATCTGTGCAGCACTACCTGACATGTTTCAGTGGGACCATCGCTGTGCCCTTCTTATTGGCAGATGCCATGTGTGTGGGACGGGACCAGTACACTGTGAGCCAACTGGTTGGCACCATTTTCACCTGTGTGGGCATCACAACTCTAATACAGACCACTTTTGGGGTCAGGTGAGTGACTATAAGACAGACTAAAAAAGGATAATGGGCTGTGTTCTTCTGATTATGTGATATTATGCACAATTAAAAACACAGTATCTGAATTACTGAATTTATAGTACAGATCACCAGGGTTGTGCATTAAAAGTATGTTCAAATTATGGAAAGAATACCAAAAGTGCTTTTTCAATGTAATATACTTTATGAAAATACACATTAAATATATGGTCTCTGTATTTTCAAAAAAAATCATTTTTAAGCCATGCTTTAAATGATATATTGTGTAGCATGAAATACTGCTTAAAGTGCACTTAAGTTATTTATTTATTTTTTGCCCAGTAGCATTAAAGTACATTTACAATAGACTTCAAGTGTATTAAAAATGTTTAAATGTTTAAAGTATGTTTAAAAGCACATACTTTAATCTTACTTTAAGTTTGCAGAATGTTATGAAAACAAACACCAAAAAAGTACAATTTAGTATTTTTATGTTGTATTCAGTGATGGTATAGTTACTTTGACAAAGTAATCCGATTACTGATTACTGATTACTCCTTTAAAAAGTAACTTAGTTACTTTATGGATTACTTGATTTTAAAAGTAACTAAGTTACTTTACAAGTTACTTTATTAGTTACTTTCAGCAGCTACAGACACCACCTCCCGCTGCCTTAACATAAACATTACAACCAGTTTTGCCAATACTCCCTTTATTGGAAAATGCATTTTTAACAGCAACAATTTATCTCTATTAAGTTGAACTATTTCCTAAAAATATATATATTTTTAATTAAAATTAAAAAATTAACTTAACATATTTAAAAATAAATAAATTAAAATATGGTATTTCTTGATTTTACCAAACATAAATACTTGTTTTTATAAAAAATATATAAAATAAAGAAAGTCTTTCTTGACCTGACATATTTAACACTGTAAAACTGAACATTGAACTTGTTCTCTGCAGGGCAGCAAGGAGTGGTTTTATAAAACAGAACCGCGTATGGTCTAGACCAGGGATCACATATTTGCAGACTGCGGTCCGGTCCGGACCCAGACGTTGTCCAATACGGACCCAAACCGATAAACTACTGAGAAATTTAATTCTGACAGTGTTCATTTAAAGCACCGGAAATTTGTGGCAGACCGCTGCCCTGGCTAGTGAATAGGGACGCGGCCGCAAAAAAAACGCCTTTATAAAGAGATACTGGCGAAACCCGAGAACTGGCGAAAAACAAAAACGGGCGGAAACTAAATACACGCCGAGCGCGCGAGAGAGAGACAGGGGAGAAAGCGAGACGCGTGTGATTGGGGAAGAGCGGAGGGTGAATGGGGATGACATCACTGGTTGTATTTAAATAGCTTAATCACAATTAAAATATATTTAGGTTGCCATAAGTTGTTCCAAAATAGTGCATTTAGTATGTATTTAAGTACATATTTTAATTGTAAAAAGTATATACATTTACATTTACAGTATTGAGCAGACGCACTTATCTAGAGCGATTTACAACAGTGTTAAATATACTTTTTAGAAATATACTTAATACACTTTTCTTACTTATGTAGGGTAAAAGCACGCACTGCATTGCAATCCTTAGGATAATGTGATCTACACCTTACTAAAAGATAAGTGTTTATTACTGCCATGTACAGCTACATGTGTCTGTTATACCCAGGTTACCCCTCTTCCAGGCCAGTGCCTTTGCTTTCCTCATCCCTGCCAAAGCCATTCTAGGTCTGGAGAGGTGGAAGTGTCCCCCAGAAGGTATGCTACAATTATTATGAACTATTTAGCATTACTTGGGCCAGTCACTAAGTCAGTTTTATTTTTTCAATGTCTGCTTGACTGAGAGTTTAGTGCTGTATGCTGGTATTGTGCTTTGCAGAGGAGATTTATGGAGACTGGTCACTTCCTCTCAACACCACCCATATCTGGTACCCCCGGATTAGAGAGGTACGTGACCCATGAATCACACTGCTCTTAAAGGCCCACAAGATATACTGTGTGTATTAACGTACAAGGCGTAAATCTACTTTCTTCGTGAAAAATGACACGTTGTCTGACTTTTCTTTTGACAGCAATGAGAATTTTATACAAATGAAACATAAGTAAAACAGTTATGATGGAAACTCTATTAAAGTGAATTATATATATATATATATATTTTAAAAGCACCAGGTTACATGAGCAAGGCAATGTTCATCTGTTTAGTTCATACCAAAACTTATAATTCCCTTTCCTTTTCACTCCTTTTTTTTTGCAATATAAAATACATGGTGTTTTTTAACAAATGCATTTGTTGTGTACAAAATATTAAATCAGAAAACAAAAACATCAAATCAAATTTTAATAAATCAAATAAAAATAAATATAGAAATGTCTAGAATTAGAATTAAGCGGCATTCAGAAGTGTAGAATGGAATTTGCACAGTTTAATGTGCTACACACTAAAGTAAAAGAGCATATGATATGATATTGTTTTCCTGAAATTCACATTGTGAGTGGGAAAATGAAAAACTAGAAAATTAGGAAAATTAATAAAAACCCTTTTCTCAAAACTGCACTAAATTAAAAACTTTACACCCAATTTTCTATTTTCTCATTTCGCCTGAATTAACTGAAAAGGTCAAATTTAACTTACACTATGTTAATGTTACACTAATGTTACACTACGATGACCTTCCATATTTGTCAATGAAAACTCAAAATAAATACAAGAATGGCCATCAAACTAGTTCAAAATATTGCTACAGTTGCTTGGCCATTTATTTACCCTCTAAAAAGTGAATAGTTCTCATACACTGGCTAATGGAAAATTATTAAGTATTGATTTTGGAATAGAATACAGTGGGATTTGATTGATTGTAATAGCTTTAATTGGAATTTCCTGCTGATTAGCTTTACTTGAACCCTCATTATGGACTTTGACCTGAATTTCTGTAAAGCTATAGAAAAACTTCTGAATAAATCAAAGTGAACTGAATGCAGTTGAAATCCTCGAATAAGTGAATCCAGCCCACTCCTTGTTGGTTTTCGTTTGGTCTACAGATCCAGGGGGCCATTATCATATCCAGTCTTGTAGAGGTGGTCATTGGGTTTGTGGGACTCCCTGGGCTCCTGCTGAACTCCATTGGACCCCTGACCGTCACCCCCACTGTGTCTCTTATAGGCCTGTCCGTCTTCCAGACTGCAGGAGAGCGAGCAGGCAGCCACTGGGGCCTCTCTCTGCTGTAAGGAGGTCTAGCTTTCAGCTTAATCTGTAAATGCTTTTTTAATGATTGACACCTTTATTACCGCTTCTGTTTCTAATACATAGTACTTGTGAGTTGGTTCGGTCATGACACTCTATAAATATAAAACTCTCATAGTGATCATAGCGAGATAAATCTTACCTTAAATACTAAAAATTAATTATTATAATTTTCAATACTACATAACAACTGCAGTTCTAAAAAATGAACAAATAAATGTAAAAAAAAAATACAATGCATATACATATATATATATATATATATATATATATATATATATATATATATTTTTTTTTTTTACAATAGGACATAAAGCACATAGCAGATGTTGAAAGTGAGCCATTATATTAAAATCATTAGCACCATTGCATCTCAAAAACAATTGGGACAGGGCCATGTCTACCATCGTGAAACATCCCCTCTTCTTTAAACATCAGTCTGTAAAGGTAGTGAGGAAGTGAAGAGACCAAAAGCTAGAGTTTTGGGAGAGTAATGGTCCAATTACTAGCTGCTCAACAGTACTGGGTCTTCTTTGGTGGATTTGAATTGAAAATATGTGTGGATTTGAAGCCATGCTGTTTGGAAAGGTGCAGCATGTGGTTTATCAGTGTCTTGCTAAAATATGCAAGGTCTTACCAATAAATGACATTATCTGAACTGAAGCAGTTATTGTTCTAAAACCATTGGTAGTGGCTCTCTAGATGTATAAGCTGCCAAGACCATAAGGACTAGTACCATGTCGTACCATCAGAGATGCATGCTTTTTTTTTATGCACTGATAACAAGCTGCATGGTGCCTCTCCTCTTTAGTGCATGATATTATGTACTGTAGATGGTGGAATATGCTATTAAATATTTTATAGTTTTATTATTATTATTTTTTGCAGATTGATCAACCTATACTTATATTTGCGTCTGAGAGACTTTGTCTCTCTAAAATGTACTTTTTTATACCCAGTCATGTCAATAAGTTTCAAATTGCTCCTCCAGCTGTTTCCAGTTGTTTCCAGCCCTTTGTTGCCCAGTCCTAATGTTTTTGAGATGTGTTGCAACACATCCCTTAATTCTAAATGAGTTAAAAAAAAACATTTTCATGAAATAATAAACTTTCAACATCTGATATGTGTTTCATGTTCTATTGTTCAAAAATGTGGGTCTATGAGATTATCAAATCAGTGCATTCTGTTTTTATTAATGGCTATTTACATGTTACAGTGTGCCAACTTTTTTATGGAATCATTTATTTTTAATATGCAGTGGCGATCCCGTAAATGTCACACACTGTTCTTTTCTTCTGTATGGTTCTGAATTTTAATAAGTCCATCTGTTTGTGTGTATAATCGTATGTGTGTGTGTGTGTGTGTGTGTTTTGTGTTGATTTAGGTGCATCTTCTTAATTGTGCTGTTTGCTCAGTATCTGAGGAACTGGGCCTTCCCCTTTCCATTTTATTCCCGACATAAGGGCTGTCACATCACTCGCTTCCAGATATTCAAGATGTTTCCGGTATGAATCATTAGCGACATGGTGTTCCTGAATGTTAATCTGTTCTGTGTCACTTTGACCCAGTAATAAATCCAATCATATCAGATCCTAATTACAGCTGTGGAGATCTGCTTCCAAGCAGCCCTCTTCACACTCCCTTTCATGACTGATTGCAGGGTTGAGTGTCTCTGTTTCTTCAGTGTGTGTTTGCTCGTTTCTGTTGCTTTCGGCAGATCATCATGGCGATCATGCTGGTGTGGCTTGTGTGTTATATTCTCACGCTGACGGACGTGCTGCCAAATGACCCATCGCAGTACGGCTACAAGGCTCGCACTGATGCTCGGGGGGAGATAATGTCCCAGGCTCCGTGGTTCCGCATGCCCTATCCCTGTAAGCTTTCACCCACTCTTAATCTTATCTCAGCGCTAGCTTAATAATGGCAAGGCTTTGATGTTCAGTGATAGTGTCATAGTGTCATAATAACATCATAATAATAATGACTGTAGTTTATATAGCCCCGTTTTTTTAGCCAAGAACATCACGGAAAAAGCAGACCAGCATACAGTAAAAAATTTTCATATTCAACAAAGAAAATATACATGTATCATACAATAAAATGATACACACATGGTAAAACACAAAATAAAGGATAAAATAATGACAATCTAGAAGTAAAAATAAAAAACATATCAAAAAAATATAATAAAAATAATAAAAAATAATTAATAATAAGAATATATTTAATAATAAAAGAATTAACCCTCCTCTCTCAACCCCCTCAATTGGTAACTCAGTAAGAGTCTTATTAAAAGGTTGCCATCTCTTAATAAATAGTTCTAACCACAAAAGGTCATAGAAGGATACAGCATATCATCACTGTGAAAAAAGAATATTTAAAGTTTTAGGAAAGACTGAAATATTGCAAACACAGAGAGACATTTTTTTGTGCAGAACAGCGTAAATATAGCAGTTAACCAATATAGACCCAGTAAGAGTGACCAAGCACGAAAAAAGATAGGAAGGACAATGATATCATGTGATTAAAAGAACGTTTTTACCTTTTTTTTTTTTTTTTTTACTGTGAAACAAGATGAAGAAAAGCATCAATAGTCAAAAATAATATGTTGAAAAAGTCTAAAATCTTCCAAAAGTGGAATTCACCAAAGTTGCCCATTTCAGGAGCTGGTTTAACAGACACTGCAGTAAGGAAAACAGCAAAGACAGACACTCTGTACATTTGTGGCTTAGGGCCAATGATCTCTACTTTAGCTTTATTAAATTTAAAGTATCAGTTTCTAAGGTGTTTTTCTTTCAAATTAAAAGCAGTAGTATTCCTGAGTTGGAAGGAGTCAATATATAATATTCTAAATAATGGTAACAGTGTCCTTACACAACCATCCATGCAACAAATATATTCATTCTAAAATGCAGAGAGGTCTGGTAGGTGTGTTGAATGTAATTGCTTGCTGTATTTTGACAGTATTTTCAAAAATGAACAAAATAAACTACAGAATGTACTCCAAAACATAACATTTTTTTTACATACAGTAATTTATTTACATTAACCTGCATTAAAGGTACTCTTCTGCATGCTCTGTGCAATTACACATTTTCACCAGAGAGGTCTCTAAATCCCCAAATCCAAAAACGTAAGGACTGTTGATTTAAACAAGCAGAAAAAAAACACAACACATATTTACATTTAATTTTTTTTAATCATGCAGAAATTATGAGATGAAAATATATATATATATTTTTTTGTGCCCAAAGCTATTAAACTGGAATAGCTGTGATTAGGTTAGATTTACATTAACACCAAGCTTTCACACTCAGGAGGGTGATGGTGATAATGAAATCAGACACTAACACTTGGGATGCGGTCCTCTTCAGGTCAGTGGGGCTTACCCACAGTGACGATAGCCGGCGTGCTGGGAATGTTCAGCGCCACTCTAGCCGGCATAGTGGAGTCTATTGGAGATTACTACGCCTGTGCCCGTCTCTCCGGAGCCCCCCCGCCCCCGGTTCATGCCATCAACAGGTCAGAGAAAAGCTGCACCGCAGGCATGAGAGTCTTAATGCTGTTTACTACTCTGGATTGTGTGACTGTAAATACTTGTGCTTGTTTCTTGCGTCCGGATTTGACTGGGCTCTTCAAGAGGGATCTTCACAGAGGGCGTGTGCTGCATCATAGCAGGCCTGCTGGGGACCGGCAATGGGTCCACTTCTTCTAGCCCTAATATTGGAGTGCTTGGCATCACCAAGGTGAGCGGTAATAACTGGCAACCCTCATTTAAGTGCTAAGAATTCTAAATTTTGCTGTATATTAACCTTAGCTCCTGTTATCACATGTTATCGAAGTCTTACAGGAGTGGAGCAGGTAGTATACAGATAATATACTGTAGCTGTATCCGGTACCACATAGTCCCTTCAGTTTTAGCATTATCTTGGTTATTTTCAGCTATTATGTGCTGGCCTTTGTCCTCCCAGGTCAGTATGCTAAGTCTAACCCAGCCAACATGTTCATGCGGGGCTCACGTGGGCGTAACATGGACTAGGTGGGTTCCAGGTGTGTATGGGCTGTAAGTGTGGTTGTATTTGTGTTGTTATTTTGAGCCACATCGTTACAGCACACTTTAATAACACATAAATCCCATATAGGCCCCATGTGCAGAATACAAGCCAGATTCAGCCTCTGCTTAGCCCCTCTTCATCCCATCATGGGGCCCATCACTAAAATCCATATTGTCCCTGTCCAATAAAAAACAAGTATCTCCAGAACAGCAACTTTACAGGAAAGAGAAAAAAAACCCTTCTAAACTTTCAATGGATGTCAATGTAAAAAGGGTTTATTTCAGGTAATTGTGAAGTATTTCTATTGGTCTGTTCATCAAGAAATTCTGGGACAGTTTTTCTGTTCAGATTATGCTAAAAATCAACAAAAAATGAGATACAACGATATGTGGGACACACATGAACCCTTGGACACTTTCTGGGACCCAGTTGAGCTACCAATAGAGGCCCCACATGGACATGTTATCTGAAACCGGAAGAAAATAGACCACAAAGAATATTTTACCTATTAACGTATACACTAATCATGGATCCCTGAACAGGTGGGCAGTAGACGTGTGGTGCAGTATGGGGCTCTCATAATGTTCCTCTTGGGGACCATAGGCAAGTTCACAGCCCTGTTTGCCTCCCTCCCAGATCCAGTGCTTGGAGGAATGTTCTGCACATTGTTTGGTAAGAAGCTCCCCTTATTTTCTCAGATGATCCAGATGAGCTAGTCCAGCGGGGGGCAGTGTAGAACCAGGAAGTATGATAGGTTTCAATTTTAAATCTCAGTTTTACAATTTTTTTGTTTTTGATAACAAAGAAAAGAAACTACTAAAATTCTGTAACTGGTAAAGATATACTTTGCCTTAAATTAAATTACAGGTTTTAGACAGGGGTTAAGTTTGGAGTTCTTGAATTAGTGATGAATGAATTCATTGGGCCGCTTGTTAGATAGTGATTTTTGTATTAAATGTACTTAATTGAGATTCATTTATAATGTTTATTTACACTTTAAGATTGAGGCTTTTTTGCACACGACACCTATATATTATTTGCTCTGTTCTGAATCAGTCAATGAATTTGTAAACTTTGAAAGTTAGTTGGGTTTATTTTCACACTTATTTCCAAAAGCGACAAAATGCATCACAACAAACCATGTGAAAATTTTCTCTCCACTTATTTAAATGGTCACATCTGTCTGGGGCAGGAAAGTATATACAGAACGCAGCCATGTGTTCTAGACTAGTAAATATTTAGTGGATCAACAGCAGAGATGGCATTCTTCATAGAAATAGTATTTACTATATATGGATAATATTCTCACCACAAGCAAACTCCCCCAGGGTTCCCTTCCTCTTACTCAGTATGTCCGTTGTGGTTCACATGAAAGTGTGATTACTGTATTCACACCTGCTCAAACAAATCACACCAAGAGTGAAAATGAACCAGAGTCAAATTTAACCTGCAGGTATAAAATTCACTTAATTTCCACATGTGGATTGTGATTATATATCAGTGAAATTGATAACAGATAAAATGTAGTTAAATCTCTTAAGCTGCTTGTTTTAAACAGGTATGATCACAGCTGTGGGTTTGTCCAACCTGCAGAGTGTGGATCTGAACTCTTCAAGGAACCTGTTCGTTCTGGGGTTCTCCATGTTCTCCGGCCTTATGCTGCCAAATTACCTGGAAACTCATCCTGGCAGCATTAAGACAGGTCTGTCTGTGGTTTGGTTTAACTAATATCTTAGGATATCTTGTTTGTTGTCCCCATCCTGCCCCCAGCACACACTCACTCAGCATCCTGACCTCAGCCCCCCGCCCTTTTCAAGAGCTAATGCACTCACACACTCCATCCCTGCACTACTGCTTGTACTGCACTGTCATACCTACTTTAATTCCCCACAAACCTGTGACATTTAAAGAACTTTATGCACTTGTTCACTTTACCAGCCTTAAGCTTTTATAGAGAGTAACCTAATTTAAATTTTCTGTATGTCTTGTACACACGCAGTATTGTCAATAAAAACTACTTGACTTATCAGCATATTCTAAAACTTATAAGCATATTATAACTGCATAAAAATTTAAAAATTTGCAAATAAATCTAATGTTTTCTTCTTCTAGTCCTACTAAAATATATTCTGCTAAACTATATAAATATAAAACCCTGACATTTAAAGAACTTTATGCACTTGTTCACTTTACCAGCCTTAAGCTTTTATAGAGAGTAACGTAATTTCAATTATCTGTAAATTCATACTTTAACTGCATAAAAATGAAATATTTTGCAAATAAATCTAATGTTTTCTTTGTTTTTAGTTTTTTTAAATAAAATTTAGTGTGCTAGTTCTACTAAAATATATTACAGTTGTGGGCAGTTTCCATTTCATTCCATAACAGAAACCAAAAAAAAATACCTGCACAGGAATTTTACTGATTTACAAACAAGTAAAATCAAAGTATATTGTTAAAGTGCCATTATTATTCATTATTGTTTTCCACACATTATGTGACACACTGATCTTATTGTAATGTATTGAAATAGGTGTCCCAGAGCTGGATCAAATCCTTACAGTTCTCTTGACCACAGAGATGTTTGTTGGAGGATTTTTGGGATTTATACTGGACAACACCATACCAGGTAAATACAGGATACAACATTTTACACTGAAAAGTTTTAAACCTGATAGTTACATTAAAATCCATGAATCATTAGGCTACTCTAGCATTATGTGTACATACAGCTCTGGAAAAAAGTAGGAGAGCACTTCAGTTTCTGAATCAGTTTCTCTAATTTGTTATTTATATGTATATTTTTAGATAAAATGATCATTGTTGTTTTATTGTATAAACTACAAACAACATTTCTCCCAAATTACAAATAAAAATATTCTCATTTTGAGCATTTATTTGCAGAAAATGCGAAATGGCTAAAATTACAAAAAAGATGCAGAGCTTTCAGACCTCAAATAATGCAAAGAAAACAAGTTCATATTACAAAGTTTTAAGAGTTCAGAAATCAATATTTGGTGCAATAATAAGTTTTCATGCATCTTGGCATGTTCTCTTCCATCAGTCTTACACACTGCTTTTGGATAAATTAATATATATATATATATATTTGTGTGTGTGTGTGTGTTCTCCTACAGGCACAGCTAAGGAGCGTGGTCTCATAGAATGGAAAGCTGACAGCTCCTCTGATATAGGAGGTGTGACCTCGAACACATATAACTTCCCTGTTGGCATGGGGCTGGTGAGGCGGCTGGGCTGCCTGCGCTATCTGCCCATCTGCCCCACTTTCCAGGGCTTCAAGCCATGTTGCCGCAGAAAAAGCTTGTGTGAAGAACAGGACTTAAGAGATGGTGAAGGTGTGGCGAGGAGCACTCCAGAGAGCTTAACCACTAAAGTATAGCCAGAAACCTGCCCTTTATTTCTTGAATGTGTCATTCTTTTTTCCAAAAGCAAGTAGATTTTTTCAGATAAGTCATATTTTGTATGCTAATGATTTATTTTGTATTTATTACTCCGTTATGAGCACTGAACATTCACAAACTGAATTGTAAACACAGTACATACTGTATATACCACCTGAATAGTGGGTATTATTTAATATAACATTAACAAAGATGCTGGAAACAAGGTTTTATTGGGTAATTCTTCGTTTGGAATGGAAATTCAAGTAGATATTTGATTTGAACTGATCATTTATTCTGAACATTTTCATATACAGCTCTGAAAAAAAAAGAGACCACTTCAGTTTCTGAATCAGTGTTTCTGATTTTGCTAATTATAGGTTTATGTTTGAGTAAAATGAACATTGTTGTTTTATTCTATAAACTATGGACAACATTTCTCTCAAATTCCAAATAAAAAATTTGTCATTTATAGCATTTATTTGCAGAAAATGGCTAAAATAACAAAAAAGAGCTTTCAGACCTCAAATAATGCAAAAAAAAACAAGTTCATATTCAATAAGTTGAAAGAGTTCAGAAATCAATATTTGGTGGGATAACCCTGGTTTTTAATCACAATTTTCGTCCATCTTGGCATATTCTCCTTCACCAGTCTTACACACTGCTTTTGGATAACTTTATTCCACTCCTGGTGCAAAAATTCAAGCAGTTCAGCTTGGTGGTCTCTTTTAAGTGTTTTTTTTTTTCAGCGCTTTATATATATGTGGGATCATTTTAAAAACCTCATGTACATAATTAAATTATATAACACAAGTGACACATAGGAATGATATGCTGCCTGATACATGAAATTAGAAATAAATTGATGGTAGTATAGACCCAGCTTCTTGAGTGCTTTTATTTTAATCCACAACCCAAGCTAGCAGTTTAACAAAGCTAAAAAACATTATTATAAAATGTCATACAAAAGTACTGATAACATTGGTAACATCAGAAACATAAATGTTTGTGACAAAGGTATTTTTTTAAACAGTACATATTGTTAATGTGTTGATAATGTATTTTGTACACCTGGATCTGTAATGAACATTGGCATAAGTTAAACCTTTAAAGTACTTTTATATTAAAAATGTTTACTCAAAGGTTGGAAATGAATATGAACATGAACCATGATTAATGTGTGAATTTGCGTACTACTCTAGATTCTTTGCTTCATAATGTTAATATATGCAAACCTTTGTGACATGATTTTTCCCTCCAAATTCAGAATAACTCTTTCCAAAAATAAATGAAACAGAAAAACTGTAGTTTTTAAGCCTTTGTTTAATTGTGTACAAAATTCATTTAGTGATCAACAAAAAACATTATTCAGAAACTCAAGAAGTGTTAATAAGCAATAAGTCATACATCTTATTGTGAGAAATAGATAATTTTTAACCATTAAGTAATCACAAGTGCGTTGTGTACAGTGTTTAAGATGAACAACCTTGCTGTAAAAACATATATTTTAATTAATTATTTTCTCTCTCTTTTATTTTTGTCTACATCCATCATGTCTTACTTACACACTTCCAATATACTCTATGTGAAATAAAAACCTTCTCTTTATAAGGTGGGACTGTGCATTACAGAGGTGTGCCTGGTTTACTGCAGCACTGGAGCTAACCACTGTATTGATTCAGGCACTGTGCCGTTGATCTGTCCCTGTATTATTGTCTGTATTGATTTAAAGGGAAAATAGACAGATCTCTATCCCCCTCATTTACTTCATTTATGACAGAGGTCCAGTGGGATTTGACAAGAGACCTGAGACCTCGGGTCAGTTGTAAGGAGAAGTGTCAGGGAGAGAACAATAAACACTGCGTCTGCAAGCCTCTAAAGGAAAGTGGCCCAATGCATTCTTTCAAAAACCTTTGAAGTAAGTTTCAGTTTCAAGAAAACATTTCATTGTAACAATTATTACATACATATTGTAGCAGCTTATTCATTTTTGTTTAGTGTTTTAAGAAGTGCGCAAAACTGTGTTTACAGGCAATAATGTACAGTAATGTATGATTTGATTCAAGGTCTGCTTAAGATTATTCACATAGTGATCCACTCCATAAATACTAGACATGTTAAAGACTTCAATGTGTGTGAGTGAGATATTCAGTGATTTGAATTCTTTTGTTCACTATACAGCTCCGAAAAAAATAAGAGACCACTTAAAAATGATGAGTTTCTTTGATTTTACCAAATTAAAAAACCCTGGAATATAATCACGAGGTAGAGGGATGATCACAAGCCATCAAACCAAGCTGAACTGCTTGAATTGTTACACCAGGAGTGGCATAAAGTTATCCAAAAGCAGTGTGTAAGACTGGTGGAGGAGGACATGATGCCAAGATGCATACAAAACTGTAATTAAAAAACAGGGTTATTCCACCAAACATTAATTTTAGAACTTTTAAAACTTTATTAATATAAGCTTGTTTTCTTTGCATCATTTGAGGTCTGAAAATGTTTTATTCGGAATTTGGGAGAAATGTTGTCCGTAGTTTATAGAACAAATCAACAATGTTAATTTTACTCAAACATATAGCTTTAAATAGTTTTTTTTCCAGAGCTGTATATACGCTGCAGAAGTTGTGTGTTTTTTGTTTATATTTCTGTGCACACTCTTATAACTCTTAATTAATGATGATAAATGTGCTACAAATGTTTTTTTTTAAAGCAGGGCCATAAAATAACCACTTTTAGGAACTAGGGCTGTATGATATTGGAAAAAAAACATGCAGTATTTATTGCAATATTAAAATACTTTTCACAAGATTTTAACAGTCAATAATACAGTATGTAACAAAATGTATAATGCATTTTTATGTATTGAGAATTGGAGTAAAATAAATGATATTGGACAGCTATTATCTGCCTGATACTGGTTGATAATATATTCTTGAGAAAAAAAGTTTATAAAAAGCTGCAAAAATTTTGGAAATGGCTTTGCAACTAATGTGCATTAAATGAAATTAATACACATGCTTAAGTGATATATTGTACAACCCTGAACTGTAAGTGTAAAAACTAGGTAAACTGGTAAAACATTTCAGTTACTTATTTAAACCTTTATAGGTTTAACAGTCCTTTTTTAGGAAAAAGGATAGTTCTTTGAGGAACCAACATTTATTTTAATGGCCTTGCTTAAAGAACCCTTTCTAGTGCTTCAATTTTAAGAGTGTGTGTGAAGACCAAATAATATATAAATGAGGATGTTGTGGAGGAAAACACTGATTGAAAACATGTATTTTGTGTTTGTAACTTTAAATAGCCTCAAAGATCAAGGTCAAGTTTGGTTTTTAAGTGAGATTTTCATGATTTACTTACAAAATAAGGTCTTTACAAGTACTGTAACTGTGTGAAAATATATGTGCGCACCTCTTGCAAAAATTAACGCAATAATAGCATGACCTTACAGATCAGATGCTAATCCCAGAGGTAGCAGAGGTTTTATATCATAATGTATTGAACAGACACTCTGTAATATTATTTCTGTAATAGCTTCTGTTCAGTGGTATGCATATTTAGCATATACTGAATATATTAAAGTCTTTAAGCAGCTAGTGTTCAGCATAGTAAGCCTGTGGGTCATCCAGTTCAAAGGACCCACGTCCGTTTGTAGTGTGAACTAGTCCATTGGCCTAATCAGATCTCAAGGTCCTGGTGGTGGCAGCAGCTGAGGGTGTGCCTGGACATAAGGCAGGCAGTGTGGAGTGTAAATGGCAGGGATGTGAAGGGAAGGCACGGGTATAGCACACGGGGAAGGCATAACTGGGCTGGGAATTGTTTGCTGTGGCAGTAGGACCTCGACATACTGGCAGGTCTGTGGGTCAAACAACATTTTGCGCTGTGGCAGCTGAGGCATGTCCACATAGAAGCAGCGGCCAGTTTCGGGGTCCAACAGCAGTTGCCGAGGACTCTGTGCCAGGCCTCCACCCATTTCCTGATACAGCATACTGGTGCTCCCTTGCATGACCTCGGCACCCAAGGTTGCTACGAAAGCTGTGCATTGCTGAGTATCAGGAGTGGCCATCTTCAGTCTGATTTCCCCATTCTCTGTTTGTTGCATGCTTGATCTTTGCTGTACTGAGCTTCCATCTGTTGGGAATGGCTGAGATAGTAATCTTACTTCCTCAGATAGCGATCTCATCAAAGGGATAGGACAGTTTGCAGCAGCAGGCTGGTTGATAGGTGGTGTTTGCAGCATGACAGGGCCTTGAACATAGCTAACTGTTCCCATATGGGGGGAAACTGTCTGGTAGCCCAACGGATTGGCTTTGTAGAAGTATTGTGGGAGTACTGGTGTTGGAGCAACAGTTAGGATGCAGGCAGGGGCTGGCCCAGCCGTGCTCTGTGGTCTGGGAGGTGGGCCTGGGGTCTGGCGATCATCTTTGACCGTAGAGAATATTTGATCTGATGGCTTACAGCTCTCCAGCTCCTCAGAACTTGAACTCAGTGTAGGTGGACAGTAGTGCTGAGCCAGATGCTGCCTCTGCTCCACAGAGTCCTGCTGTTTCTTATATTCCAGCTTGCTGGAGTTCTCAGACTGCCTGTTTTTGGAAATCTCAGTTGAGGTCTTGTTGTTACTCTGCAGTGCCTGCATGCCTGCCAGGTTTGTTTGTTTCAAGTTTGTGATGTTACCTTGGACATCAGCTTGGCTGATGGATTTCCGAATGCACTGCGCCTCAGGGGATTTAGACAAGGCACAACTGTTTGCCTTGGCTGCAATAATTGGGCTGACCTTTGTGAATGCAGCAGTAGGAGATTTGTCATGTGATTCGAGGGGAGCTGTAGGTTTAGTTGCACATCCTTTGGGAGTCTTATGAAGAGAGGCCAAATCCCTGATCCTGTCCAATGCAAGTGGGGGAGTCACTTTCCGCACTTGTGCTTTTTCATCCTGCTTGAATCCCTTTCGCCTGTCCTCCCCCTTACTGCTAATTTGATGAGGTGATGCAGCTGAAAATCCAGGCATACTGTTCTCTGTCCCCTGTGCTGCTTCACCAGGACCCCTGAATGACAGGCTGTATGTGTTTTTCACCAGACTCCGCATATCCCTCACCACATGCACAGGGGCGATGGCTTTAAATTTCCCCTGGCTTGGAATAACCATGTTTACTGACTGTCCAGGTGGCCTGGGATCTTCCCTGTCATGCTCCGGCTCTTTTTCAGGGCTGCACTGACCAGACGGAGACAGAATGTTGCCCAGTGTTCTCACATCCTGATCATAAGCCAAACAGCCAGCCATTGTGAGACACTGTGTACTTTCTTTGCTCTCACCTTGTTTCACCATGCTGGTAATAAGGTCAGTTTTGACATTGTGTTGTTTATGGCCTCTCTGCACTGCGAAGCATTCCTCAGGTGTGGTTTTCATCGTGGCCTGTTTGCCCATGCCTGCACTCGAGTTCCATACCTTGCCTTTTGCTGAGTCACAGGAAAGCTTCTCTCCTGAGCTCTGGCTAGCGATCCATGCTCCCTCCTTACTGGAACTCAAGTTCTCTTTCTCACTCTTCTCTGGAAAGTCGGTTATTTCAGTACCAATGTCCGGAAATTCAGACCTGGCACTGAATAGAGGATTAAAGCTGTGTTTTGTCATCATCTTAGGTTGTATTTTTGAGCTTACGCTGATATGTTCTTTAACAGTACTTTGTGAAGAAGAGCTATAACTTAAAAAAGGACCTGTAGTTAGGTTCACTTTAGTTGTAGTTTCAACGCACACCTCCTTAGTAGAAGCAGTTAAGTGTTCACTGTTGCTGGCAGAGTTGTAGGCTTTGATAGGAGCAAAGGCTCGGTTAGAAACTTCATCCGTACGAAGATTCTCTTCTTCTTGCATCTTCTTTGAAAGTATGGTCTTAATGAGGCAGGAAGCCTTTTTGGTTTTGCTGGATGTTTCATCCAGGGAAAGGGACTTCTGGAGTCTCTGCTTTCGCTCAGTTTGGGCCAACTTCAGTTCCGATCCATGTGAGTCCTGGTGAAATGCTGCTGGGGTACTGTGCTGACGCTGAAGGATGTCTCGAGGACGGCTGGATGTAGCTGGGATAAGGAGGCCATCATTGCTGATGTTTTCATTTGTTTGAGAATCTGCAGCATCTCGTCTTTTCAGTTGAATCTGTCTCTTAGGTACAGTCTTTGCCCCTCTATTCACCTCTTCTCGACTCTCCAAGGCCACATCAATGCACTCAACACTGCTAGCCTCTGAGCAGGCTGAAGTGTTGTGGGACTTTGTTGAAATCATCGGCAACTTGATGGAAAGAACATCCGTTGACAAATCATGGAAGCCTTCATCCGGAGACAGCTGATTTGAGGACCAGCGGCTAGAGCTGAAAACATTCAAGTAGTTAGCTTCAGGACAAGAGGATCTTGCATGATCCAGAGTGTCCAGGCTTCTCACTTCAGTGTTTGTCTTTACAAGCTTTGTTGCCATGTTGAACGCGTCTTTGGTATTGTCTGCAGCACTGCAATGCTGCCTGGCGGTGCTGCAGGGTTTCGGTGGAAGCGAACTCGACAGCAAGACGCCTTGACGGCTCTGCTTTTGCCACCTCCAAGAAACAGGAGGGCTCCGTGGTGGGTGTTGGTGCCCGGTTGCGAGGATACGCTCTGAATAACAGCGTGGCGGGATTCCTGACTTCTGCTTGTTGGCTGTGAGTGTTGAGATGCAGCATGCAGGCGGTTTTCTATTTCTAGCCTTGAGTGACAGCTCTGCCTGCTCCTTTTCGACCCTTCTACCCTGCTCCTCCCCCTCCCAATTTCTATGACCAGCCATAGACCCGCCTCTGTCAAGCTTGTCCTCAGGACCGAGTTTATTGGGACCATCTCTCAAGCTTTGCTGATGTGTTAAAGGGTCTGCTTTTGGCTTAGTGCCACTTTGTTGTTGCCCCACTTCCTGGTTGTATTGATTTACTTTGCTTGTGGTTAAAATAGTGTTGGAGATAAATGTGGGTTCCAGGCACTCAGATTGCTCAACAAGAGTGGTATTTGTTTGGGTGGTAGCCTTGCTGTTGTTGAAATAATCACAGGAGTTTAGCAAAGGATTTGTGCAGAATGAGTCAACTGGTTGAGCAGTCTTTGTTCCAGTATCTACAGAGTTTATTATATTTAGACTTTGGAGATTTCTTTTGGGATTTGAGGATGAATATTTAGTTTCTAATACGTTTAAATATTTGCCAGGTAAAGAGATTCTGTCAGATTTAAATGGATATTCGTCAGTAATGCCTGCTGTAAACCTGCTTTGTTGGGTATTGACATTAGTTATGCTGCTTCTGAAATAATCCCATGGTTTCAATAAAGACTCTTTCCTTTTTAGTCTTAGTAGGTCAGCACTGGATTGGTCAGAATCTGCAGAATTGGTATTCACAGAATTCAAATCTATTTTGTTGGAAATTCTTGGAAAAGGTACATATAGCGATTTTTCATCTAGAATGTGCTGTGAAGTTCCTGTATCTTCATCTTCTTCTTCCCCTGCTTTAAGCTCCTTTAGAGGGACAGCATTGTATTGCTCCACTTCTGCAGAATTCACATTTATAACATTAAGATTTGATCGAAAATGTTTTGAATGTAACAAGAGTGGATTTTTGGCAGATGTAGAGACTTCATCCTGTATGGATAGGGATTCTTTACTTAGAGTGTCCTGTGAAGCTATATCTTCATTTTCCTCTGGTTCAAGGTCTTTTAGTGGGATAGCATTGTATTGCTTCACATCTGCAGCAAATGCATTTGCAAATTTCCAGTTTATAATGTTAGGACTTGATGGAAAAGGTTTTGACTGTAGCAAGAGTGGATCTCTGGCAAATGTAGAGATGTTATCCTGTATATTTTGGAATTCTTCACTTAGAATGTCCTGTGCATTTCCTATATCTTCCTCTTTCTCTTCCTCTGGTTTAAGCTCCTTTAATGGGAAAGCATTGTATTGCTCTGAATCTGCAGAATTTGTATTTCCGGAAGGCAAATTTATAGAGTTAGGACTTGACAGAAAAGATGTTGATTGCAACAAGAGTGGATCTCTGGCAGATGAAGAGACTTTATCCCATATGTACAGGGATTCTTCACTTAGAATGTCCTGTGCAGTTCCTATATCTTCCTCTTTCTCTTCCTCTGGTGTAAGCTCGTTTAATTGGACAGTATTGTTTTGCTCCACAGAGTTAGGACTTGACAGAAAAGATTTTGATTGTAACAAGAGTGGATCTCTGGCAGATAAAGAGATTTCATCCCAGATGTATAGGGATTCTTCACCTTGAACTTCCAATGGAGTCCCTATGTCTTCACCTTTCTCTTCCCCTTGTCTAAACTCCTTTAATGGGACTTCATTGTATTGCTCCAAAATGGCAAAATTTATATTTACAGAAGTCAAATTTATAACATTGGGACTTGATGGAAAATCCCTTATGTATGCAGATTTTTCCCCTAGAATGTCCTCTGAAGTTCCCATATCTTCATCTTCCTCTTGTTTAAGCTCTTTTAGTAGTTTAGCATTGTATTGCTCCACATCTGCAGAATTGGTATTTATGGAATTCAAATGTACAATGCTAGGACTTGATAGAAAAGGTTTCGGTATCTTAGCTCTGGTATCTTCAGCTTCCTCAGTTTTTAGCTCTTTCAGTGGGACAGCAGTCTCAGGCCAAGTGGTTGAAGATGTTCCTCCTGAAGGATCAGCAAAGAAAGTGGCTAGAGATGAAGCATCCACACACTGAGGCTCAGCACAGATCATGCATTCCTCATCCTCCAAAGCTTCACTGTAGTCACTAAGAGAACAAAGGGCAGTGCAGTAGGAACTTGAAGAGTCGTCAAAGGCGTCATCAGCCAGTACTGGGCTATCCACTTCCTCATCTTCTTTTTTTATTTGTGATTGAGGATCGTTGGATTTCAAAACTGATTGAGTCCCATATTTTAAAATGTCATTTGCAATAGTCTTCTCTGACATAGTTGTGGATTAATAGCCTATAAATACTATTAGTGGAGAGTGAAAGAATTTCTTTGTTCTTGCTGAGTAGGACAAGCAGGCAATGTTCCTGGTAGGCAGGTCAGGTGCCCAGTATTGTGGGGGTTGTTGGCCAGAGCCTGAGATGTTACACCACGTCCAGCACTGATATAATAGGTATGCTTGTTATCTGGCTGCTTCTGTGCTTTCAGAGTTCTTCTGTGGCTGATCTATGAAGGAAAAAGAGAGAGAAGACATTACTTTTGTGTCAAACAGCTTAAAATTAAGACATGCACATTCACAATATTTCACAATTACTTCAATATTTCGTAGAGCCCTGCACCAGCCCTTTTACCTTTTACCACTGTGTAAGTAGGGTGCACTGACCTGACAGCATACCCTGCTCTCCCAGTCTCTGTGGTTGATTCTGCTGGGTATGTGAAAGACAAACTCTGGATGTCCCTGGGTGACAGCTGCAGTTACTGTACGAGAAGCTGTCCAGCCCCCAGTCCAGATGATCCTAGACACCCACCTGGTCCAAGTCTTCAAAACAACTTGTGCTGAAGCTCCTGACATGGATGGAAATAAGTAACTGAACCATAACCATAACACAAACCATGAACGTGCCATGCATCTTTAAATATCTCGCACACACTTATGCATAGCTGCAACAAGAAATTAGGTCAGGTACCCTCTTAAAGCCAAGGCCTGGAGATGAGATGAATCAGACCTTATTTCTTAGCAGCTGAGCACTGGCCCAGGTTATGTGTTTCAGGCCCAAGAGGAGCTGAGGTGCTGGTGTGGCAGTTAGTTTTGAGAGCAGGTGCTGGTCCGGCTGAGCTGGAGCTTGCCTCTGGAATCCAACTAGCATGGCCAGTGCAGTCACAGGGCCAGCTAAATATAACTCCCTCAGCCCCATAACACTATCATCAGAGAGATAGGACTGGGGTTCTGTGGAAAGCGCTGGGAAGTACCGCATTTCTAAACGGCTGCTCTAAATAGAGTGGTTCATAGAGGCTGTCGCTGGTTCTTTCCTACCAACCGTGCATCATTTTTAGCACATCTGAACCTTTGAAGTGGTTCTTCACGTTGATTTTAGAGAATGCTGAAGTGAACATGGGAAGTTTCAGGATGGAAAATGGAGCTTCCAATGTTTCCATGCAGCTGGAGGCACTGAAGTTGTTAAAGAGCAGATGTGCAGTATCCTTTGTGTTTCTTTTGCGGTGCCAGTTTGCTCCGAGACCTGCTGAAGCATGTGTGCCAATTGCTTTTGGCATAGACAAAAGTTTTAAGAGCAAGATATAGTGGTCTGCATGAATATGAGCCCTTTGGTATCATTGCAAAGGAGCACTCTGGATGTCTCAGATGTGCATAACACCCTTTGAGCAGTTCACTGGGGATAACTAACACTGGAGTGCTAAGTTGAGTGAAAGGGGTATTATATGTCCAGAAGTTAATTATACTGCGCAACCTTCAAAAGTAAACTGCAAACAAGTTATTTTAATTACACAGGAATGTTCTCTTCTGTGGTGAAATGATTGGTCAGTATTTCTTTAAATAAAGGTAGGTGCACCCAAACCCTAAAGCCATATGAAGCAATTTTGCATATGTTCATATGCAAGGATCCTTTGTAAGTGTCTTCGAAATGTCTTTCATGGGGAGTTCAGGCTTTTTTAATGTAGAACTGGGCAATATTATATCACAATATTTAAAGACATCTTTACACAATACACAATATTTATTGCAGTGTTCTGAAATGTATAGCCAATAACCTAACCCACTAATTAGTACTCCTCCTATTACAAGTGATGCCCCAACACCAGGAGGGTGAAGACTAACACAAGTCAGCCACAGCCTCTTTTTGAGCTGCTGCTGATGCTGCATTGCCGAGTGGCATCACAGCGCACTTGGAGAAAAGCGCAGCAACTCGGTTCCGATACACCAGCTCACAGACGCCTTGTGCTGATCGACATCACCTTTTGGAGTGATGTGGGAAGAGAGCGCCATTTACCCACCCAGAGAGAGCAAGGGCAATTGTGGCAATAGCCGATGGCAAGCTACATGAACAGGATTCGAACCAGCAATCTCCTGATCATAGTGGTGTAGTGGTGTAGTGGCTCGATGGATCACTCAGAGCCCCATTGGCAGAATCTTAGAAACTGATATTCAAATACTCTTTCAGGCAGTGCAGTCAGTCATTTTCATTACATAATTGCTGCACATCATTCAGTTTAACAGGATTTATGACCCTCATTAATATGCTTTAAAAAAGCATATTGTGGATACAATGATAACATTTTTCACAATATAATAAAATACCATGATATTGCCCAGCTCTATTGTGACTTTTGTGTGTTCTCTACTTTATCACATCTGAATCAATGCATTAAACTTTGGTAGACAGGTAGGTGACTAAAAAAAAAGACATGCTGACTAAGCAATAAAATTTGTGCCACACCAAAAAGTAGGCTTGATAGATTTATTAATTTATTGTTTGTCTACATATGTTTGCTCCATATTTTTGGGCAAAGGGAAACTGTGTGACTGCAGAATCATCACTGTTTTTTTTTTTCTGGGCCAAATTCGAAAAACAGAGGTGACTGTAATGCGGGTTTGCTGCTGGAAAATCAGATCAGGATCAGAGTCATCTGCTATCAGGGTTGCTAACACAAAAAAATAAGTTAGATTGCATAAAATAAAATAACATACATAAAAAACCTAATTACATAAAAAAATATTACATAAATATGTTGATTAAATAAAAATGTATTAAAAATTTAAACCCCAAATTAAGGTATAAATATTTTGTCATAGTCTGCGAGTTCGGCCAGCACAAGCCAAGAAAGTGCAAAGTTCAAACTGATGCATGAGTTTACAAGTTTAAACCTCCATGTTGGCATCTGAATCTCCTAGGTAACGAGAGTCACGTGCATGCTGGTGCATGATGGTGAGGAATCTGGTGGTGTAGTGTACTGTGTTCTCTATATTGGTTCAGATTCTTTAAAAATCTGTAAAAAAAAAAAAAAAAAAAAAAAAAGAAAAAGAAAAAAAGGGTGGTATGGTGTAATATATCCTGTTGGTTTATAATCCGCTCCCACTTTGAAAGTTGAGTAGTTTATCAGTTTGTTTATGACTGTGTAAAATGTGTTAAAAGTTTGTTGTTTTAACGGAATGTTTTGGTGCATACAGCATTAAAAATCACCATGTCTATTAAAGGATAGTAATAAATCAGTATTGTTTAATGTAATTCATTCAAGTGCACATGCCGATCATAATAAAAGACATACCTGTCAAGTCTCCCGTTTTGGCCGGGAAACTACCGTATTTTACTCCTCTTTCCGCCGTCCTCCCGTATTAGTATTTTCCCGTAAATTTCCAGTATTATACTAAATAAAAAAATATATAGGCCACAGGCGACAATGCACTGACCGCTGTGTGTCTCTTAACCAATCGTGGTGCCGGTTCAAGGAGAAAGTCCCGCCTTTCAGGAGAAACAGCCAATCAGCTAGCTGGTTTTGCGGAGCGCAGTTTAGTGTGCGGGAAGCCCCGCCCCTCCCCTCGCTGTGAGTTCAGGCAGCTAGTCGGAGCAGCTGTCGTTAAAACTAATCTGGATATACGGAGATTTTTCTAAAAGAAAGGTAATTAACCATGTAAACTGTGATGAGATTGTTTCTGATAGCTGGTTAAAAAGACTCTTCTCTGAATCAAAACATAAATTAAACCCACTGTGTGTTTAATAAAATACAGCTTGTGACTCAGTTAGCTTAACTTTAGAATTAGCTAGATAGATATTCTTCAGGGTTTGAGAAAAATCTACATATATATATATATATATATATATAATGCCCTGCCCTGATGTGCCTGATCAGCCAATAACTATCATTTCCAAACTCTATTAGTTCAGGGCTAGTTTTAGGGTTTGTTAGAATTTGTTTAAATCTCAAGTATTGTGGTAATGTATTATAATGTAATGTAATGTATTATTTAGAAGGGGTAGAAGAGATGGTTGAGCTGGAGAGAGAGAAAATGTGGAGAGGGCTGAAATTAACTGAACTGATCAGGAGTGGACTGAACGATAGAAAGAAGTATTAATGAAAGATTATTAATTGTGTAGGCCCCTTAGGACTATTATTTACTTATGGAATATATCTGATCCATGTGCTTTTTGTAAATTTGTGCACCCTTCAATTTCAATTTTAAATCTATTAAAAAAAAAAAAATATATATATATATATATATATATATATATATATATATATATATATATATATATATATATATATATATATATATATATATTATTTTTTTTTTTTTTCCCTCGTTTGGGCTGTTGGGGCGGCGGAAAAAATCCCTTATTTTTAAGTCCAAAACTTGACAGGTATGATAAAAGAGCAGATTTTAAACCATTATATTCAGGGTATCAGATTTTTTAGAAAAAAAAAGTAGTATAATTGTTAGCTAATGTAATAAACATTAAAAATCATTCAAAACATTGACCATTATAATGAGATTTGTCATGAACCAATTGATTAATACAAATATAACATCACTATAGTTTTTTTGTGCACATAAATAAACATAAACATATTATCTCCAATAACCATATATATATACACTTAGTTCACATACAAACATAAAACACATTAAATAACTACATAAATACACACTGAAGAAAAACCTAGTGTGAACAGCATTAATTTAACATTGGATGTAAATCTCAGAGCTGCACTAATTGTGTTTTTCAGTGACAACATTTGATCTTGCTCACCAGAAACTTACCCTAACTGCCCCCCTTTTCAAATAATAGAAAATATTTACAATAATATATAAATGTGTTACATTAATTTCTTAATTTTTGTTCTGATAATAAAATACTTACATGTAATTTAAGTATATAATACACTGTTTACTGTTACTTGATTTAAATCAGTGTATAAGATGTTTCCTGGTTTGAGTGTCAGGGCCCTCTGGTGGTCAAACATTCATAAAGCACCTAAAACTACCGGGGGCTTTTAATTTGAAACCAGTCACTAATTTTTAATTTAATTCTTTCAAGCGAGCAAACTAACCAGCGAACAGACAATGCTAATGCTAATGCAGACAAAGCCTGTCATCATCAGAGATAAGTTTTATAGTGCTATATATAGGAAATAGCTGAAGTAAATAATGCAGTTTTTGGGATAGAAAGAAAAATAATTGTTAGCTAATTTAATTTAATTTATTTTCAACGCAATTAAACGGTTTTTCCCTGCATTTTGTTTAACAAAAATAAACATTTTGGTTCACTCAAAAATATATTCTCTTCAGAAGCATAAGTAAAAACACATAAGTACAAATAAATACATGTGAACTACATTACCTATAAAAAATACCATTACAAATACAAAAATAAAGGAAAAAAGAGATAATATCTAAAATGTATCTGAAAAATGTTTAAAGATGTTTAACAATTGTAGTATTGTATTGTTTCTCACACGTTTCAACACTTTTTTCCATATGTTTAAATAGGGGGTCAATTTTGAATACCTACACTTATGCAGTTTATGTAGCTTATATATTAATTATATTTGCCCAAAATATAATGGTAGTATTTACCATAAACTTTATTGTCCATCAAACAAACTTTCAAAGGCCCTTCAGTCAAAGACTATTTTCCCCACCTTTTTTATTTTAAGCTATTTCTGACTTGGCTTAAAGACTGTGTGTCTTTTTTTTTTGTATTATTATTTGTATTATTTATTATGCAAGTACACAACATTTAACAAAGATAAATATAATTCTACAAAGAAAACCTTAAAGAACAGGTGACATTTATTCATTTAATTTTGATTTGTGTGGATACCATTTTCCAAAGAGGATCTTCAGATTGAAAACAAAGTTAACAGCAGAGACATTAGAGTTAAAACTTAGAATAACGTCTTTACATTTTATGTCTAGTCTGTAATCAGCTTGCTTCAAATTGATATTATTTTAATTTGACACTTTTGCTGGATCTTTTGTGCAAAATGAACAGTTCTGTATATTTGGAAATATTATTATTATTATTATTATTATTATTATTATTATTATTATTATTATTATTATTATTAGATGGGTAGATCTAATTACATCCCCATCTAAGTGGGTAGATTCCCATATTACTATGATGGAGACAACAAATATGTGACATAATAAAGTCAGAGAAATACCTTTAAAAATGTGAAATAATATGTAATCAAATGTTTTAAATGTACTACTCTGACTTAAAGACGTGAACAGACTTATTTCCATGAAGTGTGTGTATGAATATGTGTGAGTATGTGTTTAATGGTGTGTATTTGTGTGTATGTATGGTGGTGTGTGTGTATGTGTGTATATGTATATAAGTGTGTGAGTGTATATGTATATGTGTATGTGTCTATGTATGTTTGTATGAGTGTGTGTGTGTGTCTGTGTGTATGTGTATATGTATATGTAAACATGTGTGTATGCATATGTGTGAAAGTGTGTATATTGTGTGTGATGTGTATATGTGTATATGTATATATGTATGATAGTGTGTGTGTGTGTGTGTGTATGATTGTGTGTATGTGTAATTGTGTGTGTGTGTGTGTGTGTGTGTGTGTGTTTTAGTTTTAGTGGAGCTGCTGGACTCCTCCCCGTTCAGCCCAATCACTCAGTCTCTCTCTCCGCAGAGCTTCATTAGGGTGTCCGCTCCGGCCGCTGGGGGAACACCGCACGGGACGACGAGGAAAAAAGCACAACAGTGGTGTTTCTGACCGGTTAGACTCGCTGTAAATCGGTCCGCGGCGGGAGAAAAGTCCCGTACGGCGGGGAGAGAGCGGGGTATCCGGAGCGAGGCTCGGCCGGGCTGGATTTTCCCCGCGGATGAAAGGTGCTCGCTCGTCCGGAGGAAACACAGAATGCACCGATTCTGAAACAAAGGGGGTCTGGAGCGTCGTGGTCTGTTCAGAGGAGAGACTCGGGTTCAGAGGTAAGCGCTGCTCTATCTGCGCGTTTCTCGCCGGTTTTAGCGGGGCTGTGCGGTGTGTGGAGTTGTGATGGTGGTAGTTGTGGAGTTTAAGTTGTGTTTTCGGGCTGTAGAGTTCCCTGTGCTGGCTGTAATGAAGGACTCGTGGTTCGCTGTGCTGCGGCTGATCCTTCGCTCTGTCTCTTTAACTGTGAAACCTGAACCGGCCGCAGTGTGTGGAGCTGACCGGCTAAAGCTGCTGCTTTAAAACAAGAAAACACGGCTTTTAATCAGCTTATTGATCAAGTTTAGAGTTAAATAAGGGAAGAAGAGGAGTTGTGGAGTGATGGTAAACACAGCTACAGATATAGTAGCTAACTAACTATATAAATAACCGACTTTACTAGAGCTAAGCTAGCTTACCAACTTCA